>NC_091827.1:108031255-108336612 GCF_038994185.2 Dermacentor albipictus | reverse complement strand
AACGCTCGTACACGGGCCTGTACGAGCGTTGAAATGGGGTGCCATCAGCAGCTAGTGACTGTCTGCAGCATGGGCCCTGATGTCACGTACGCAAGCTTCAAAAGGAGCTGTTTAGCGGCGAAATGCTTACTTCGTGGCAGCGACAGGTTACTGCAAGCAGCAAACTCAACGCATCTCTGCCGTTTTCTGCAGGTTACTGCCTGAGCGTCTGTACGATATTTTTTGGTTCCTTTTGTTTACCGTTGCTGCTGCCAAATGTTGATCAGCTGTTTCTGCTTGTGAGACCGGTATCGAAAATTTCTGTGCCATTTACCTGCCATTTCTGTGAGTGCCTAGTAAGATGGTTAAGGAATTCGCAAAAACTCTACAAGAAGCTGAATGTAGAAATGCATCTAATTAAATATGATTTGAGGCAAGAAATTAGGACATTAAGTGAAGGCACTGAAATAAAGCTCAGAGCTGAAATATATGATCTGAAAAATCAGTACCAAAGCACCAAAAAGAGCCTTGATTTTACACACGAGTCTTTAGATAGCTTGCGGAAAAATTTTGAGGCCAAATTTCTAAAAATGCTGCTTTACAGAAAGAGAATAAAGTACTGAAGGAAAGATGCAGATTGTTGGAAACCTGAAATAAAGAAGTTGATAGACGTGTTGTATCATTCAAGGAACTCTAGTCTAAAAATAAAGTGTGCGTTGAGAGCAGACATAAAGAACGTCAGGGACACTGTTCTTAATATAGGCAACGCTGTTGGTGAACCAATAACTGGACCTGGTATTGAGTGCTGTCATCGTGTCGCGACTCACAATACCCAGGAAACGTTCATAATTGTTCAACTCAAATCCTGTACGAAACGGGAAGTGATAATAAAGAAGGCAAGGAAGGCTCTGATTACTAATCCTAAAGTTGGGCTAGATAACACAGCATAGATACACGTAAACCAACATATCTGCCCGCCTGGTTGCAGTGTTGGCTTATTGTAATGTCGGCGAAAAACCAAGTTTTTTTTACATAATCTGGTTACGTTGTGCTGTGTGTCCTTAAACTCTGTGTTACATTTTAATGTACGTTCTGCCCAACGGAGAAACGACCCTATTACACACAAAGTGAATTCTCTTTTAAATTTGACATAGTTATGATGACAAGGACGTCATATAACGAAGTTTGAGATACCTTGTGTCTTGAAGGATACAAAAGTTTCTTTATGAAATCCACATCGGCGTGGAAGTGGCGTCGGTGTTTAGACTGGCATCTCTAAAAACTACGAAATCCTACCACAATACTCGGTAATTACCAATGACTGCTTATTTTTATGCGTACAAAATAGCTCTGAGCTAGCTACCTTCATGTATCGCCCTGTAAAGAGCAACCTACTGTTTATATGAATTATTTTCAAGCATTTCTTGGAATATGCTGGGTGGAAAAATATTACAGTAATTTGTGGTGGTGACTTCAACATAAATCTTCTTGATGACACCGCTAGTGTACGTAACCTCACTATGCGGCTGCGTGCATCAGGCTTTGTCAAATTAATCAAAGCACCTTCTCTAGTAAAGATGTCCACTTCGTCTGCTCTGTACTTGCTAATCACAGATTGCAATATTACAATTTGTGACGCTGGTACAATAGCATGGAAATTGAGCCAGCAGTGTCCAATTTCTCAGTGTGATTATGCTCCAGGGAAACGTCAGTGCGATTCAGTTCCTCCTAAATGTGACTATAATAAAGCCTGAGAGGCTTTTAAATCTAATATCTCTTCGCAAGACTGATCTTGCGTATAAGGTAAAAGACATGTGATGGCTCATATTTGAAATTTTTTGAGACATGCACGAATATTTACATGACGCATTTTTCATTTATTACTTTTAGACCACCCAGGAAAATAACAAAACCGGGGGTAAAAGTTTCCCGCGAAAGGGAAGTAAATCGCAAAAACAGGCTTTTTCGTGCTTTCTTAAAGACAAGTTGTCCTACTGCGCTGAAGAAGGTTAATGAACTTAAAAATAACCTCAATTCGGAACTACGACGAGCTAAAGCAACTTATCAGGAATATATTTTTGTCGAGAGTTTGAACAAGGACTCCTCTGCAGCATGGAAAGTAGTAAATAATGTTTTAGACCATGAAAGAAAAAAATGCGTATCAAGAAGAAATGACACACAAGAACAGAGTGGATACTGGTGAGCCAGTGGTAGAGTCTTTTAATAAGCATATCATTGGTAATAACACACCTGGTACAAACGCCCTCCTCGGCAATGATTTGGCCATTATCTGCTCCGAAAGTATGTTCCTTCATCCCACAGACGAAGTTGAAATATATAGGAATTTGAAGTCTCTAAAGAATACGAGTGCACTAGGTATCGACCACCTCCAAATTAGGCCAATCAAAACACTCCTTGAATAAATAGTGCCCGTCCTTGCACACATATCTAGTTTGTCCATAGAATTAGGTGAATTCTGAGATGTAACGAAAAGATCAAGAGTGTCTGCTGTGTATGAAAGCGGAGACAAAATTGTGCCTAAAATTACCGACCGATATACACCATACCTATCGTTGCTAAAGCATTTGAAAAAATCTTGCATAATTTGCCCAAGAATTTTTTTCACAGGATATATATATTTTTCAGAATCACCACATTGTTTTTTTAAGGGACGGTCAACCGAATCAGCATTATTAAAACTAAAAGAACATGCGCTAATCAACTTAAAAAAAAACTGATAACTCTAGCCTCGTTCATAGACTTTAGAAAGAAGTTTGATTGACTTGATCATAAAATTTTAGAACAGAAGTTATCGATCTGTGGAATACGCGGTAAACCTTTATCTTAAACTAGATCTTACCTTTCCAAGAAGAGCCAGTATGTATATATGGGAACGCACAAATCATCCTTACTAACAATAAGCCCCAATAAGCAAGGAAGCTTATTGGGGCCCCTTCTGTTCATGCTTTACATAAATAGCATATTTACATTGATTCGACAGTAGGGATCATTATACATGCAGACAATTTCGTGGTGCGTCTTTTTATTCCTGACTAGATCAAACTGGCAGTTCACTGTAATCTTATACTTAACAAGTTTATCAGCTGGTCTTCATCAAGCTCGTTGAAATTATTCCCTGAAAAACAAAAATCCCGTTTTGTTTTCGAGGGAGAAACAAGGCTATGAGGTTAGAGCACGTCATTAGATGTGCAAATGTTGACATTGAAAAGGTTGAGGAAGATACTTTACTCGGCGTAACACTATCTTCTAATCTCACATGGGACTCGCACATTTTCAGCCAACGTAAAAATGTTGCCTCCCTCAGTGGTGCGAATTCGCGTTGTCGTGCGCTTCCTATAGATATTAAAACTAAAACATATTATGCACTGTTCGTTTCTCGAAATATTTATGGTGGTTTGGCCTGGCTAACAACTAAAACGAACATTTAGAAGGTCAAATATAGCAAAAAAAGTTATACGACCGTTTGAGAACCTTGAGTATACTCATTAGTATGAACACTTTTCCAACATTCAGCATAATTCGCATGAAAACCATGTATGATAATCGTGTTCTGGTGTCTCCCTATTATTTAAATAAAATATGTAAATACTTCTTAGTAACAACGGCGAGCTTATGTGTACACAACTCTGTGTAAGCTACGCGCAGCACCGATATGCGGTTTCTGCCAAGTTTTCGCGCAGATTACCATCTAAAAATGATACAACACGATCTTCCTTTATTTCTGTAGAAATACAAAGAAACGCAATACATGTCGAAATCTCAATTGCGAGCATTTTTGCGCATCATCATCATCATCATCATGTTCATCATCATCACCATCATCATCAGCCTGGTAACGCCCACTGTAGGGCAAACGCCTCTCCCATACTCCTTCAACAACCCTGGTCATGTATTAATTGTGGCCATGTTGTTCCTGCAAACTGCTTAATCTCACCCTCCCACCTAACTTTCTGCCGCCCCCTGCTACGCTTCCCTTCCCTAGAAATCCACTACGTAACCCTTAATGACCATCGGTTACCTTCCCTCCTCATTACATGTCCTACCCAAGCCCATTTATTTTTCTTCATTTCAACTAAGATATCATTACCTCGCGTTTGTTACCTCACCAAATCTGTTCTTTTCTTATCCATTAACGTTACACCCATCATTCTTCTTTTCATAGCTCGTTGCGTCGTCCTGAATTTAAGTAGAACCCTTTTCGTAAGCCTCCAGGTTTCTGCCCCGTACGTGAGTACTGGTAAGACACAGTTGTTAAATACTTTTCTCTTGAGAGATAATGGCAACCTGCTGTTCATGATCTGAGAATGCGTGCCAAACGCCCCCCAGCCCATTCTTATTCTTCGGACTATTTCAGTCTCATTAACTGTATCCGCAGTCACTACCTGTCCTAAGTAGAGGTATTACCTTACCACTTGCAGTGCCTCGCTAGTTAATGTAAACTGCTGTTCTCTTCCGAGACTGTTAAACATTACTTTAGTTTTCTGCAGATTAACTTTTAGACCTACCCTCCGGCTTTGCCTCTCCAGGTCAGTGAGCATGCAGTGCAGTTGGTCCCATGAGTTACTAATGATATCTTCGACTGGTCGCCTGTATGCCCCGAAGCAGAGTCGGGTAGATCGGTCGTTTCCCGAGCAAGGGAGGTAGGGTACAAACGCGCAAGCCGAACGTGCGACTCGCTCTCGGAGGATGAAATTGCCGATGCGAAACCACGTGACTACTGCCAACGTCCGATGATTCGCCTATCCAAAGCTCCCGGCACTGCCAGAAAAACCGGCAGACGTGCCGGCGGGACGAGCGTTCGTCGAGACGCCAGCATGCAGTGGCCTAGGTTGCCAAGGTTATGGTGGGCCGTCGCCAACAGCAGCGACGCGGCGCTGCGGTGACGTTTCAATCTCTATGACTGCTCTGACGACAGGGCTCGGAGCGCCTCAGAGCGCTCCAAGATAGAGGAGAGCAATCGAGAAGAACCAGCCGAACGCAGGGCGCGCACCCTCTTTCAACCAGCCGAAGACAACGCCGCTCGCCAGAGCGCTCCAGAGTGCTCAGAAACGACCAGCCGAAGATAGCATAAGCAAGGCAATATCATCAGCAAATCTCAAGTTAATAAGGTATTCTTCATTAACTCTTATCTCCGATTCTTCCCAATCCAGGCCTCTGAATACCTCCTGTAAACACGCTGTGAATAGCATTGGAGAATCTGTATCTCGCTGCCTGACGCCTTTCTTTATTGGGGTTTTGTTTCTTTCCTTATAGACGACTACGGTGGCTGTGGAGCCGCTATAGATATGTTTCAGTATATTTATGTACGCCTCCTCTACACCCTGATTACGCAATGCCTCCATGACTGCTGAGGTTTCGACTGAATCAAAGGCTTTCTCATAATCAATGAAAGCTATACATAGGGGTTAGTTATATTCCATACATTTCTCTATCACCTGATTGATAGTGTGAATGTTGTCTTTTGTTGAGTAGCCTTTACGGAATCCTGCCTGGTCCTTTGGTTGGCAGAGGTCTAAGGTGTTCCTGATTCTATTTGCGATTACCATAGCAGATACTTTGTAGGCAACAGACAGTAAGCTGATCGGCCTATAATTTTTCAAATCTTTGGCGTCCCCTTTCTTATGGATTAGGATGATGTTAGCGTTCTTCCAAGATACCGGTACGCCCGAAGCCATGAGGCATTTCGTATACAGGTTGGACAGTTTTTCTAGAACAATCTCCCCACCATCCTTCAAGAGATCAGCTGTTGCCTGATCCTCCCCAGCTGCCTTCCCCCTTTGCGTAGCTCCCAAGGCTTTGTTTAGTTCTTGCGGCATTACTTGTGGGATTAAATTCCTCTGCACTGTTGCCTTTTCCATTATCGTCGTGGGTGCCACTGGTACTGTATAAGTCTATATAGAACTCCTCAGCCACTTGAACGTTCTAATCCATATACGGAACGATATCGCCCGCTTTGTCTCTTAACGCATACATCTGATTCTTGCCAATTCCTAGTTTTTTCTTCACTGCTTTTAGGCTTCCTCCATTCCTGAGAGCATGTTAAATTCTATTCAAATTATACTTCCTTTTGTCAGCTGTCTTACGCTTGTTGATTACCTTGGAATGTTCTGCCAGTTCAATTTTAGCTGTAGGGTCAGAGGCTTTCACACATTGGCGTTTCTTGTTCAGATCCTGCGATAGCTTACTGGTATTCTTTCTAACGGAATTGCCACCGACTTCTATTGCACACTCCTTAATGATGCCCACAAGATTGTCGTTCATTGCTTCAACACTAAGCTCCTCTTCCTGTGTTCAAGCCGAATACCTGTTCTGAAGATTGATCTGGAATTCCTCTGTTTTTCCTCTTACCGCTAACTCATTGATCGCCTTCTTATGTACCAGTTTCTTCCGCTCCTACCTAAAGTCTAGGCTAATTTGAGTTCGTAGCATCCTATGGTCACTGAAGCGCACCTTGCCGGACACGTCCACATCTTGTATGATGCCAGGGTTAGCGCAGAGTATAAAGTCGATTTCATTTCTAGTCTCGTCATTCGGGCTCCTCCACGTCCACTTTCGGGTATCCCGCTTGCGGGAGAAGGTATTCATTATCCGCATTTTTATTCTGTTCTGCAAAGTCTACTAAAAACTCTCCCCTGCTATTCCTAGTGCCTATGCCATATTCCCCCGCTGCCTTGTCTCCAGCCTGCTTCTTGCGTACCTTGGCATTGAAATCGCCCATAAGCACAGTGTATTTTGTTTTGACCTTACCCATCGCCGATTCCACATCTTCGTAGAAGTTTCGACTTCCTCGTCATCATGACTGGATGTAGGGGCGTACACCTGTACGACCTTCAATTTGTACCTTTTGTTAAGGTCCACAACAAGACCTGCCACCCTCTCGTTAATGCTATAGAATTCCTGTACGTTAGCAGGTGTATTCTTATTAATCAGGAATCCGACTCCTAGTTCTTGCCTTTCCACGAAGCCCCGATAGCACAGGACGTGCCCGCTTTCTAGCACTGTATACTCTTCATTTGTCCTCCTACCTTCACTGAGCCCTATTATATCCCATTTTCTGCCCTCTAATTCCTCTAACAGCACTGCTAGACTAGCCTCACTAGATAACGCTTTAGCCTTAAACGTTGCCAGGTTCAGATTCCAATGGCGACCTGTCCGGATCCAGCGATTCTTAGCACCCTCTGCTGCGTTGCAGGTCTGACCGCCGCCGTGGTCAGTTGCTTCGCTGCTGCTCGGCACAGAGGGCCGTGCTTTTATTGTTGTGTTCATATGAGAGATTGTGCCAAGTACTGCACCAAGGTGGCCAATCCTGCTCTGGGGAGGGAGTGCGTTACCGGTTTTGGTCACCGGGATGGTGCCGCACTCGAGGCCTGTTTGTGCAATTTTCTCAACGCGCGGATTTTTTTAATCCTGTGAAAAATTGCGCGGCACCGGGATTTCAACCACGGTCCTCTTGCACGCGAGGCGGATGCTCTACCTCTACGCCACCGCTGCAGATGTTTCTTGTAGCAAATAATTTATGCACACACACACACACACACGTATATATATATATATATATATATATATATATATATATATATATGTGTGTGTGTGTGTGTGTGTGTTTGTGCGGGTGTGTGTGTGCGTGCGCATAAATTATTTGATATAAGCAACATTTAGAAAACTTGAGCAAAAAATGCTCGCAACAAGCTTGGAATGCCGAATCTGGTGTGCTCACCTGTTTTGGAAGTTCGATGGTGATGTATTAATACTACTGGCATTGCTATCGAGGGCGTCATCTCGTCGGATGGTCGTGAACAACATCCACATATTCCGAAACTGAGCGGTGGCGTTAAAGTACAATGTTCCGCTTAATGAACGACCTCTATCAATATTGGGGAGTGACCGTCTTCAGTGCTCTCCCTGTCGATCTTCTTTCTTTTTTTCCATGAAGTTGGTCTGCCTCTTCCGGCCGTTACGACTAAATTTCCCACCATTTCACTAATATAGCGACACACAAGCTCGGTTTCGGGTGCAGGAGCAATACAGATGGTCGGCGCAATGCGTATGCCCTATCAAGCGACAGCACGTATGTGAGTTGTCCATCTTCTCTGGTTATATTTCATCAAGGAAATAGCAGACAGCAATAGGTTGCAGGTTTTCTCAAGCTACTTGATGAGTTCCCAACATCAAGCCACCGTGCGTGGGCAGGCATATGCGTAAGAGTCCAGCTATTTCCTGTATTTGCTGACTATTTCGACGAGTGAATCACAAACTACATTTACTGGATGTTTTTCATTTATATAAAATAAAGAAATCGTGGAGCCAAGCGTTTCCGGCCGATGTGACCGAGTGCAGCTTTCGCGACTAGTGGAAGGTTGTCGACTATGACCTAGAAAACAAAATTTGAGTGAAATGCACGAAATGCTGTTACTATTATCCTCCACGTGCCGCCCGCATTGCTTCCGTTGCTTTCGTATAATGTATATAGAAAGATTACCCTCCACCAGTTTTTACAGTCTACGCTGCCGCGACCACAACTCGCAGCTTCTGTAAGTAGACGAAATTTTGTCACGGTTGCCAAGTGCCTTATGTTTTTTTAGCCATTCGAGTGAGCCAAGATTCTTACTAATCAAAGCTGCATCATGTTATCTCGCATTTAGTAAGGCAGCTAAAAATTAATGTATTTAAAGGACCTGGTCACACCATTCAAGTCCTATTATTTTCCTGTGCAAATAAGTAGTGTATTTAGGGGGAAGGTAGAAGCCAGAACAGTAAAGAAGTAGTTTCACTCATCCCCATCCAAGAAGATGTACCAAATCATAAGAATATAGTTGAAACATTTCGAAACGTAAGCAACAACGAGGACACCAAGCAGCTAAATTAGGAGGGTATGCTCCAATGTCCAATATTGCTTGTTCTCGTTGGCATAGCCTTGACAGCTATTTATTTGAAAATTTGCTGAATTCCTAAACGGTAAAATTGACATCCAATACACAAGCTGCGATATCTCATGCAGGCAGTTTTCTCATCATCAAGGAGTCTATCTGAAGCTGTCGCAATGAATTTGTAAAGAAATTATTGAGGGTACTAAAGAAGGTAAGCTTCCCGTTATAAACAAAAATCTAAATCTGAAAGGAACAAACCCGTTATTCAATTGCCATTGCTTCAGGCAACTCTGGTGTGGATAAAAATCACCCGTTTATTACACTTCCGCTGCCTGGCCAATCTTTTTTAAAAATCTGATTTGTCTTCTTGGGAGATAATTGTTCCATATTTATGTACTGAAAGCTGTGTTCAGCGCGTGATACACCAGTGTTCCTCATATATTCAGAGATAAAGCGGACATGGATCAAAGATGGTGGAGTGTCAATCTTTTCGCTATTAAGTCCTTAAAATTAAAAAAAAAAGAAATTCACTATGCATGAGTCTATAAAGTTGAAATGCAATTGTTCATGATGTTTGTGCGTGATATATTTGATCACGATAATGCTATACAGTATATTGCTGCGCTAAATCAACATTTAGTACGACAGTGGAGAAGCCCTGGAAAGCGGGTATTTGTTGATGTGTAGGCAAGCATTTATTACTTTGTTCATGTTTAGAAAGCGAAACATAGAATTACCAGACAGCATGAACATATTTACGTAGGATTAAGCTAATTTCTGTGCCCAGAAGGCGTAAATTTCTATGCACCTGTTTCGCATGTAGGAGGACCTGTGTTTATCATGTACTCGAGATTTATGTATTGCACTACTAAACAGTTTAGGAATGTTTCGTATATACTACAAACCTCACGCAGCGCTGAGCAAACACCAGTCAACGGGACCTTCCATGCCACCTTTATCACTGTCCCGTAGTACATAAACCAGTTTTTGCGTCGCAGATGAATGCGTGCAGCTACGTTGTCTGTTTCATTCTGCGGTGAAATATTCGTAGTCGCTTATGCATATACAGATCCTGCTTATGAAGGGCGTGTACGGAGGAATTATAACGCTATGGCAGGTGCACACGGAGCATGCGAAGCCGTTCGCACAGATTCAAAGCGCTGACTCTGCCGAGAGCTTCGGAGCATCATGCAATGAAGTGTACTGATGCATATTCCTTTGCATTCCACTCTGCCAATTAGTCCTTCAACGGTGACGTTGTAAAGTGGTCTGGCTAATAAAAAGGCTTAAATCGAGAGTTGTATAGCAACCTAAACGCCACCTTCATCGACGCGTGTGTGAGCTCATGTCAGACGGCCACGCCTTTGGACGTGGCGGACGTGTCGACGCAGGCGCCATTTAAGCGGTCGGCCTTACACGTGATTCACGTGATTCGATGGCAAGTACAGAATTCCCAATGGTGACCATCGAGAAGTGGAGCTATTCATTTTCGGCATGGCGTGTGTGCTTTGAATAAAATAATTTCACAGGCTGAGAAGGTGTGAACGCAAATGTTCGTTCGCTTCGCCATACGTTTCGTCACATAAAGGCATTGAATTTAAAAATTACGGTTTAAAGATAAATAAATAAATAAATAAATAAATATTAAATAACAAAATCATATAAAAATAAATAAAGATTTATGGCGACAGCCTTGGAGCCGTAGCCGCCGGGTATAGAACTATGCTTACGTTGCCCTTTTCGTTACGCGATCGTCGCCGCCGTGGCCACCAATACCATGTTGTGTAGCCTTTATAGTGTTGTTGCTGTAGCCTAAAAACATGGCTTTACAGTGTCGTCGCAAGTGCATTTCTACATTCATTTTTTGCTTTCATCGTAGCTAAGTGTAAAACAAAACACTCTAAGTGCAACAGCCATTGCTCAACAAACCTGCGGTAGGGTGAAGTTGTGAGCCAGGTGCTGAGCTATTGCGCAAAACGCCCATTTTGTCATTTGTGCAGGTGATTTCGCGCTTGCCAGGCGCGGAGAGTGATTGAGTGCGTCCTTGTGTATTCAAGAGGGCCGTAAGGAATATTGTAGCGAACGGAAAATATATTGCGAGCATTGCATTGAAGTTATTTTAACGAAGGTACAATCATCGCCAGAAAAGCGAGCAAGCAGGACAGAAGTGGCAACTGTGACAGCCATATGCCATCGACATAAATGCGCTCAAGGATGAAAGAATAAATGTACCCTTAGGTTCATCTTTACTCACTCTTATCACACACTGTAGTTCAGAATACCGCGGTAGCTACGTTACAGTGCTTATAATGTAAGTTGCCTGTATTTCCACGCAACGCTTGTCGTTCTGCCTGCTTTCTAAGAATAGAAATGTTACTTTCACTTTACTAGCGTTCAAAACACTTTATTCCGGTACCGTAACAAAACATTAAGCAAAGATTGAAGCATACGAGCATTGAAAGAAGTATAAAAGTGATCATCCGTGGAAATTCATGCCGCAAGACAATTTAAAGCCTGAGGGCTTGTTTTATTGTGCAAGTTGACAGAGCAGTGCAAAGTATGCTGTGTCGTCCAGAGCTGAACTAGAACAATGAAAACTACTAATTTTATCTCTACACACATTCATTCAGTTGGTCGTCCTTGTTGCCTAGGCGCCGCAGAACTGTAGTTTTATTAGCTTGAATTCATTTAAGGGTAATAATAATAATAATAATAACCACCGGTAGCAGAACACGTGCATGTACATAGCAAATTAGAATGCAAAAAAAGGCGTTAATACAACTGTAAAACAAGCGGACCATAATGCCGTTTTTATTAGTGGAAGAGGAAATTGGCCAGTTCATGCGAAACACGACATGAACACAATTACAATATCGCGAGAATATAAATGGGTATCTATACTAACCGCAGTACGCTCAACGCGGAAGACAATAAAGTGTGCTGCGTACCTCACAATCATACTGCTAGCAAATCTTAAATGATTTCCCAGAAATGTAAATAACGCATGACTGATTCCAGACTAAGGCAGGTAAGGTCACTAGACGGGAATATCACTCTATGGATAGCTATTATCAGTAATCAAATATACACTCTTGCAGAGAGTGATACTTTTTGCCAACGTCCTTGCTTGCCAAGTAAGCTTGATTCAATTATTATTCGTGGCTTTGTTATCCCGTGTCTGCAGTCGCAAGATAACGCGTCGCGATAGGAGCAAAAGCGGAATTCTTGAACCTAGTAGTACTTTCCAGGAAACTAGGGCCGTCGGGTATGATGCTTCTTGCGCGCAAGTAAGTTCTAGCAGCATTAAGAATATACCTCGCCACCGAAAGCGCCTCTAGACGATTCGATGAGATGTAAAATGCGGCAAGGCACAAGCGACGCTCATTCAAATCAACAACAGCTAACGTCCTCGTTCCTATCACTGCCGCTGTGCTGAATCATAGTTAAAAAGACGGAATTTCGCCTAAGAGATTATGTCCAGTTGAATATGTTGCTGCTTTATTTCCTGTGTGCAAGTGTGCTCTGAAAGTCATGTGGAAAAATATCGATAAAGAAAGACTTCCATAGCTTAACAGTGATTGTGAGCATTGTGGTGTCCGAAGGCATGATGTAAGTAAAACTAAATTCTACCCTGTTTTCTGTCAGCACACATAAAGAATCTGTTGTTGTCACCGAACGTTGTGTAATCTGGGGCCCCATAACGTAAAACTATTGCTATATGTTTTATTGCAATATCCTGACGTTAAATTTGCGTAACCACCGAAGCAAGCTTCGGGCGGTCACCCGAAGGGTTGTCTGAACAGACCGATCAAACGCTCTCCTCATTCATAGGAGGCTACTTTTGTTTGCTTGAAAACGGAATAACGTTGCCTACACTGAGCGGCTCGTCTTATCTAATTGGCTCCAAAGGGGTGAGGAGCACCCTCAAGTAGAGAGGGATCAAAGGGGCCGAGCCACTGCACTAAATATTGATAACCGGATGAACAGCGTGGGGCCGGCACCTGCGATTGGTCCGCTTTCCCTTACTTAACTTGCGCTGACTGATCCAAAATCGCGGTGGCATGCAACGGAAGCTTAAGAATGACACTAAAAAAGATTCTCAGTAACGAACAGTTGGCAGACCGAGGTCTTAAACGTGTCGACAGTGTTCGGAATTATTGCACGGCCACGCAAAAAGTTTCATTATACGCAAATCAACCCATGCTCTCCGGCAGGTGCGAGTAGCCAGTGCCTGAGCGATCTGCGGCAGCCATTTTTTATCCCTTTCGGAATGGGGTAGCCTGCTGCTATTCTGGAGAAAATTCAGTTTTGTTCGCCATATTAATGCATCTTTAACGCCTACGCGTCACTTTGACTCGGTGACCTTTTTCGGTTTTGTGACGTAGCGTGACAGCAAGGTGAAGTGGGTGTAGCCCGAAAACTTTTCACAAATATCCGAGGGCTAATGACGAAAAGGCGTTGAATCAGAAATAACTAGTTTTTTGTTGTTCGGTTAAATCATGCATAATCAATGTGTACACGTAATATCAGATGGGGATACTGTCGCGGTTTTCGTGACGTTGCGTGAAAGACAGGAGGAGTGGAGGCGGTCCAAAAAAGCTTTTAACCAATCTCGGAGGGCTGATCGCAGAGACGGAATAGAAAAGTTTGGAATAGTTTTGCGTTATAGCGCCCCTGATTTCATCGCGCAATATGAATGGTGCAGAACTTTCTGGAAGACACGCGGGCACGAGCGATAACTCTGCAACCTTCGATGACTGATGTATAAAAGCCGACGCACTTGAGCCGCAGATCAGATTTTCGACGACTGTGTTCACCGCTATCCTTGTGCTTACAGTGTAGCGCGTTCTTGTGGGCCCAGGCTCGCGCAATAAAAGGAAATTTTGCCTTTCACAGCATTGCTACTGTGGTCTTTACCCTCACTACCACGTGGCAATATTTGTAATACATCACTTCATGAAGTCTTTAAGGTCTGAGTCATAAGGTTGCCTCGCGGGACACTGCATGACTCAAGAACCTGTTACCGAAGGCATATTTTGCCTAGTATTGGAACACCTTTTCGAACTTAAAGCTATTCCACCTGTTCCCTTCTATCGGTGTTATCGCTGGGTTCAGCACAGTTGCTGAGCTATTGGTGCAATACTTCAGTATAACATTGACGGTCCCTTTAGCATGAGCTAAATAGGCTGAAGGTGAAAGCCTGCATTCTCTAGAGGCACTCATTAGGTTACTTCAGATTCTCATTTGAATGCATTGTTACTTATTAATTGCTTACTCCCCACCAAAGTTCATGGGTTCGAATGCCTCAGTTGATGCCAGCTTAGCTGTGCCTTAAACAACTTCGTCGTAATTACCACCGATAGTCTTGTGTGGCACTCCAACCAAAGCTCGTGAGTTCCAGTCCCTAAGTAACTGTAAATTAATTAACAATGTCATATTTCGCCTTAAATCCGGACGTCGGGTGTTTGACATCCCGATAGGCTGAAGGGTGTGACTCCCACCAAATGCCTTAATCCCACCAAATGCCTTAAGCCGGGGTCCACCAAATCCCACCAAATCCACCAAATCCACCAAATCCACCAAATCCCACCAAATCCCACCAAATCCACCAAATCCACCAAATCCCACCAAATCCCACCAAATGCCTTAAGCCGGGGTCGCCAAAAAGTGGTTTGACTCTGAGTACATCGTAATATAACCTAGGGAATCTGTTTAAAAACGTTACGTCATTAGGTACTGTTGCAGAAGCCTGAATATTTTCGCACTTACATCGGATAAATGATATTTTCGATTCCCTTCGCAAGCATTTGTTTGGGTAAAGTTAATTTTACAACCATTTCCATTCATTTGCTTGAGTTAACGATAACGCGCACAAGAAAATAATGCACTGATTTACGCACAAATTAAGCACTTCCCTGTCAGCAATTGGGAAGACTGAAAAGCACAGAGGCGAAAGCTTCCTTTTTTAAAAAGTACGTGGTATTCCTGTTAATGTTTGTGCTGGTTGAGTAGTATAGTGAATAATTTCCGAGAAATTCACTCCTTTATAAACACCCCGAATGTTCACACCTTGTCATACACAGAGACGTCGCACAACTCATTTCCCGTGAGCTGCCTTGTTTTGCGACCATTGAGGACCAAGTGGTTTGATCTTTATATTTGGGGATACAACTGTTTGGCAATGCATACTGCGGAGAAAATGAAGAAAGTGGCTGCAGCCTTGTGATTAAAATTGGATAAGATGCGTTGGTTGCCCTGTCTGAAGTAGTGTCTCATTTCATAAGCTCCACCTGGTAAACACACTAGAAGTGCTCCTAGCGTCCAATACACAATGAACCATATTTGATGCTTCTGTCGCAGCAGGCGCGCTTTCGTAGTTCATTATGATTGTTCCTAGTTGATCGCTTTACACGCGCTCATTATTGTGAGCTATTTCGGGAAAACACTGAATTGTAAATTAGGAACTGATTTGTAAAGCTGTATAACCATACAGGTATGAGCCATAATCTGCTCATTCTCTAGGTATGTATTGCGGTATTGCGGTGGTTTAGCTAAAATACGCTTACCGTTATACACTAATGCAGCATGTGCAATTCATTTTTACTTTCATTTCTTCTGTCTTCAGGATTGGGTCGGGAGCAAAGGAAGAGCGCAATCTACGTCATGTCCCTAGTTGTGCTTGTGTTCACATTCGCCGTATGCATCTTGTTGAAACTATTATTACAACGCTGGCGTAAAAAGCGAAACCTCCCTGTCGGAACAATGCAACCACCCGTGCCGCCTGCGAGCACTATTCTTGGACACGAAGAACTCAACTGGCGTGGTTTCCACTGCACGAAAGCAGTTGAATGGGCCAAGGAGTTCGGGCCCGTGTATAGGTAAGAAACGCTGCCCGATGGGATCAATACGTGATCCACACACACACACACACAAAAAAAAACTGCGTACCATGGTGCCCCTTCGAACATAAATCAAATTGTTTCAGACGTCTACGTTCTAGTTGGCATAATCGACGACAACTAGATATTGCGCATGAGAGCTGGCCTTTGCAAGGCTCACGGCTACCAAGACCGCTGTTTCGAATGCTGGCTTTACCGGTTTCGCTTCGTTTATAAAAATATCCCCATGGTGTCAGCTTACTTTCCATCGATTTATTTTGGATAGCTTTAATAGGGAAATTCAACTGGTACACATTAGTAAATAAGGGCAGAGAGAAAGATCTACCAGAGAGCGCGTTATTGGCAACCATCGCTGAAACTTGGGGTGACGATAGCAAGGCCATAAGCACGAAATGAAAAAAAAAAGACAGGAGCACTGAGTGCCCTGTGCCTCACTGCATTTGACACGGTCACCTAACCTCCCAGCGGCGAAAAGTGGCCTTCACTGCACGCTTCTCTCTGAATCCATTCACCACCGGCCATCCTCGTGGCTTTCCAAGGAGTTCTTCACCATTTCTCCTTCCCTAGTTGTTGGTGAAATGTGAGCATCACATGTCAGTCAGGTGGAGAAAGAACGCGTCGCGAACCCTATAAACATATAAGTGGCCTCATTGCACACTTTTACTGTTTTCGAAGCTTGAAATGGTATCAGGGTTTTTTTTTAGTTTTTATTGCACCTTGTGAACACATTTTGAGCCTTTTCCTAAGCACAAATAGATCGTGCTTAACAAAGTCACTCATCAGAGCTCTCCTTGTGGTGATAAAGGCGATAACACGGTGCCGTTTCAACAGAGCAGGAGCGCCATTTTGGCTTTTGACGGTGCTAGCGGAGATACAGCTGTTCCTTGGTTAATCTAGGTAGGAAGCAATATGAACTATTTTGTGCTCGTAGATACCACGCTGCTATAACTTTCGCGACCATCACTTGAATAAAACTGTAGTTTTTGTAAGGGGAGTTCCAGCATAGCACGAAGAAACGCTAATGTTCCTGAGTGCCTGAGCTGAGCGTCTCACGTCTTCAAGGCACTGCTTCCACCAGTCGCCGGTAAAGGCACGTATTGTAAAGTCGCCGGTAAAGGCACGTATTGCGTGGTAAAGGCACGTAGCTGCAAATGTTAGCCTGATTGAATGAGTCTCATAATGTGTTAGCATGCTGGCTCAGTCATTGAATGACAGAGCACGAAGCATGCCGTTAGCTGCAGTTTATGAAAGAACACAAGAAAACGAAAGCAATGAAGAATGCGCAAGGCTATGCATTATATTTTCTCTACAATTAAAACACTGAGTGCCGAAAATTGTGAGACTATTGTTTAAACACAGTTGCTACAGCTTCATTTGGATTTCTTATTTACAAATTTGGAGTTCAGTAAAAAAAAAAAAAACTACCGACATGCAAAGTCGGATTGTTTAGCCGTTGTTGCTAAGTCACTGGCACTTACTGTAGTGAACGTTCATCCATTCAAAAGCAACGAAATGTCTCCAGGACTTTGGTAGGTGACACGCGGACACAGCACGCATGCAGGCCCAGCGCCACACTGTTAAAGGGACCCTGAAACGATTTTGGCGATTTTCTACAAACGTACTGAGTCGTTAGAGTAGGTCCTTCTGATCATTAATTGACACATCTAAGTGCTCTGCGTAAGGCATGTAATTTATTATAAGGTTTTAAATATGCACATCGCTGTCGATCGCAGCGCACTGCTCGGCGGAATTTTAAGCCGCCCCTACCCATATGATGCAAATAACCCATATGACGTCACATGGGCGAGCTATCTGATTGGCTGACCAGGGCGCGTGGTCGATAATTTTTCGAACTTTATGGTGAACAAATGATACTCGTAATAGCTGGAATGTTAGTTACTTTGTTTTTGTAAAAAGAAAATAACTTAAAGAGAATACACAAGAATAGTTTTTTAGTACACTTGAGCACTTCCGGCACACAGCAAGTGTCGTCTGCTTGTGTTACAACGTGCGCAGTCTTTGACGAGAGCTCCGCCGTCAGTGTCGATCAGTCTTTTCGTGAGCACGATGAATCACCCTTGTTGCGTTGTGGGCTGCAGACGTAGCGACTGGAAAGATGTGAAGTTGCGAAATCGTGTCTCTCTGCAAGGCAGCATACGAGCGAACTGGCTGCTGCGCATCGGACTGTGGCTATCCGATAGGCGAACATTGTTTAACTGCGCGAACAAACGAACCACAAAGACAGAGAGGGACAAGGACTCGAGAGCTACTCGAGGCGTACCACATCAGAAAGAAGGGGCAACAATGTGTCAGTGACACCTCAGTTTATTTACATAACAGTGAGATGAGGTTTATTGACGAGCGTAGGTAGGTCGCGTTTCGCTTATACAAGGTTTTACTTTTCTTTTACCTTTGTTTTTTTTTCGCGCACGCGCAGCGGTGCATGTCGGCTGTGTACTTATATGTGTACATTGTGGAATAAACTTTAGTTGCAAGTCTGCGCCCGTCCTTGTCCCTCTCTGTCTTTGTGGTTCGTTTGTTCGCGCAGTTAAACAATGTTCGCTAATATCTACCAACCCGCCCAACAACAAGTTCTACTAAGCTATCCGATAGGCGCCAGGATTTGCGCGTTTGTGGCCGTCACTTTACAGCGGAAGATTACTAACGCAATAGCGTTTCGCAAGTCCGGTATTAGGGCAAACACAAGCGCAAGGGGACAGGGTCTGGCCGCTTGACTGCGCCGGGATGAGCCATGAGATGAGCAGAAAGGTAAATGTGAATTGTCTGCACGGTGCAGCCACCTGGTGGCACAGAGCTCAACCATACACAGTAGCAGCAACGAAGTGCATTCTTCTTTGCTGCTGGTGTGTATTTTTCGCAGGAGTGTAATCATCAACACGTTGTTATTATAAATGTTTAAAATGTTTTACATTTGGTTAGAGCAATATTAGCGCTTCGTTTGACTGGTTAAGCGCTTCGCCAACAAGTGTCTGGACAGTGCAGACCGATCAGGCTGCTCACGTACGTCTACTCTGAAGTTCCTTCATCAGCTTGAGTTTATGCCTCCAGTCATTTGCCGAAATGGCCAGCTTTCCTGTGGTTACCGGAATACCGGCCACCTTCGGCGCTACGACAGAATGCTCGCAACGCACGCTGCTTCGATGGCTCTCGGTCGACGGCCAAGCGGCCAGCGGAGAGGTCTCGCGCGGGAGGAGGCGTGCTCCAACAACCGGAAGTGGACGATGTGACGTCGCATCGTGACGCAGGACCAGTGAAGGCGGAGCTTAGCGCCGCTCGCTCGGCGAGCGAGTTGAGGAGGAAAGGCATGGCTAGGGAGGAGGGTAACTTCTAATCGCTTGTAACTCCATTAATACGTAACGCTTCACTTAAATTGTGGTGCGAATGTTCTACTTAAGCTGTACCCTATGCGCCTACAAAATTTGTCCGAACCGTTTCAGGGGCCCTTTAAGTAATTTGCACTTTTAAAAGTAAAAACGGGTGTAAGTCTCTATAACCCACACACGTAAGGTGTGATTTGTATAACTGGCACCCTAAGGGCATCCTAAGCTGTAGACACATTTACATGCTTTTTTCACTTTTAAGGGTGTAAATTATTTTACAGTGCATGCATGCAACAGCGGAAACATCTGCATGGTTCTACAACAAGAATTTAGTGACGAAACAAAGCGCACTTTGGTTCGGTTCACGTCTCTTCACGCGTGGGATGCTGCAGGTGACGCATCTGTGTGCTACTAAGCAGTTTCCGGGCCGCAAACCTCGTTCACGTTTGCACCGGCATATGGCGTAGGCATTGGCGCCAACTATGGGCAGTTTTTCCCGTTGGGCTCCGTGTTGCATGCAAAATTGTCGCTCGGCATATACGCCGTTTGACTGACTGAATAAACTTTATTGAAACCAGCAAGATATGGTGGCTGGGCCTAGGCCTCCCACGTGGGGACGTCGAGGTGTTGCCTCTTCGCCGCCTCGCAGGCCTGCTGGGTCACCCAGAGTTGGTCGTCAAAGTTGGGGCTACGCAGGGCAGCGTGCCATCTCGTCGTGGGGTTAGTGTCGGGGTATTAGTGTGTACAGTCCCAAAGCATGTGTGGAAGTGTGGCTGGCTGTGTCTTGCAGATATGGCACGTGGGATTGAGGTAAATGTCTCGGTAGATTTTGTTGTAGAGTTGTAACGAGGGGTAAGTATTGGTTTGTAGCAGGTGGAAAGCTGTAGCCTGCGGTCGGGATAGTTTGTTGTGTGGGCCGGGGAAGGTTCTACGCTCTAAGTAGAAGGACTTCACAAGATCATTGTAGCGTGTCAGGCGATCCCTACCGGTGGGGGCAGCCTCCCCTTCTCCCGCGCGGTTAACTAGGCCTCGCGCTAGGAAGTGGGTAACCTAGTTGAGGTTGGGGAGGTGCGGGTGGACGGTGCCTACATGAGCCGGGAACCAGACTAGTGTAACCTGATGGTCGGTTGAGCGGGGCGCTTGTTGTAAGATGCGCAAGGCTTGGTGTGAAATACGGCCGTTGATATAGTTGATAACGGCGGAGCGAGAGTCAGAGATGATGGTATGGCATGTTGGGTCTAGTGTGGCTAGCGCGATGGCCACTTCTTCAGCTTCCTCAGCGTGTAGGGTTACTAGGCTGATGGCATGGTGGAGAGAGCCTTCACGCGTGGTGACGGCTGCAAAGCGGGTACCGTGGGGATACTCGGCGGCGTGGACGAAACTCACACCGTCGTGGCGAGTAAGGGATTTGGTGAGAACCGTGGCACGTCCACAACACACTGGACGAGCTCATCGAGGCCCAACGTCGCTCTCAGCTCGAGAGACTCACTCTCACAGCGACGTGTTGCCATATCCTCACCTCGCACGGTATCACCTACCACCATCAACATGGCCATAAGCACCAGATCCCCTCCACCATACGAGCTTGGATTCACACCGATCCTATCCCCAGAAATATGCACCCCGAATATGCCGTTTCGGGTAATTATTTTTGGCCTGGCATAGTATATTAAGTATTACGTGGCATCTTGTAAGTTGAAACCGTTCTGTAAGGCGTACAGAAGGGACCAGCCAACGTCGATGCCAACGGAGCACCTAGGGTGATGTGTGCGCGAGTCTCTGAGCTGATAATAAGCACCGGAGATCAAATGAGCTTTTCTGATAATTTGGTTCAGTAATCTGATCTTACTAGAACATTTTCATTGTATTTCTAAGCTGTGGTTTAGCAGCAGTCAGTACTCAAAACGCAGGACGATTTGTAACAGCGTGACCACCGTGAGCACCGTTCTGATACGGAATAAGGGGCGCTATAACATAAAACTATTCCAAACTTTTCTACTCCAAGTCTGCTATCAGCCCTCCACGATTGGTCAAAAACTTTTTTCGACCATCCCCACTTCACCTGTCTGTCATGCGACGTCACGAAAACAGCAATACAGAAAAAAGAAAAACAGTTATTTCTGATTCTACCCCTTTCCGCCATTAGCCCTTTGGTAAAAAGTTTTCGGGCTGCACCCGCTTCCCCTGCCTGTCACGCGACGTCACAAAACCGCAAGAGCTCACCGCGTCAAAGTCACGTGTACGCGATAAAGATGCATTAATATGCCGAACAAAACTGAATTTTCTTCGGAATAGCCGCAGGCTGCCCCGTTCGAAAACGAATAGAAGATGGCTGCCGCCGATCGCTCAAACGCTGGCTACTCGCACCTGCCGGAGAGCATGGGTGTATTTGCGTATAATAAAGCTTCTTGCGTCCCGTGTAACGTTTTCGAGCACTTTCGGCATGTTTACCCCCTCATTTTGCCTACTCTTCTTTGCTGAGGCTCCGTTTTAGCGTCATTCTCGAGCTTCCGTTGCATGCCGCCGCGATTTTCGACCAGCCACTGCAAGCTAAGTAAGGGAAAGCCGACCAATCGTACACGCCGGCACCACCCTCTTCATCCGGTTATCGACTTTCAGTGCAGTGGCTCGGCCCCATCGAATCCCTCTCCACTTGAGCGTTCTCCTCGCCCCTTCTCAGCCAATTAAATACGACAAGCTGATCAGTGTAGGCAATGTTATTCGTTTTTCAAGCAAACAAAAGTGACTCCGTATGAACGAGGAGGGCGTTTGATTGGTCAGTTGAGACAACACTGCGGGTGACTGCCCGGTGCTTGCATTGGTGGTTACGCAAATTTGACATCAGGAGATTGAAATAGAAACATATTGGAATAGTTGTACATTATAGGGCCCAAGGTGTGACGTTTACTTTTTTAATCGACGAAATTATCTGCGCGACCGTCTAGTTCGCTGGATGAGGTTTTCTCCCTTGAATAAAATAGCTTTGGTTAGTACTAACCCCATATCGTACAGTGGTATGCACGTTTGTCGAGTAGTCGAGTGAGTTGCTGCAGAATGTGCGAGCGCCCAACCTTTCGCACATGCTGAGTTGTAGGTCTGTTTGTTCAATGTAGCGCATGGTCGAATCGTGCATGATAACCAGGTGAAGTCTCATTGCCGCGTGATCCTGAGTTTTTATGCCCAGTAGAAAAGGATGAAAATCTATATATTTTTGTTCCGTTTTGTTCAACTCGTCCCCTACGACACACTCCTCCATCTTACGGAAATTGTTTTTTCGCCAATAGACATCAGCTTCTTCTTATGCGACACCCTTTGATTATTACTGTCCCACACTACAGAAACGCAAGGCCGAAGTTAAAAGATCGTATGTATCATGTTGGTTTAACAAATGCAGCGTTACCAGCGTCGCACACCACCATCGGCCTCCTACAGGAGGCTAACATAGGCATGGGACAGTGATTTCTATTCTACTCGACGTGAGACCTTAGACTTGAGATGCTTGAGCCCGATGACAGTAGATGACGTAAATGCTTTTTAAAGATTGACCCTTAGATGTAGCGAGGTTACATAGACTGGCCGCACCGAGCTCTTTTATGTATTGATTTATTTTACGAGCTTGCTGGCCCAACGTAACTACGTAAAGAAAGAGGACGCAAACTGAAGTTTGGCTTATCTGTTATAGTTCCCTCGCGAAATGCTTTAAATTAACACGTTCCTAAAAGAAATCAAAAGAACCAAGTAACCTCGTTCATTGTTCTGCTTTAGTTAAAGTTACCACGCCAAGGAATCTAACAGTGACAATTTCTTCCAATACACGCTGGAAATTTACAGATGCAGCTTCATTTTGTCGAGTGAAAGCCGATACAGGAAATTGTTCACGACACATTCACACAACGCTGCTGCTGATGGACTTCATATGTTTGGAAAACCAGGTGGAATTTCTGCATACTATATTCACCGCAGCGCCGAAAGGCTACATAGTGGTTGATAGACGACCTTGTATGAACTGGCATCACGTAAATTTCACGGAAAGCGAACGAAGTCGTTTTTAAATCGTTCCGCATCACGCGATCGCGAGACAATAAAGCAGCGTGGCGCCATCTCGCACAAACCAGAGAGGAGGAAAAGCTCGCCAGCACGCCTTTTCCCCCTCGCCTGAAGATGTGTATAATTTGAGCCACAAAGTAGCTGGCTCTATCAGAGATAAGTTCCAACGCCTTATCAGGGGAGCCGGTGCTACTGTTTATCTTACTTCGTGGCAGTAGCACGTTGCCTATGACGAGTTTAGGCAGCATTTATCAGATGCTAGCACCGCAAAACTGCGTCATTAAACTTTGCAGCACCTGTTGAGAATAACGCGTCCAGCTTCTTACATGACAGCGAACTTGCAAGGTGAATGTTTACCTGGCTGCAAAAGTTCCACTGAAGCCCATAGGCTGAAAGCATGGCGGTTCGTTGGTGGTTCATGGCATGTAGCGCCATCTGTTTAACGAGAGAAAACTTTTGCCAGAACAGACGAGCAAGTTACATCATATTGATTAAAAAAAAGGGTGAAGTTGTTTTTGCTGTCAAAGTTCAAAATTTATTTAGGTTGCATGTCCTTAGAGCAATTATTGAGAGGCCCCACCATTCAATTTGATGGCACTCAAAGAGCTTTTAGCGTGGAAACCGATGCAGCGAAACGCCAGTGATACCGCAGTCGCAGTCGCAGCCAAGCACAGAACACCGTTTGCTTGCGGGCCGGCTGCGTCTTTTGGCTGCCGGCCCGGCTTGCGCAGTGAAGTAAGGCAGCCAAACGAACAATGATTTGGTGGTTTAAATCAATACTGCTTACTGAACAAGTTGTACAGTCGGTGGAACACGCATTGGAAACACAACGCTACCACTATTCATGGAGAAATCAAGGTAAAAATTGAGGCAGCATGTTACGCCCCTATAACACGCGAAGGCGAAAGCTTGCTGCGCATGTGGCAATGCATTCAGTTATACCGTCGGAGTGGTCAGACGTCTTGCGCGACATACGAGCTGATGTGTGAAGCAAAGATAAGTCCCTGTGGCTTGACCTTCTCAACGGCACTTGCGAGCACATAATGCACTACCTAAATGCTCTTGCGTTCTTCCTTTCCTTCTTTCTTTCCGTTTTCTTTAGTTCTTTCGGTCTTTGTTGTTTTGTTCGTTCTTTCGTTACTCCTTTATTGCGCTTCTTTTATATTCAGCCATTAGATGTAGGCTTGCTACGGTGGTATGAGCTGTTCCTTATAATGGCGTTTCTCGCATCACTGGGCTAGACGGCGTTTTTGTCGGGCATGAGCCACTGCAACAAGCCACTTAAGGCTCTCTCCTTTATAATATATTTAGCTGATTGAATACTACGAAATGGATGATTGAAGTAGTAACTAGCAGTAGTAGTAACCAGTACATTTCCTGCCGCCACAGGCCTGTAGTTCCTAAATTTAAAGCTCTCTTTTGAAGCCGCTCACGTCTGCTGGGCCCATCAATTGCTGCCGTTTGATTCCGCACATTCGAAAGTGGTAAAACGAGCAGTAGGTAGCATTTGCTTACATTCAGCTTTGCGAAAATCGTGCGTGAACCAAATGCAGTCTAGTTTCTCAAACCAAGTTGGACGTATTTTGGCAGCTTCTTTCCCTATGACGGTTGTCAAAGCTATAGTAGAGCCTCTTCTGCAAAAAGTAAAGCTTGTAGTACGAAGGGCAAGAGCAGAGGTCCAATGACCGAAGGGAAGACTGGAGGTTATACCCTACGTGCAAAATGTGTCACACATCAATAAAAAGGTTGTTAACCGCCATGGTATTCATCCGTTTATTTTTTTTTCTGCGGCCAACAAGCTTTCGAAGCTGTGCTCTAGAGTTTGCTATGTGAGGAGGCGGGGCTGCCGCACGAACCATGAGAAGCCCTCTGTAAAGTACACCAGAGAGGTTGTATATGCAATTCCTTTGTGGGCAGATCTACACTGGAGAAACCGGGGGTTGCTGAATGACTGTTTAAGAGAACATGCGTGAAAACTGAAGAAAAAAGAGGATGAGTGCGCGCACACATGGTGGGTCATGTTACCGCGAGTGGTTGTGACGCCCGATTTTCTGTGACTACTATTCTGGGTAGGAGCGCAACGCCTCTTCTAGTGTTGCACTTGAGGCCTTCTTTATCAAGAAGAATAGAGATAGGTGTATAAATGAGCCTTCTATCTCATTACTAGATGCCGAATTCGACTTGCGCAACCGCCCTTGATGTGCATTTGCCTGTTCTCTTTAACTTGGTATGCGCAGTCTTAACAAGAGAATATATATCTACGATTATATTCTTTCTTTAAGAAGTTGTGAGTGTAGCGCTTTGCTTTGTCCACTTTTCTTGTCTCCGTAGTTTTGGCGCGCTAAGTTATTACTTCAATTACGGAAAACCACCTAGCCCAACACTCAACTCTTCTAGAATAATATGTACATAAATGAACTGAGACAGATTTAAAATTGGTTCGCGTAAGAGAATGCTCTTGTGATGTTTTTTCGTATTGTGGATTACAGCTTTCTCCGTAGACTTGCCTTTTCTAAAGTCGAAATGCTGATTTGTAATCGCATTCTTTCAAAGAAAAAATTAATAAACATGCACGTAAATTGCGTTATGCAACATCTTAATGCAACGATGTCACGCAAATGTGTCTGTAATGTTTAGTTCATCATACTGACCACGCATCTAAATTAAGTGACGGGAGCAACTTTTATTCAATTTGATAAAAATCACATCTTTGCACATTATTTAAAATATAATTTAAAACTTGTGCAGCTTCAGATGTAACTGCTTTTATTCGTACAGCCTTAACACCTCCCCTCTGAATGATTATCACGAGGTTGGAAATTACAATATCATAGTCGTAGGTAGGAGTGAGAAACAAACGGTCATAGACAGTATAGTTTATGTAAATGAAGAGTCTCTGTGCAAGAGGGAAGTTTATGAGAATTGCCTGACAGCAACATTGCAAACGTAATCGTTAAACAAATTTGATTCGTGCTTTTGTCACGTAAAACCCTATAATTTATTTTTTTTTATTTAGCAAATTTGATAAACATATTTTCTTCAATGACGTTGTATGCCTAATGGCACACCAGCGTTATGTGTGTTATATAATTCACCAAAGAGTTTCCACGTTTCCTCACACTTTTGCTGTGATAGCAAGTACATGCAAACTACAAACAAATTTTCGCCATCACCGTCAGCGTGGGCGTCGCCATGTGGCCGCGCATAATTTTAAGCATATGTATGGAATATGCTTATCCATGCCGTACATGTGGGTTATACTGGTACACTATTCAGTCACTAATGTTGCTCATACCAGGTCTTAGGTTCTTTAGTAAATGTTATTTTTCAGACTTTTGAAAAATTCCGAGCAACAAACAAATGCATGGAAATAAATCATTGACAATGGATACCTGTTATGCTTAATCTTCTCAGAAAAAACAATTTTGTTAAAGTGAAGCAAGCTATCGGTGCCGAAATCTGAAAGTGATGTCTTTTTATTGGCACAGCTCTTTTTGGGCAGTGGTGCAGGAACCTGTGCAATGTCATTACAGGCCTTACACGATGTGGAGAAAATTTTGTAGGTGCCAATAATTTTCACGTACCCGCATATTTCGCATGTTCTTCGTCGAAGCCACGTGTAGTTGGAACACCGCCTGAGACATTCAAGCACAACGCTAAAGCTTGCTATCATGGTCATTGCGGCGCCCTTCGGATGAAACTCACTACCTCAGTCACCACTCCTTCCTCATTTTACAGGCTGTTTCACTTAAGCTCCGAAATGCTACTTTCGCTTTCCGTAGATAAATATATAACTGATTTGTAAATATTTTTTTCGTGATCGCGTGATTTCTGTGTCGCGTGGCTTCAAAGCTGATTGAGTAGCCTTTCTGTCCCTTTGATGCGGCTAAAGACATATTTAGTTATCGAGGCGTTCATTGGATATTTTACTTTGTTATTGTCGTTAAGGCAAATGTAGTGTGATAACAACATACCGGCGCCAAAATAAAATTGTTTTTGTTAGATATCTCGCACCTACTAAAATAATCAACGTCTTTTACTCATTTCAGACACCTAACCTTTATTTACTATTCACAATGGCTACTGTCTCTTTTATTTATAAGTTCATGAATTCTCATGCAACTTAGCATGCTTATACAGTAATATTTTTTAAACGACTACTTTCACTGCAGGGTAACGTGAAGAAATATTGAACTCAACTTACTGTCTCTCACGAACTTTACAGAAATACTTTGCTTCCGCCACTAAAAGAAATTTAACAAGCAATGCGGAGTTAGTTTAGTTTTATCAACGCCGCTCAGCTATATGTGAGATTTGCTTGAACCGTCTACGTCTAGAAAATCAAGAAAGGAGAATTCGTCCACTTGCTTAGGTCCTCATATTTGGACACATTTGCTTGAAACCAAAGAATATAACACACATTACATTTTCATGCAGTTTGAAGTTTTGCAAACTTGCGAATGTATCAAACTGCCTCCATACTGACATGCATGGCTCATATCATTTTCTTTTCCGGTAGATTGAACCTGAACTTTACGGATGTGGTTGTACTGAGTGATGTAAACAGTATCAAGAAATTCTGCAAAAATAGCGATGGACTGTACCGTTCTGGTTGTTTTATCGTCGGTCGCGACTACAACAAAGGTAAGACAAAACATGACTTCTAATGCCACAACTTTATTTTTTTTAATGCTCTAGTACACTTAGGGACAAATTACGCTCTAAGCTTTAGTCGCCTCTTCGCGGAGTATTTCTAAAGCTAATACAGCGGTAACTTAGTGCCACATGAGACCGAAATGCGTTAGAATTATATCGCACCTCTTTGAGATCCTGGATACATTATTTAAGCCGCATTTACCACATTGCACAGTTTTGTTAAGTAGCTCACTAGAGACACGTCTTTCCTCTCCAAGGAGCTAATTGCAACTGATGGTGGTCCTGAGAACCGACTGTGAGTTGCATTAAATATGTATCATATGTATTTATCATTACCAGCTAATAGGCTTCGCACACTTCCCACAGACACCCGTTTTCGCTTTTCGACATACCCAGTGACCCTTTGGTTCACTGTAGAGTGGCACAAACCTAATGTGTCACACAGTGCCACAATTTAGCATGAAAAGGGGGCACATACCTGGTGGTACATACTTATCCATACTGTTTTTGGAACACCGTTCCATGATCACAGTAGCCCAGTGTTCTACACATTATACCATGACCACTCCTCAACCCTGGCAAATCTTCATTGGAACTGACAACTTGCCGTCCAATAGCACTGGCCAGCTGTTTCAGTAACGTAATGGAGCGAATGATCATTACACGGTGAGAATGCTACTTGGAATGTTACAACGTCTCTGTAGAGGTAATGGCTACCTTGTGACGCAGACGCTTGTCAACAAATAGCGTCATTGACCTTGTAAGGTATGTGCAGCAACAGAAACATCTGAAGTAAGTAAATGAAAGGTGTCTACGACAGAAAAAATTACGCGCCAATTCTAGACTTCTTAGAAGCTGTAGGGATTGGTGGAGACGCCTTTCGCTGGACACGCAGCTATCTTAAATGAATGTCTGCTAAATTTGATTGAAAACGGACCAACGCGGTGTAGCTATACAAGTAGCGGGGTACCGCAAGGTGGAGTACTCAGCCCTACCCTGTTCAAAATTGGGCTAGTTGGTCTCCCCGATTTGTTACCGCAAATCGTAATGCTTTCCGTATAGGCAGTCGGCATTTAGAAATGGGCTTCAGCAGTGACACATGTACAATCCATGTATGACTCTGAGGGCTTCAACGGCCGCGGAAACATACCTAACCAGGCAAGGCCTCAAGCTTTCGCCTGGGAAGTGTGCACTGGTTGCTTTTACTCGGAAAGCGATGGCCCCATATGTTTTGCGGATTAATGATAAAACTGCACCATACACATGATTGGGCCAATTTACTGGCGTCATCATTGATAGAGGCATGTCACGACGCCATCACGTCTCGTACATGACAAAGCGTTTCGCCGCCATTGTGGGCTATGTCGTTTTCTCGGCGGGAAGAGCTGGGGTGCCACAGCAACATCAATCTCGCAATTATATCGAGCACTCTTTTTTGGCTTCTTGCGGTACAGCTTACCTGTATTAGGAAATACTTGCACTATGAATATCCGCCGACTCCAGAGTGCGCAAGCCCAAGCACTCGGAACTTGCCTTGGTCTCCCAAAAACTACGTCATCGATTACGACAGTGACTATTGCCAGAGGCGCTTCTTTGACAGTCTACATTGCTACAGATGCCCTGAGAGCACACATGCGGTCCCTGAATCCGATTTCCTCATACCATTTTGCTTACTTGCCGGCAAAGAGGCCACATTCAACATCTGCCAAAAGAATTATAAGACATCAGTCCTACTTGCCATCCCAATTAACGCCTACTACACGATTGTCAAATTCAATGTCGGGTCTGCGTAGGCCGCAAGTGCACTGACAATGCCAGGAATAAAAAAAAACGCTAAAGGCCGTTGCAAGCTATGAAACAGTCAACTTTGGAACACATTCAGAACATGCACAGATTCCAGCAACATGTCTACACAGATGATTCGGCAAAACTCAACAGCTCTGCTGCTGCAGTCATCATCCCGGCACACTCCAAAAAAGCCAAACTTCATGCGTGACCACATCAACGGGTACACAGTTGCGGCACTCCATGCTGCACCTGGTTTCATTAATAAGGAATCACCGCAACAATGTACAGTCTTTAGTGACTCTAGGACGGCCCTTCACTACATACAAAGCCCAATGCTGCACAGACCCAATGAACAACTCGCCTCAGAAATTCGACAGATATATCATCGAAGCAATGACAAGGAACTCAACACACTTTTTCAATGGCTTCCTAGAGATTGCAGCGTAAGTGGGAATGACCACGCCGACGTAGCCATCCACATGAACATGCGGAGTCTGCTTTCGCGAACAGGCACTTCGACAGGTCTGCAATTAATGTCCCGTGAATGTACTTCGCCCCTGTGGGACTAGAATGTATTCACAACGTGTCGTTTCCGTTCGTTCTTTCCGGATATACGTATGCATCTACCGGCTGGGTTGCCCCGACATGAACAGACTACGCTGTACCGTCTGTGGTTAGGCGTAGCAGTTACGAACGAATACACCTTCCTTATTTGTTTGAACAACAGCCCCACGTCTGAGACGTGCAGCAGCGAAGAGACGCTCGCACTCATTATCTGTATCTGCTCACGATATACTGCCCAGAGACAAGTGATGTCCAGAGTGCTGGACCAGATAGTCAATCATCCACTATCAAAAATAAATGCTTTAGGTCAATTCTTCCAAAGAACATCCGCGCTCAAGGCCCCATTTGCGTTAGTAACGTTCCTGTGGTCTACGGGCCTTCACGATAGACTTTAATAAAGCCGCCCCCTACCTCTGTATAGTGCACGTGGTTTGTTTATGCTCCTCTCTTTCTCTCTCTTTATGTCCCCCTTCCAGTCCTTTTCCTCCTTTTATCCCCCTACTCCTTCCCCCAGTGCAAGGTAGCCAACCGTAACTACCTCTGGCTAACCTCCCTGCCTTTCTATACATCATGTTCTATACACATTAAAGTTTTGCGTACACCATTTCCTGAGTGCACGACTTTTTCCTCATCTATTTCCACTACACTCTCGCGCATAGGCATGCTGCTGTGCTGCTCAAATATTTTATGTGTGTTTGCGCTGTAAGCATCTTGTTCTAATTGTTTTCAGGGCTGGCAACGCAAAACGGGGATTGCTGGATTGCAAACAAGCGGTATTGCATGAGCGTGCTACGAGACCTTGGTTTTGCAAAAACCTCAATGGAGGAACGCATGATGGTGAGAACAAATTACCGCAACGTATAAAAAGGGATATTGTTCTGTCGGGTACGTAAATATAGCAAAACAATCGTATACTACGAATAAGTGACTCAAAAGGCTGCCATCTCTGGTTTTACGTTCTTTTGAAGCAGCCTGGCTTGGTCAAAATTCGCATAGGATAGAGAGCACAACGTTGCAATGACCATGCGAAGCAACACTTATAAAAACACATAAGAATGGATACAGGCATCAAATCACATATGACTCTAAAGATGGCCCTTGTATACGACTCTTAGACAAGACAAACTTCCATAACAAGGCGCGACGAAGAGGAAACCTGAAACCGCGAGTGCACTTTGCCTGAGTAAATCTGGTATAAATGTGTCTGCGCACCATGAATAGCCCTTTTCAATTAAATAGTGATGTTCCTAAGCAATTAACATGGATCTCTCTCTAATTGTGAGCATGCCCGCTTTCTTAAATCTGCAAATTTCTGCTGCATGGGTGTCATATGCTGCATGGTGCATATTATGCAGCATATTTATTTAAAAAATTGGTTACTCAGTGTTATGTCTGCCATGTGTTTTTCATACAATCTTTCGCACTTATTCATGCATACAAATCAATTCATCAAGTTGTCATTACAAATTTTTGTAGCAAAACCACCAACTGAAAGAAAAGGCAAATGCAATTTTCTCATTTCACCGTATTCTGCATAAAAACCCAGATCTCTGGTAAGCATCTTTTGAAGAATAATATCTTCTAACCGGAATGGTGCATATGTCAAGGCCATGGTGGTTACCTTCAGTCATACGCATGCAGACAAGCCTCACCTAAGCCGGTGTTTTCTACCTCAATCCCCCAAAACGAAGAATATTTTTTCAACATTTACTCGTATAATGTGAGAATACGTTCAGGAGCTGTTCGCGAATTCTCTTTAAATGCGATGCATTTCTTTACCTAGCCGGAGCCAAGCTTAGAACAAGGTCACGCCCAAGGAGGCGCCACATATGTCTCCAAAACATGTGAGCCGATGCTGGAGATGGGGCAGCTCGAAAGAACACCATACATAGGCCAAACCAACATTGCATAGAGTGCAAAATTATGTAGCCTGCGGCTGCAGCAGATGCACGTGAGCGTAGACTTGATTTCGAACAGCACCACACAGTGATCGTCATGCTGAAGTCGTCGTTCCATAGCCGTCATTTCATTGGTTCATGACACTCTTATCATTCTCCTGTTCACATGTCATCATCTTAATCCCACCATTTTTGCTTTGTTGCTGTCAGTGAGTTGTCAGGTCCTCATCACGCCGTCTTAAACCCGTCCATGTCGTTAGTCCATCGTCCTCAAACCATTGCCGACTTCGCGTCGTCATCACAAATTCACGGCGACGCCATTATGGTGGTTCCATTGTTTTAGAGCACAGCTCTTTGGGGTCCGTTCCTGGGTTTCGCGTCGTCGTCGGCGTTGTCGTCGGCCTCGTAACCAGCTGCGCCCTCCTTTCATCCCCCCAGCGCTAGCAGCGACCGACTGATACCGCTGGATGCCGCTGACGCCGCTAGAGAGTCAAGATAACGTGACTGCATAGAACACCGTCGCCACCATGCAGAAAGAGGAGGAAAGGGTCCCCCCCCACCCTTGTTCTTGTGTGGCGGATAGGGTGCTCTTCAGTTGCCGACGCGCCGGTTATTTCACGTAGGCCCCGGCACGTCGACGAATACGTGACCACCTTCCCACGGCTAGACCTGGTTCTTAGCGCTGCGGAAGCGAGGGTATCATATTGTTTGTGTCGGCATCGGCGGCGTTGTCCCTGAAACCAACTCCGCAGCTGGGGTTGACTCACTATCGGCGTCAGCGGCATCAGTCAGTCGCTGCTATCTCTTCCCTCCTCCCTTTATCGTGTTGTCCGCTTGCTGCGCGCGCTTCTGCCCCCATCGTTTGCCGCTGGGTGTACACGCCGCCCCCCTCCCTCCTCTTCCTGCGAGTCTCCGGTTGTCAAAGCGTCGGCTCGAACTTAATTCCTTTCTTCGCTCCTCCTCCAATGCAACCCCTGTGCGGTGGCAATCAGAGAGCCAGATCGGTTACGGCGGATCTGTATATGTGCACCGCCCGAGCCGAAATTGCCGCTGCCGTTCGCCCTGTGCGGTGGCAATCAGAGAGCCAGATCGGTGGCGGCGGATCTGTATATGTGCACCGCCCGTTTGCTGCGCTCAAATTTCGCATTAGGAAGTAACGTAATCGTCGGTAATTTTTTATTCTTTTTCATAGCACTTGTACTGTCGGTAATCATTGTCATCATACCTTTTTTGTCAAGCCATCATCATAATATCACATTGATCATCTCTTTCTTGCCGTACCAGCGCCGCCATACGGTGCTCGTCACATTGTCGTCCTTATGCCGTAGTCATACTGTTGTACTCATTTCAACATAGTCACTCCAGCGACATGACTGCAGCAGCGGTATCACATTGCCGTCGCACGGTCGTCATCACACCACCGTAGTCATTGCATGGTCATCATGCAGTAGTCTTTGCAACGCCGTCATCATAGCATGGTCATTACTCCGCCATTGTCACACTATTATAATGCCATCATTGTCACTCTAGCGCCATCATCCGATGGTCGTCATCATCACACGGTCGCTGCTCTCTACCCACATTTGTGTCATTTATCCCTGTCAGGAATGCTTCGCATGGATAACATAATCATGACGTATGGATCCTTCCCTAATTTTTAAATGCCTATTACATACTTTTTTTCAAAAAGCAATTTTTTTAGGCACAAACAACGATAATAAGACGCCGCGTTGGCTTAGAGTGAGCTAAACGCGAGGTTACGGGCGGAAATGCCAACAATGGAGTCGGATTTTAATGCGGGTTCAACTTTAAAATGTCCCTGCACAGTGCATTGGCACACGGTAAAAAAAACTTGAGGTGTTCTCATTTAACCCGGAGCATCCCACTACGCAGTATCGCATACTGAGATCGCGCTTTGTGCACCTAAAGCTCTAAAACATCCTAAACAAGAACACTATTCGTTCAAGCTGCCGAGCAGAATTAAAAACCAAATGGCGGCATAACGTGTTTCTTCTGACTGGGTTCATGTTACCGTATAGACGCACAAATACTCTGAAGCTCATTATTGAGTGATAAATGCGCAAAAAATAACTGCTCTGAGCTTACTTACAAATAATGAAAGAACCGGCACGTGTACAGCTAAAATTGTTATTTTACGCGGGCTTCGCTTCTATGAAGGTGCTAAAGTCTGGCACAGTCCAAGTCCTCGAGTTTCATGCCCGTACCTGCCCCCCAATGCAGTGCATCATTGTGTTCGTGAAATTCTGTTCGCGTCCTTAGGATGCGAATATATGCAGCCTTTCATCACTACGCATCTTAAATGAGTAGTGACGTGATATTTGTGACTTATCTTGTTTTGCATAAAATGAAGGTCCTATACTTAGAAACCTTAGAAAAGATATGGGCATGTCCTGTTGCTGCATAAAAATTTACCACCATAGCCTTTCTACGAATTCTTTTGATCTCATTTTCAAAGAGCCGCATGTTTCCTGACGTCACGACAGTGGAAGTCGTCACATTGGAGCAAGTCATCGCGACGTCTTGGCTTTCTTCCGGGCTTGCTCATTGCTATGTCAGCTTACTACATCGGGCCGAGCAATTAGTAGCGGCAGAACACACGACCGATTCAGCCGGAGCTAAGACCGAATCGTCGCAATGTCGTGCTCTACACTGACCTCCCATCTCATGAAATTAGTACGGATACAGTTTCAATCGCACAGTTTTGTTTTGTTGCCTAGAAATAAAGAAGTAAAACATTTATGACACTCCGAGGCTACTCAACTGAAGGTCCTGAACCTTCATTTAGCGCAAATAGTGCAAGTTGGAAACGCCATATCAGTACTCGTGGAAAGGAATGCCAATAACACAAGCCCTTCACTGAGAAATGCCGTTACATGTCATGGAGAAACAGGCGAAAAACTACTTTTGTCGCTTTCTGTGGCTCAAGGTATCTTACAGCGCATAAAAGACGGGAGAAATAGCACAATGTTATATCATCTCTTTCTAACTTACAGGATGACTTCCGTCAACTTGATGCCAGGATAAACGACATAAAGGGCCAGGCTGTGCACATTCGCCCGCTTATCCTATCCTGCGTCGCCAGCAACATCATGTCCTTTTTCTACCCTAACGGACTTCCCGGTGAGGACGAGGCTTTACGTAAGGCGACCAGTATTCTAGACAGGATGAGAACCATAATGCTGGGAGGTGCAGTCATTCAGTTCTCACCGAGCCTGATCCGAAACCTGCTCTACCATATTCCTTTCTCAAGGAATGGAAAAGTGGATAGGATAATGGACGAGATGGATAACTTTATTCGCTAAGTGAAATGCGTATTTTTAAAATTTTTATTACTTTGAAACAACTTCCTCCTAATTGCATCCTGATTTATTGGGACGAATTGAATTAACCTCGCGAGGAGGACATCTGCTGTTAGGAATGCTTCTGGATTACGAGTATCATTGTGACTACAGGCACGGAATTTCCAATGTGGTGACTGACATACGAAACGTAATTCTGTCAAGCTTTCATATTTTCTCAGCTCTGCTATAGTACATCATAATTTGTGCAAGTAGAAGGCCGCGGAGTGGTGAGGCTTTGTTTAAAAAATTGAGCAGATTCAATGGGTTGGATTCTATATACAAAGAAGCTTTGTGTGAGTTCACAAAGGATATAAACACAGTACTCGCACGCACGCACGCGAACAAGCGTCTGCGCATACAAATTATACCGAACCTTGTGTAAAGCGGAGTCACTGACTACTAGCAAGTACGGTGGGCACCTTGATGCATCATGGTTTCAGAGACAGCACACGCGTATGTAGACCAATTTACAGTCTTTCTACCCGCAAGAAGCATTTATTTTCTCATTACCGTGCAGTCGGGGAAACGCGAAGGCGAGATTTCTGGTCATTTTATTGCGATAGTCATTATATGGACACTCCAAGCGTATTTCTGCCGTCAGTATCGTCGTCGCCGTAAGGTTCCGTATAAAGTCCAAGGGTGATAACACCGTTTCCAGGTGCCCTACGCTGCTTCTGCGAGTAAAGACGTGCGAGGGGAGCTGACGTTCACGGCTTAATCTCGCCCGCAGGCAGCGCGTCTTCTCCTGTCGTGCGCAAGACGACGAACTTTCCGAGGAACCGGGGGGAGGAGAGAGAGTTGGGGGAGGGAGGGGGGCGTTCTACTCGGGCTGCATCTGCGCATGTGGCAGCTGTGCGCGGTCGCCCTGCCGTAGCTTGAAAGCGATCTTCGTTGGTGGCAGAGTCAAGGTGCGTGGGCGGCTCGTAGCTTTCTGCGTGGTGCGTTTTCTCGGTGCTCACTTTTTCTTGAAGCGATATGCCGCACGAATGTGACGTCGCTCGCTGCTGCTGCAGCGTTTACTGAGGCTGGCTTTTCGACACCTAGTTTCTGCTGCCGTAGAGACCGATGTGTTATTGTTTGCTGGTGCGGACGTGATACAATGCTTGTTTATTTGTTTATTGAATACTACGGACTCAAGGTCAAACTAGGGTGGTTTGTGTTATATACGCATTAGAGCCTTTTTCATATCACGTTCACAAGTATCAATGTCACGTTTAGTATAAGGGTCCCATATAATGCACGCATATTCTAGCTTTGGTAGCACAAGAGCAGCGTAGAAGAGAAGTTAGCATTATTAGGAGCATATTCAAGTTTATGTTTCCGGACACGTAGCTTGCGGAAGGCACATGAGCAAACATTATCAATATGAAGATTCCAAGATAGGATAGAAGTCAGTATCACTCCAATATATTTGCAGCAACTTACTTTTCGTAATGGTAAAGACGCTTATAAGTATATGCAAGTGGATGTTTTTTACGACTTACTGGAAGCCAGACACATTTGCTCGTATTGAGTGACATTGTTGTTTACACCATTCATGTATGTTACCTAGACTAGTGTTCAGGTGGTTGTAGTTGTTTGCGCAAATAATTTCTTTACACAAAACACAATTATCCGCAAACACTATCAATAATAAACAATAACAATAATAAACAGTAGCAATAATAATCCAACAGGGACCTCTCCATTTCGCCTGGATCTCTGGTACTCCTGTGGTCCTCGGCTCCTCACGTTGGCCTGTGCGAAAAACTGCTGTCTCGGTAAACAGGCCCATATCGAGTGCTGTGTGCCGTGACTCCAGTTACGTACGCAATCGCGCCAGTCAGTACCAGTGCCTCATCTGTCCCGAATCGAACTGACGTTTTGCCACACGGCTCAAACCTTATTACTCTCCTGTTATCACCGATACTTAGACGCCCCACGACAGTGCTTCTGCCGCCGTGGGTAATGATTCATGCATATTGCGTGTTTCTTGTGAGCGATGCATGCTGGCGCCCCGATGAAGACGACGAACGCTCTCTGGCTCTCGAGCTGTCGGCTGAACTGGAAAGCTCTGCAGTTATCTTTTAACGCGACAGCGTTAAGGAGCTCGTGTCACAGAAAAGCCGGTGTCGTCGGCGTTGGCCGTGAGCGATAAATCCCAGCAGGCACATCATGAATAAAAAACTACTTGCAAGATGGGCTAGGTGGGAATCGAACCAGGGTCTCAGGAGTGTGAGACGGAGGCGCTACCACTCAGCCACGAGTTTTTTTTTTCTTTATTGCACTCAGCCACGAGCTCGATGCTTCAAAGCGGTACAAAAGCGTCTCTAGTGAATGCGGTGTTGCCTTAGAAACGCGCTGTTTCTAAGGCTCAGGCCTGCGTCGCTTGCTCAGGCGCACATTTCGTTGCCGCGCCGAACGCGGCACTGCTCGACGCCCACCGCGTCCGATGCGGGGCGCGTAGTCGCTGCGCCATAGCCCACTGTTTTACACCCCTTGGTGGGTCGACGGGAACGCCGTCGCGTTCCACTCTTGAAGGCAAAGCTTAAGCGCCCTCCAATTTTTGTAAATGTACACTGTAAATAGTCTCCGGTTCATAATCCTTCGTTAGTGTAACAATATACAATATAAAGAGCAAACCGGCTAGCAGAGTGCCCAGTGCTTTATCAGATGCGACATGAAGGCAATCCGAGAGTTGACGCTGCCCATCTATGTTTTGTTGTGGTTAGTTAAGTAGTCTAATTAGTTCATTTATTTAGTATTCCTATATATACAATTTTACACGGCCGATAAAAATACCATCGTCACTTCGTATAGCTGTCCACGAATTTCCTATTGCAGTCGATGCTTGGTCTTTCAGGCACAACTGCGACTTTCTTTCCCTGCATGGCCAGCTACGCCTCTGCCGTTTATGCGTGTAGACGAGCGCAAGGAAGGGGGTGGCGCAAGGAAGCCAGCACTGCGCGTGCGCAGTCCGCTGTGATTAGTTGGTCTATACACATAGAGAACAGACAAGTTGCCGCTCCAGCGGTCACAAAACGCGGCAATGTTGGGAAAGAAAATATTCGCTTTTAAAAAGCACGACAGGTAACGGCTTTCGCTACGCCTAAACAATGCATTGCGTATACTGTTAAGTTTACTTAGCCTAAGATATTGGCATAATAAGTCATGCATTACCACTTCTTTCTTGTTTACAATGTTAGCGCATCAGCCTACTGCTGGCTGCTACTGTACCTTTTTTGTAAAATCAAAGATAGACGAATTGGTCACTATAAAATGAACACTTTAGACGATGGAAGGTAGGACGACAAGAGAAAGCTACTTTTGGCTACATAATATTTGGTTAAAACACGTTGGCGGGCTAGTTGGTTAGAATCCACGGTAGAGTAGAAACACGTAGAAACAGATACACAGACACAGCGCTTCACAGAAGCGCTGTGTCTTTGTATCTGTTCCTTTCTACGTCCTCGTCCAGTCGCCCTCATACACTCTACCATGGATAATATTTGGCCAACGTTGGCGCCTTTGGATGGGGAGGGCTACTCCGTGTCACATCACAAGAATAATAATAAAATTGAAATACTAGAGTGGCACTGCACAAAATAAAGGCAAGAAGAATGAACTAGCCAGGCTTCAAGTCAGGTGAAATGAATTGCTTATGAACAATTATTAACAAAACCACTTGAACAGAGCGAGGCATAAAGTCAGTTTATGCGAATGCTCTATTGACAACTATTGGAAGAAGTTCATATAAAACACGCATGGAATAAAGTCATAGCATGCACATACACTATTAAAGCACAAGGGAAGGCAACGTCAACATACAAACAAGCATTAGAAACAGAGAACCTGAATTCACACCGCGGAAAAGCACACTAATGAAGCTACAGAAAGAAACACAAGCTAAAATGAAACCGGAGAGCTCACGTAGGTTGAAGCAAAGTGTGACCAATAATTTCCAGTAATAGTGCCCCCTTCCACAATATACTACATGGTAACAGGCCATCAATTTCGTCATGTGTTTGTTGCCCATAGGCTTAAGATCTTTGGCCTAAGAGCCAAAGTTCTAACGCGATTAGACTGAACAATCATTAGCGTCTTTCAGTATAACAGCGCCGATAGTCTGCTAGACGTGCATGCTAAGCAGCGTGGCCTGATGTGCCTTTGTGGACTTTCAGCGTGTTACATTTTATGTAGAATGTAGTCGAAGAACCCTTATGCAAAAGGCAGTACTTGTACTAGGGGACGTGTTTCTGCAACGTCGGCGGCTGCTTTCCCAGACACGGGTTAGCTGTTAGAATGAGGTCGGGGGGGGGGGGGGTACCACACATTGTTCTTTTGTACTTGAAGTATGCGACAACTAGCAATTAAACCAAGCAGCCGCATCGAGGGCGCAAAATCCAATCAACTAAAATTCAGAATAATAGGAATAACAATATTAACACAACAATAATAAAAACTGAATAATCAATTAAAGGTGTTTAATAATGCGCCCACGAACAGCATCGAAGGTCTTGGTGCTGGAGCACTCGGCACAACATTGCAGAGAAAAAATAGTGCAAGCCCCCCACCCCGCCCCCGCCCTTCACACACACGCGCGCGCGTGCGCGCATATAAAACTTAATTTCGCGAATACAGGTTTTAACACACTATAAAATGTGTACAAATATAGGATACAAAGCAAATTTGAAGACACAGAAAAGAATTAGTCAATGACAGAACACACAACAAACGGGAGTTTTAGTTCAGTTATTAAATTCGTCTGGAACTCCTTTCAGAAAAATATTAAAATTAGGCGTGAAGATATCTAGGCACTCTGCATGGGCGTTATGTGTCACCTGCGCTCTAGATAGAGGGTCACAAAAATCGGGAGGCTGCAAGGCGCGTTGTTTCCTTTGGCTATTCTGCAGAATGTAAAAACGCACATCAGAAACCAAGTGCGAGCAGCAGATTTTCCGGTCGATTAAATTGTGGAGGAAAAGAACATCCCTTTTTTGTGTGTCTACAGGTGAGAGCAGCTAACGTAAATGGCTGTGCCAACTCTTTAGAGATGGATGGTGTTTTAGAGTACTGATATTAAAATTTCAATTTCAAATTTTTCTGCGCCCTTTTGAAAAATTAACAATTTGACCTACACGTGCCGAACCAAACGATAGAGGTGTGCTCTAGAACTATAGTGCATACGCTCTTATATAAAGTTGCAAATGGCCCAGATTGTGTGGAGTATCTCGTCATTCGACATAATGTCCCGAGCGTTCAAAGTGCACGCTGCCTCGTCTATTGAGAATGGGGCGAGAAACTCGGAGAGCTACCGAAATACACTCCAAGGTCCTCTGCTCCCTCAGCTCTTGGCAGAAGAACGTCTTTAACGCTATACGGAAATAAGGTCCCGTTTGTCTTTCGCGTGAAGCTGACAAATGTAGCTTTTCATGGATTTATGGCCAGCTTCTTTCCGGCGCACCATGACGCAAAATTCGCAATGTCTTTCTGATGATCGGCACAATCATTAACGTTTTTACTGCTTTGAAAAGTATCGCGTCACGGGCATATAATTTCACTGAAATATTTTCAATGACAGCCGAAGCGTCGTCAGTAAACAACGAGAAAAGAAGAGGGCCCAGGACAGACCCTTGAGGAATGCCACTTGTAGCTGCATAAAGTTCTGACGACTGGCAATTTAAGCTAGCGTTGCAGCATCGGTCGCATAGGTATATTTTTATCAGCACTGTGGCAGAACAGTGCAGATAAAGTTGTGTTAACTTTTGAAGGAGTATTTTGTGGCATACAACATCAAACCCCTCTCCAAGGTCAAAATATGCGGTATCCAGCTGTCTTTTCTTATGCAGATTTTGAGAGGTATGCATCATGAAGCTAACGAGGTTCGTATTTGTCCAGCATCCTAAAATGAAACCATGCTCCTGAGGAATGATACCATCTTTAATAGAACACGCTATGATTTAGTACAGGGTAGACTTGAATAAGATGCTGCGCATAAGATAGAAATACACCTGCAGTTGCTCGCAGCAGTTTTTACCCCTGATTTAAAGACGGGAACAATCCGCACTGTTTTCCAAGGCTTTGGGAATGTGTTGGTCTTAAAAGCAGAATTAAAATTACAAGCACTGGAACGAGCAAGACCCCGCACTTCTTCCTGAAAGCAGGTGAAACGTCATCAAGACCAAGAAAAAAAAAACAATTTCAAGCATTTATTGCTATTGAAAACAAGTTCCTCGGAGACCTTTAGACATGTGCCCAGGGAAAGGTAATTGGAAAGCACACTAACTGCGTCACTGTACCCTTCACCGCACACCGACCAGAAGTTTAGGGCGAAGGCAGCCGCAACATATTGAACATGTTGGGTGCCGCCGCTAAGTACGGAGATGTCTTGTTTCGTATTGTGAGATGCCTATTCACATTTTCACATTAACTGAAACACTTTGATTTAGTAGAAGTACTCACCTTCACGTGTGCTGTATAGGCGGAATGATCTGGCTTGTAAAGACGTTTAGAGATTGCCGTGCATATTTCAAAATCTATATGCCAGTGTTCCTGATTTGTACGCTGTGCCTTCCTGTGGGAACGCCATATTAAGCTTGAATGGTGTTTTCAGTTCAATAGAATACCAGTGGCCAAATTTAGAGCGTTTAGCAGCTTTTAGGGAAATAAACTTTTTACTTCTTCGTGAAGACTATTCATAAATACCGTGACATGGTGATTAACATCTCTTAGTTCTACTACTGAAGATCAGTCCGCATTATTAAGATAGTGGTAAAGACCCACATAATCTCCGGTTGAGAAATTAAAAGACCGAAAGGTTGTACCCTTTAATCACCTGCTACTACGTGTCGCAAATTGTAATGAAATATAATGTGGTGGATGATATTTTTCTGCCTTCACAAGGGCAAAATTTACACTTACAATTCGCATTCACAGCTTCTGCGTTACACAAGCATAAGTCCAGTACAATGCTACAAGAATTCAGTATATTGTTAAATTGCCACAGAAATGTAACATATAATAAACGAAGTAACCAGTTCTACTGGGCAGATAAGTGAAAACAATGAGTTGAAATATCACCAGTTTTGCACGAAATACCAGGTTTATTGAAATTACCAGTCACGAGTATTTTAGAGTTAGCTTCGGCCGATGTAATATTTTCAGTAGGGGCTAGAATAGTCGTGTACATCGTCGTGTACAGTTGCTGCTGTATAATGCTGCACTCCTGTTTGAGAGATAAAAGCCGATATTGCTTCTCTCTCGCGCCGTTTCCATTCTCATCAACTACATTATAAACAGCAGCGGGAATAGAGGGCACCCCAGTCTCAGTCCCTTGCTGATATCAACTTTTTCCTAGCTCTAACCTCTTCCTTTTAAACGCAAACACTATTTTCTCGATAAATGTCTCTGAAAGCTGTATAGTCGTTTCCTATACCTTGACATTTCATAATACCTAAGAATATTGTTACGAAGCCAACTCATTCCGAGAGAGATGTTCTGCAGGCAGCAGGCGACGAAGAAGACGGGTCAGTCTGGTGTGCAGGCTGTCCACCATCTTGGTAGCTGGTGTGCACCTCGTTGTAGATACGCTGTAAACAGTCACGCCTCGGGTCGTTTCAGTTATCAATATGAAACGCTCCATGCCGTCATACGCTTAGGTTGTGTCACAGACGCCAGATGTAATGTCTCCTTCATTCTCTTGATATTTATATGCACTGAGCGAAAAAAAAATTATTTATCATCCATAAATCTAACGATTCTAAAAAAATTCTGAAGGTCTCCCAATATGCCATATTGCCCATGCTTGTAACCATACTGCCCATGCTTCTATGTCATACTGTCATATGTAATATGCCATACTGCCCATGCTTGTAGTTTTGCATTTTGGGCGCTCCTGCAATTTGGGCGAGGGCGCGGCACCTAGGTTAGAGGGCGCTTGGCGGTGGCACTGGAGAGAGACAACGAAAAGAGGCCTATATTTCAGTACATCTATCGTTGTGAACACTGCTTTTTAATTGCGTTGTAATCTTGAGTGAGAGGCTCGCCCGTGTTTGGGCCACACCTTCAACTTGGAAGCAGAAAATATGAAACAAAAGAGAAGCCACGCGCACGCATCAGTGACTGTTTGCGTGCAGCACGCTTTCGGGAGTTCTTCGCGTGCTTCCTGCAGTAATTGATGCACACTTGCAACATGTACTAAATGGCGAGAGGAGCGCTTTGAACTCTGGTATCCAGCGCGTGGTCCCGGCCCAGCTCTTCCTTGTTCCCCGAGGCAACGCACAAGTGAGCGACGCCATGTTTATTTGTCCGACGAGTTTTTGTAGTAAGCGGCTTCGGTCGATCTGTGAGCTGCCGGGAGTACACAGCTACGACGAAAAAGTTCGGTAGCGTATGACGTTGCTTTTAACTCGATGAAATTTGCACACTCCGAGGAGCATGGCAAGCAAGAAGCTAGCCGCAACTTCGGCATTGTCGGCAAAAGCGTACGACAGTGGCTGAAGTCGAATATGCAGCTCTCAGCCACGAACAAAGCAAGGAAGGTGTTCCGTTGGAAAGCGTTCAAGTTTCGAAAACGAATGATCGAAACAATTTGAAGAAATATCCCGGACATGTGTAAGGGTAGCACGTCATCCAAAGTGCTCAGCAAAGTGCGGCTATTACACGAGCCTTTATGGCACATCCTTACTTGTGAACTACTTGTACGTGTTCTGTACCTGACGAGATATAATTTTATACTATTGTCATGTTCATACAATATGTACAAGTAAACCACTCTGCTCTACTTGTCCTAGAATAGGCTACAAGATATTACCAAAATACAAAAAAAATCCGCCTGAAGTAAGCTGCGAAGGCCTTGTCTTCAAAATTAGGAGGCAAATTTTCTACGTGCGCTCAATTTTTACTACATTGGTATGGAACACGTATTCATAAACATGCAATGCATAATTCAAGCTCCAGGATTGGGTGGCATGACCCCTACATTTACAATATCAGAAGAAGCCAACAAACACTGACACTAAAAACAACATAGGGGAAATTACTTGTGCTTAATAAATGAAATAAAGAAACAATAAATTAGTGGAAATGAAAGTGGATGAAAAACAACCTGCCGCAGGTGGGGACCGAACCCACAACCTTCGCATTTCACGCGCGATGCTCTACCAATTGAGCTACTCAATCGGTAGCTCAATTGGTTAAAAGCAGAGTATAGCGAAGTGTATAGCTCAACGCAGAGCATAGCGGGGGATGAAAGACGACGACAGCGACGAGAGTGCACGAGGGAGAGCGGAGGAGGAGCAAAAGCGGGAGGAGAAAAGCGCAGTGCCGCCCTAAATGGGAAGTAAGGTGACGACCGCTACGACATGGCGCCAGAGTGGCGGGCCGTCGTCTATTCAACGATGACATGCGGCGAGCGCGTCGACCGGTAACATATATGGAAATAAAGCGCTGCATCAGCGGAGGTCAGTCGGCGGTGGCTGCTGTGAATCATGCCCACGTGTCGTCCAAGCGCTGCCTCTCGCGATCTCCCGATTAACTAAACATGTTGTCCATGCCAGCCAATATATCGGGAAAAAAGAACACGTATATAGCTGTGCTCAAATTTCGCATTAAGGAGTGCTGTGTCCATTTCACCTGCCGTCACACCTACTTCAGTAGTGCGCCAGCTGTTGAGTGAGGGTAGTGGGCATCGCCGCGACGCCACGCAGCAAGCGCGCCATGACGGAGCTGGTTGTTGTCGGTGAAGGCCGTCGCGCTACAGGTGACTGCGGGAGCTGCCAGCGCGCGTTCAGTATCTCTCTCTCTCTCATCCTTCCCCTCAATGGGCTTAGCTGTTACGCGCGCCTGCCGGTCCTGGTGGCGACTCCCGCTTCCTCCGTCTCTCGTCAAGAAGAAGGTCCGTGGCATACGGTTTCCTTGGTTCCTCAGCAGTATCGTCCGAATGACTCCGGTCTACAGCCAGCTTGTTGACCTAGAAACTATAAAGAAAAGCAAAAGGACTCACACCAATTTAATTACAAAACTCGATAACATACCCCGAAGGAAAACTCGGAAACCTTCGAAGAACCATTCGGCAGCGTTCACATGGAGATTAGTGCTATCGCACTCACAACTCCTCAGAAGTACTTAGACTTTTTCGAATTTTTTGTTCACCTAGTGCTAAGTAATGATTTCAATGTCCTACGGCCTAAACAAACACAAACAAGGAAGACTTTTACTGTAAAATTTATGTTGTAGGACTTATACTAATAAGGGAAACTACTATCAGTTCCCTGTGTAATTATGTCGTGATGCTAGCGCTGACCAAAGAGCTGCGGAAGATTCCCGACCTAGGTTACGCCCTGTACGCAGACGACATCACGCTCTGGGCCACCAAGGGCTCCCTAGCGCAAAAAGAGGCGACCCTTCAAAAGGCCGCGACGGCCGTGGAGAGATTTGCGGCAGCGAGCGGGATGCGTCGTGCGCCCGAAAAGTCCGAGGTGATCCGGGTGCACGGAGGAGGAATCTACAAGTCCCCCGGCCCTATCGACCTCTATCTTGAGGGCCAGAAGATAACGGATGGCAATAAGACTAGGATTCTGGGTTTTTGGATCCAGAGGAACCTGAAAGCCTCCCACACCATCCTAACCCTAAGGTCTGCCACCAACCAGATCTCGCGGATTATAAAATGAATTACAAGAAGCTGAAGGGCATGCGAGAAGAGGACACGATTCGCCTCGTCCAGGCTCTGGTGATCAGCAGAATAACGTATAGCATGCCGTATCACTATCACTCGCTAAACAAACGCGACCAAGAACAAGTCGATGCCATCACCAGAGGCGCGTACAAAACGGCCCTGGGTCTCCCTGTCACCACCTCAAACGAGAAGTTAGCAGCCCTCGGGATCCACAACACCTTCGCTGAGCTGTCGGACGCGGTTATGGCTTCGCAAAAGGCCAGACTACAGAACACGGCGGCGGGCAGAGCCATCCTCCACCGGACCGGAACGGCAACGGAGCTCCGTGCCCTCGATGGGCAACGATCACTCCCGCCTGAGGTCAGAGGCAAGATCAAGGCGAACCCGATACCGAAGCACATGAGTCATGAACTCCATAAAGGACGACGCAAGGCTCGCGTCGACAGACAGTGCCGACAATTCAAGAGTGACCCGTACGTAACGTACGTGGACGTGGTGGCGTACCCTGTGGGGGGCCTCTTCGCGGTAGCCGCCGTGAAAGGGAGAGACAACTCCTTGACTCTCGCGGCCTCCGTGAGGGCAGAGACCCCAGCTGCGGCTGAGACCATGGCCGCGGCGCTGGTAATAAAGCAAGAAGACAGGGCAGGCAGGGAAGTCCATGTCATTACCGACTCGCAACAGGCCTGCCGTAACTTTACGAACGGACGAAGACCGCTGCTGGCGGCTCAGATTCTCGGCCCGAGGCTGCAAGAATACCATCAAATCACGTGGACGCCGGGTCACGCCGGTCTGGAGGGGAACGAAAGGGCGAACGCCCTAGCTCGAACGCTAATCAACCGAGTGGGGCAAGACCAATAGTCTCATCAATCCCCACCCTTTACCTTCATGCCCGTGCCATCCAGTTATTGCGACCGACTGGAGATCCAGCGACTCAACCGCAGGATTTATCCCCCGCCTCACAAAAAGCTCAGCACTGAAGATGCCGTAGCTCTCCGACTTATACAGACCAACACATTTCCAAACCTACACAGATACAGTAAAATGTTCCCACATAGATATCGCGGCATCGGCCTCTGGTGTGGCGACACACGCCCTACACTCTCACATCTCGTGGGGGTGCGAGGGCAAACCTCAACACTTAAAGACGTCTAGCACGTCATTTGAGCGGTGGGAGGTACAGCTGACCGGCGATACCCTGGCGGGACAAGAAGCTCTCGTCCAGCAAGTACGTCGAGCAGCCACGGCCAGTGGAGTCCTGGAATGAGGACCCCACCCACTCGACCTCAAGAGCAACCACCTGGATGGTCCGAATAAGTGTTTTTTTCTCTCTCTCTTCAAGCTAGGTACATTTTCGCTAAACTTTTCGAAATAGCTGCTTCGTATACAAGCGGAAAGCCGAGCATTTTCCGTATCTCAAAACAAGAGAACATACTTCGATTTACTAAGACTATTCCGAACAAGCACCTGCACCATGCATGCTAAACGATAAACAAATTTTCAATGAATCCAAGTATGAATGTATGCGACTTCTTTGAAAGTGCTGAAAGCATTTATTGGGGTGCAAAAATGAAGGTGTCGCCAGACACCAAGTCCAATATATAGAAACAGTTACTCACAAAGGCGCGTGAAAAAATGTTGCGTGTGGAAGAAAGTCGCGTACACGCAAGTGCAGTAATGAGGTAAGCGCTCGTTGAAAAGCCCGATACACGTACAGAACAAAAGCTCCACAAGGAATAATCATGAATTTTCGCATGGCAAATTACCGGCTCTTCTTGATGAGCGAACGTTAGCATGTCAGGTGAAACTAATGGAGAAATTGGTACATTACCCTGACTTTGAAACGCTTTGCATTCCTCGATATGTTGTCAATTGTTTAGCAGCATTTTGTTCCGTTCTGCTGAAAAGTCTTCGTTGGGATTATCATGACGTCATTAAATACACACTAGGCCAAAATATTTTGTGTGCCTTCTTGTGTTGAAGGAGTTTCCTTAAAATGGTCATAATTTTTCATGAATATGCTTTTAATATGCTACATTTGCACGCCAGCAGCTCGCACTCATTACCCTCCTGGTTCCACGCAGGCACATGGATGGGAAACAGCGAACCACTTTATATTTTTTTCAGCGTAATGCACTTTAAATCTCTGCGGAACTAGAGGGATAGACAGAAAATAACTGATACGAGCACCGTAATTCTTGAGCTCAACCGGCCCATTAGGTGCCAGAACAAATAACCAGGATTGTAGCTATCGTGACCGTGTTTGGAAAGCTTCATTTCTGGTAAATAAGGAACTCCACCAGTTGAAATGCAAATATCAGGTGAAAACAGGCAAATACGTACCACCTCTTCAAAGCCAACTGGAAAATGCGTTTGCCAATAAAATCTGAGGAGGTTCACGTTTTTATTTAAAGCGTCTACTTTTAGACATTTCGGAAACGCGACACTAATCTCATGCAGAAAGAAAATCAGAAACGTTCTAATTGGCCTGAGGCATCAATTACATTTACGAATTTGGCCCGAGGGTGCTTCACTGAATAGCAGTGATTGCTTTTAGAAACATGGTGGTAAAGTGGGACACTTATAAAGGAATGTATTCATCTTGAGACACGCAGGTTTCGAAATTAGGGTTTCGCATTACTTTAGGATGCTTTTTGTTGTTGTGTGTACTGAAATTATGAACACTAACCCACCGAAGCGAATGAACTCTTTTATAGAGACCAGATTCGGAATTACAAGCCAAGGACGTGTGAAAACGATAGACGAGGATTCATCGAGGGATATATGAAGAAGATAGAAGAAGTGAGACCGGAGCCATTGCCGAAATTTCAAGGTAAAATGTCACTGCTGCTCTTCTGAAAAATGACATATACATTAAGGGAGCCATATGAGACTTTATATTACCTTTATTGGGGCATTAAACGTGTTTTAGTTATTGCATGTGGCGCCAGTAAAAAAAATGTCGCTTTCAATACTTTTGGGGAGCGTATCGTTTAAAGTGCTTGGACGATTGCTTAGAGGAATGGAGATAGGTAATTTAGCATACTGGGTAAAATTTCTAGTAAACTAAAATGAATTTTGTCGTAGCGATATAGAAAAAGTTGCATTTTCTACTCGTGGCTGGTTTGAAAATGCTCCAATGCCACTACAACACACGAAGTTTTCGTTCGCAATTATTATGAGTACTTTAGGCGTCGTCGTTGCTGGTGTAGTTTATCCGATAGGAGGAAATCAACTTTTGATGCACGAAGAAAGCTCACACAAGCAAATGTGCGTACAAAAACATCATGAAAATTGTTTTCTGTGCTTCCAAATGTTTCACAAGATGCAGAATGTGATGACCCAAATATGGGGCCAAGGTTCGTGTACTCAATGGTTCAGTTGGTTCTCTTAGGCGGAGCCTCCGAGAACCCAATTGAGGACAAAGCCGTTGGTTTAAATACACACACAAAGACTTTTAATCAAACTAAAAAGAGGCATAAAGTAAATATAAGGAAATAGGAAGCATGCATAAAATCAACACTCAAGCGGACATTGCGGTAAGGAACACACATAGGGTTGCATGAGGTTAACGATTGCGCGAGTCCGGGCTTGCCACGAGGGCGGGGACGCGTCACAGTCTCGACGCGGCAACGCGGTGAGAAGCCGGCAGAAAGAGTGGCGCCGGTCTCACCAAAGGTCGCTGCGTAAGCTGACCGACCGGAAGACCGGAGCGCGCCAGCTCTGGCTAGGCGAGGTAAAGCTGGCGGCTTGGTGGCAGGTGTAGACGGCGGCGGCGTTCTGGCCGGGCAGCTGGCGTAGAACTCGGGCCCGTAGCCCGACTGTTCTCGTCACGCCCACGGACGCAGAAGCTCGAACGCCGGCCTCGGGCAACAGGCGGCACGACAGACGGGGCGGCGTTCTGGCCGAGCAGCTGGCGTAGAACTCGGGCCCGTAGCCCGACTGTTCTCGTCCTGCCCACTGGCGCAGAAGCTCACCGGCCTTGAGGAGCTGACAGCACGCTCCGGTAGACGGGCGACGCACAGGAACAGGTTGGCAGGAGGCCCCGGTCGGGTGAAGTCCTGGTGGGCTCGGGTCCGGAACCCGACGGCCCGTCTTCAACGCCCGCTCCGGTGGTTGACCTCCTCCTGCCGTCGCTTTCTGGGATTCTCCTGGCGTCTCCCTGCGTGGTGGTGGTGGTACAAGCTTTATTTAGTGAAGGCCAAAAAAGAAAGGAAATTAAGATGCCGCCGTTCCGTGGGTGGCCTTCAGGCTGCCGGTCGTGGCCACCAGATCATGCCTGGCGGCGACTTCCGCTGCCCAGATCGTTAGCCGTACCTGGACATCCGGCTCCGAGCTGGCCAAAGCAGCCTCCCACAACTGCGGACTAGATACATGCCAAGAGGCAGGGGGTGAGTGTTTAGGGCATGAATACAGAATATGAGCATAGTCTGCTCGTGGGTGACTGCAGAGCGTGCATTCAGGTGAGAAGGCACCGGGGCGAATAGGGGGCAAGTCGGGCAGGAGAGAGGAAAGTGTGGGCCTGTAAATGGCGCCACGTGCTCTGTTGGAGCTTAGACAGGGATTTGTGAAGGGGAGGGAGAGATAGGCGAGAGTTGCGGTAATGAAGGGTGATGTCATAGAAGGTGAGGAAGGAGTCACGCGTGTCCATCCCGGAATGGAGGGGGCCAGCTCGGTCTGTCATCTCGCGAGCGATGGAATTTGCCGCCTCGTTGCCAGGGTGCCCCGCGTGAGCCGGAACCCAGAGGAGTTGGATACGACGAGAAGGGGGAGGGGAGTGCTTAAGGATGCTGAGCGCGGAGGAGGAAATGCGACCCTTCGCAAAGTTGTGGACTGCAGCTTTGGAGTCGCTGAGTATGAAACGGGCTAGGGTGGTGGCAATGGCGAGCGCAATAGCTGCTTCCTCTGCGGCAGTGGAGGTGGGGGCAGCTATAGTGTCAACGGCCAGGGGAGAAAGTGCATGGGAAATGGTGGCGAGGGCATAGGCGGGGTGGGAATTGTATGGCGCCGCATCGACATGTCCTCTCGTTCTGCCGGCGCACCACGCTTTTTCTTCTGGTCTGGCCGATTTGGCATTCTCGGATTGGCTGCCTTACGCTCCGTGGTCTCTTCTAATTAGTTGCTTTTCTTCTTTTTGTTGTTTCATGCGCCGCGCGTTTTCATGCCGGACGCTCTTCAGCGTCGTTGTTTTCCTTCTTCCACCTCGGCGCTCGTGCACTCAGCGTCGTCTGCTGCTGACCGTCCCGAGCACCGCACTATGTCGCGCACTACACATCACACAGAAATTCCACTACGGGGGACATGCTGCGCAGCAGCTTCAGTGAGTGTGTGTGCCGAACGTTGTCTTTTGGTGTAATAGACAACCTTTTTGCCATCACTATCAGAAGCGCATTGCAACACAAGCGTCTAGATGTGGCACACGTTACTCTGCCTTATAGAATACGAAAGAAACATCCCCTTTTGCCGTTAATGCCAAATATGTATTGCAGCGGTGTTGCCTGCTATTTATTTTGGAGGGCGGAGACGACTGGACAGGCGATTGTTGTTGCACTTTACTTTATACCACATATCTTCATTTAATAAATTTTGAAGTGGAGAGGAAAGGGGTACACGTGCCCGGTGTGCTCCCTCTTGCCCCCTGGCTACGTCTGCGATAGTTTTGCATTTCGCGCATTCATATGTCGCTTCTCAATTACCGACCGACGCTTTGCATATTTGTGCAGTTTGGTATTTTCGACAGTAAAATTATTTGAAGCACCCATGACTCTCGCGCTGGCAAAGAAACTTGCATGGGCAGGAGGGGTAGGGTAGGGTACATTGAGGTGGTAAGAGGGGCGGTTACCTCATTCAAATGCTTCTCCCTAATAGCTTGCTGGGACGTATAATGCACAGAGTGCTACTACCTGAAAATATGGGGCAAATGCCAAGAACTAGTTCCTTGAAAGTTAAAGGAGCCAGGACAGCGTTATTCAGAAAATGCTTCCGTGCACGTTTTGTTGTTCCTGCCATGCATGGCGTCCACTACAGTTGCCGTTTATGGCGAAAGCCTTGAATGGCTCATATCCCCGATGGCGTGGAAAACGCGGTGTCCGCTACTGAAAGTCAAGTGAGCTCGCCTCGCCCAGACACGCGCTCTCGCCTCTGCTCTCGCGTTCGTCATCGTCGTCTTCCACAGCTGGCTCCAATGCCACTCATCATGCCGTAATGAGGCCAATTTAATTAAGATCCAGGTAATTCAGGCACTTAAACCCACGACCTCGAGCTCATTCGGAAGTCGAGTTCGAAACCTTTGGTGTGGAGGAGAAGGTGTTTATGGCACCGTTAATTAATATAGCATTAATGAATGCACTCGAACCCACTATCTTTCGTGGCAGAAAACAAGCAACAACAAATAACAACGCATTCCAATGAAAATCTCAAGTAATTTAATGAATGTCGCTTGAGCGCGCAGGCTTTCAGCTTCACCCTCTTTGGCATAAGTTAAAGTGACTTTCAACTTTTGATAAAATGTATTCCGCAGATAGAACTTTGCATCAGACTGCCACAATATTTGCACGCCTTGCCTCTGAAGGCTTCTCATATCGCGGGTAGGCCATTATATGCACAAAAACGCAGTGTCACGACATTGTTAGGCAAAAGCTTGGGTACGTACGTGACTTAGCAGCGGGAACAGCAGGACGCTATCTTTGAAGCGGAGTTTGGTAAAAACGGTGGCCGATGGCACCTTCTAGGGCAGCCATAGAAAAGATTTGTTGTCTACTGAACTTGATGCTGTGTCCAAGAGCATCTGCGAAGCACTAAGCTTGCTCCAGAAACCTAAAAAAATATTCACTGTATTGGACAATATGCAACAAAAGGGTAAAAATCACTTGGAATGATCATAGGGAAAGTACTTCAACATTGCGCAATAGTTTCAACCATCGCTGGAGAAATTGAAGAAAACATACCTTACACAAATTGGCAAAGTGAGCACCACTTTGTAATAACTAGACTGTGGTTGTGAAGGCGTTTATTCCTCTTCTTGGGTTCATTCAGGTCAAAAATTTTCCTACTACTGAGGCACGAAGCACAAAGGCATCTTTCTTGTGAAGCGGCCCTTCTCCGCACTAACCAATGCTATTTTATTGCGGTAACAATCATACGCGCAACACAATTTCACTAGTAGCGCTGGGGTCATGTTCCGGGTTAAGCAACGCTTAGTTCGCACCTTCCGACCACCTTCCGATAAAATTATGTAGTCTACCTTCCCTCCCACTCTCCCACAACAGGAGTGTAATAAAATAAAGAAACAGCCAACATTTTTTTTACATTTTGTGAGTGCACTCTCCTAGGCTAAGGAGATATCTTTCAAATTGTTTCTAAAGTCAGCGTTTCCCTTCAGTGAAAATATAAAAGAAGATAGCGTGGTAAAAATACTCCCAAATTTCATCATATTTTTTAATTTTTGCTGGGGTGACAGCTTTCGTATTAGTAGTCGCAAAAACGAGAAAGAGAGATATGTCTTAAGTGCAATTTTTACGCAGTAATAGAAGTACCCAGTTAGGAACATTGTCTACGGGGGCAATTTTGTGTGGGAATTTGATTTTATTCACTCAGTATGTTGCTGCCACTGATGTAAAAAAATAAAAGGTCTTGATTGTGTTCGTTGTTGCAACGGATTCCTTCCTTTGCTTATAGCAGCGAACAGCTGTGGAACGATGCTACAAAACAAGGATGGAAGCAGTACGTGTGCCTGTAGCTATGCTATGGAGCGAAAAGATTCGTTTTGCTGTACCATAACTAAGGTGGCACATAGTGCTAAGCTGCAATGCGATAAGTGGGTGGTTTACATTTCGAATATCCTGGAGGGTGAATTGGAAATTGAACCGTGATTAACACAGTCCGTTATTTGTGTAAATCTATGAAAGAAGGTTTTGGATAGAACAAATGTTTCAAAGTCAGGCACACTGGTTATAAGATTACCAGTTCAAACATTTAGTTGGTTTAGAAGTGGCACTCAGGACAACTGCGCGGTTTATATATTTGTACAGCAGCCTTGACTGTTAAATGACTATTTTGTTTGCCATTTATTTTTTCAACAGAGCGGGTTCTCGTAGGTAACGTGAAAACCTTCCTAATTGCTGGCACGTTCAGCACGACAAACACGATGCATTGGCACCTGCTCAACTTTGCCGCAAAGCAAGATATACAAAGTAAAGTGCACCGAGAAATTGATGAAGTCGTGGGTACCGAGAGGTTACCCACATGGGAAGATCGCAGGCGTATGCCTTATACCCTGGCTTGCTGCTGGGAAATACACCGATGGAAGCCAGCACCGCCACTTGGAATGCCAAGAGAGTAAGTCGGACCTAATTTTCCGGGTGATTGCGTGTCGTCACGTGCTGAGCGGTAGTTCATACTTTGGTGAAATTATAAATGATTGCAGTATGAATTCCAGACGCTGTTAAATACCCTGCGTTGCACGTGAACAATTTTACAATAGTTTTACCCGTAAACTCCACACAAACTGTTTTGGGAGGGTTCTATTTTTTCATTCCTAGGCTTTTTATGAGTGTGACTACATGACTGCGTTTTCTGTGTACAGTAATATTGCTCATAGCAAAAAGGAAGTATGTAGGTGTCACACAATAATACGTTCAGATACTGAAGGTTGTTGAACCGATGGACGTTCGGTACAGGGGAGGAGGTAATGAGAAGTAAACATCTATAGATGAACCATCAACAGATCGCATATCACACAGAAAAGACCCTGATGAGCAGATATAGTAAATAAATTGTATCACAAACTTTTACTGCATTTTCTAAATGTATTCAGTGCTAAACGCGTCACAATGAATTTCAAAACTGATTGGTACTACCTATTACTCACTCCATAACCTAGTACTAAAATTTATTCCAGAAGAATGCACACAGTGCGTGAAAACTAAACGTTTATTTTTCGCATGCATTCCATAAAAATGAACACAATCACCGTATTTACCTTAACTGTGCACTAAATCGCTCAAAGAGGCCAGAAGTGGCCGAGTCTTTTATTCCAGCCCATGGTTCATTAGTTGTGTCTTCCGGATATAGCTCCCGTAGATGGTAAAGAGGTACCGGCCATAGTGGTTGCAATCAACAATCAAATCTCCGCGATGCCACTTCGGGACCACCTAAAACCGCTTCATCTATATATCTATATATCTATCTATACTTCATACATACTTTTGCAGTATAGATATTGGACAGCCGAGTTTACATCTTCCTCGGCGGTCTGTTGCGACTAGGTACGAGGTGACCAGATGCATTCAACTTGCCTGCATACTCTGAATTACTTGGGTCCCAGAACGCAGACTCGAGCTCGTCATGTTATTCACGCATCCATTTATCAGCTGCATAGCGCGTATGAAATTTTTGCATGACAACATTCTTAAAGAATTTACAAAATATGTCATGTCCATCATATCTGTATAAACGGTGTCATACGTCTAATGAACCAAGGAACGAAAGAAGAGACCTAGACACCTTTGGCGTCCTTTCTTATCTTCTCTTGTTTTCTTATATTTTATGCCCTTACCCCATCCACTTGTGCAGAATACCCAACGTGGCACTTTATCTTGGTAACGCATCTGCCTTTCACCTCTTGTCTTCCTTCCTTCCTTGCTTGACATAGGTCCTTTGTTTTCCTTTGTTTCTTCAGCAAATTCAGAGGAATTGCTTTAGCACTTACTACGTACTTCTTAATTGTGCATTTTCATGTAGGGCTAAAGAGGACATCGTAGTCGATGGCTTCGTCATACCGAAAGGTACGGTGGTCCTCTTTAATCTGTGGGCAGCCCACTATGACGCTGACCTTTGGCCCGAACCACAACGTTTTGACCCCAGCCGATTTCTTGACAAGGATGGATTCTTCGCACCTGAGAAGCTCGATAATGTGATTGCATTTTCTGTGGGTGAGTTGTTTGTCTTAAGTGGTTTCAATATTGATGCAGCCAAAATTGAGACTTCGTAATTATTATTGCATAAATATGTTGAAGTCTGTGCGGCTAATAATTCACAGAAATGTTTACTGCATGCCATATTTTTTATGAAGTACATCGGACCTAAGGAGGTTGTCATTAAGGAAAACCATCTGGTGTGCTACACCAATTTCTAACAATTACGTGAGAAATAAAAACATTGTCAATGGAAGCAAATTTAGGGTCCATATCCGGGATAGAGTGGGGTTGGCGGCCCTACGAAATGGGGTTTAGGTGCTGTGATCTCCGCTTTAGTACGCATATGACAATCGAATGAAAATAATAACCCTAAAACTGCACTTACCACTTAGCATGATTCGAAAGTAATCGCGAGTTTGAAGCTCAGGGTGACAGTCCTTCCTCTTGGAATGTGGGAGTCAGCCAAGATAAAAGAAAATAATTGCGGCAGACACGCGTGATTCTGTTTGTAGAACAAGATCTTAAATGCTAGGGCGTGCACACAGAATAAAATCGGTAGCACTCTTAAACTTCGTCTTTAATAGTGGAACGCAATAGCATTGAAATATCCATGACTGCTTCTCACACTTCCAGATAACTGCAGCGTACGAAACCATAGCGTTTAACGGGAAACACCGGCACCAAACGCTGTGCACGAAGGCTAGCGTTCCGGTAGATACGCGGCCTGTTGCGTGGGCCGCGGATGCGTGGAGGCCAGCGCCATCGAGGTGGTGTCGCTAGGAACTGGGCGGGACGCTACGTGAATGGCAGAAGAGCTGGAAGAGAGGGGCTTCTGTTTGATTTGCCGCGAAACACAATTGTGTTCCTCATATATTAAAATTGCAATACAACTCTAACATGTCTGTAGGTTGAGTGTAATTGTACTTCACGATTTTCCGGACGCATTCTCCTTTCAGAAATTCAATTGCTTCAGTACCGTATTTGCGCTAAACTGGGGTACTGCCTAGTTGGGTATGCGTGGTTCGGAATAGTGTTTCGCCCACAAAACGGTTGATGCTGGACGCGCGACGCTGACGCCGGACTTTCAGCGACGCGGGGTCCTCGACACTATTACGTTAAAAATGCAGGGTGGGTGCACCTGCGACTGCAACATCACTCCACCGTGGTGTCGAAAATTTTATTTATACTTTTAACCCTTTAACTGGCAATATTAGAAAAGCTTGGTGTAGAACATTTTTATTGCTTCATTTACTCATTACGGTGCTCAAATACAGACGAGATGAAATATTGAAGAGTTTTATAAAAGTGGGCGAGAACGACAATACGACGATTATTAGGACATCACGACCGCGATCACACACCTAGTAGACCGCGCTTGTAGGCAGCTTGGCTGACTAGGTCGCCGTAAGAAGCAGAATAGATCGATAACGACGCTCAAACACCCAAACGCTTGTTGGGAGCTTGATTTAGCGGAGGCAAGTAATACGCGTTTTGGCAGGTTGAGGAGAAAGAGTAGACTGGCTTTATTTCACCGTGAAACAGGTTTGCCGTGTGGCAGTGGTGGCGGCCCTCTCGGGCAGCCACCACACGTCCAAAGAAAGAGAAAGGGGCAATGACCCACAGGTGGAGGCCCGGCGAAGATGGCGGGTGTTTGAGTGTAAATGACGGAAGGACTGAAGCGTTACTGGTCAACATAGGCTGGTTTCGCGTGGTCGCACGACACTCTCTGTTCTTGGCCGCATACGCCAATATTGAAGGTTTTCTCTGAACGCGAAGCCCCAGGAAAGGGGCCTTCGTAGGACGGAGTCACCAGTGGCTTGATAGAGTCGCGTCGCAGGAAGACTTGCGTGGTTGTTTCCATTGTCGGCAACCTAAACCCAGGCTACAAGCGGGAGATGCGTGGGGGTGTAGGCCGAAGCTGGTCGAGCCAGGAAGGTAGCCACTTTAAGTTCACCGCCACCGCTGGCGGAGTGCCTTGCTGGGTGCCGAAAAACTGGCCTGGAACGCGGATTGCTAATCCATAGAGCATCTCGGCAGCGCTGATTCCAAGCTCATCCTTGATTATTATTCGTAGTCCCAGTAGAGCTAGGGCTAGCCTTTCAACACAGCGCTGTCTGTCTAGGGTGGCAGTCAACGACGCCTCCAGTTTCGGTGGAGACGCTCTCTATGCCGTTGCTACATGGGCGGTAAGTCGTGGTGTTATGGAGGCACGTGCCGAGCAGTCTCGCCAAGGCAGAAAAAAGCGAGCTTGGGAATTGTCGCCCTCGGTCTCTAGTTATTCGCAAAGGGTACATTACCGCGAAGCCCACGTAGCACTAAATGCTCCCGCCACTGTTTCGGCCGTGAGGTCTTTTAGAGCGTCGCGTCAGGCCACCTTGAGTACTGGTAGACACACATGAGAAGGTATCTGAAATCTTGGTAGGGCAGAAGAGGCCCCACCAATTCTAAATAAACGTGATTGAAATGACTCTCTCGTGGGCGGAAGGGCTGCACCACTGAATACGTGTACAGGGTCACCCTCACGACTATACAAAATGGTTTGTGATAAGCCTTTGTGTCGCTCTGATGTTGGGATGGCTTAGCCTGTGCAGTGAATTTAATGTTGCTGACGCTAACGTTCTGAGTATGGGGAACTGTTTTTCTTGAAAGCAAAATTTAACGGCTTGTGGTCGGTGAAAATGTAAAGAATGTAAATAGCCTTCAAGAAGAAATGGAAATGCTTGACAGCACAGTAGATGGTCAACATCTCCCACCCGAAGGTGCTGTAGCAAGGTTCTGTGGCTAGAAGGTACCTTGAAAAGAAACTCAGCAGCCTCCAGTCTCTGCCATACTGTTGCGGTAGTACTGCACCCAGTGCCGTAGTTGACGCGTCAACCATAAGGCTAGTTAGGGTGCTGTGCAATGGATGGATCACCAACGTTGCAGTAGCCAAGAGTGTTTTGGCTTCCTGGAAGGAGTGTTCCTGCTGCGAGGACCAGTGGAATGTAGGCTGTTTTTGGCGCAGTTCAGTAAGCGGCCGAAGAACTTGCGCAAATGATGATATGACGCGCCTGTGCAAATTTATGACCTCTAGAGACTAGCGCATCTTTATTATAGAGGTTGGAAACGGGAAGTCCTCAATTGCCCCAACCAGTGATTCCAGTGGCTTGATGCGTAGGGGTGAAATGCCATGGCCGAGAAAATTCAGGGCTCCAACACAGAAAATTGATTTCTGAGGCTTTAGGACTAGGTCACGCTGATCCAGCCCCTCAGATAGAAGGCAAAGATGCTCTTCGTGTTCTTCGTCTGTGTGACTTGCAACGAGTATGTTGTCAAGCTGGAGAACAATGAACTGAATTCCGTGCCTAATCTCGACCATGAAACTTTGAAAAGTTTGCGCCGCATTCTTCAAGCTGTGGGGCTTACGGAGAGACTCAAACAGGCCAAATGGAGTAGGAATTGCTGTCTTCGGAATGTCCAATTGCTAGAGAAAGGATAAATAATGCCCAGCTGAAGCATGTGTTCCAACTCACAGTGGACGACTTCCAACCTCAGTCCCACGAGCCTCCGTGGCTGCGTGGTGACAGGTCAACCTGTAAAAACTTTCGATGAAACGCTGGTAGTATGCGCAAAGCTCCAGGAAGCGTTGGACACCTTTCTTGTCGGTTGGTTTTGGAAACGTGGCTACAACGGCAGTTTTCGTGGGATCGGGCTCACGCCTTCCGCGCTGACCACGTGTCCCAGAAACATCAGCTCCTTCTGGCCGAAATCACACTTCTGAGGCTTAAGGGTAACGCTAGCCGATCGGATGCCTTCGAGAACTTGCCGCAGTCGTTTCAGGTGGTCGTCAAATGTCGCCGAAAAAACAACCACGTCGTCGAGAGAGCCGAGGCGGCTTTGCCACTTCAGACCAGCGAGAACGCTGTCCATCATTCGCGGGAAAGTTGCTGGTGCCGAACAGAACTCCAAAGGAAGTACCCTGAATTCGTAAAGGCTATCTGGAGTGACGAAAGCAGTTTTTTCGCGGTTTCGTTCATCTACCTCAATTTGCCAGTAACCGTTCTTTAAATCGAGAGACGAAAAATGCTTAGCTCGCCGCAACCTGTCTAAAGAGTCATCGATACGTGGTAGTGCGTATACGTCCGAAGAACTTGACCCTTCTTGGCCCCTTCTTGGTGACATCGTTGAGGCGTCGATAATCAACACAGAAACGAAGCGTTCCGTCTTTTTTCTTGACCAGAACGACCGGGGACGACCACGGACTGTGCGAAGGCTGAATGACACCATCATGTAGCATCTCATTGACTTGAGCTTTAATTTCCTCACGTTCTTTCAACGAAACACGATAAGGCTGTTGTTTGATGGGGCGTGCGTCGGCGGATGTCGTCATTCGGTGCTTCATGATTGGCGTTTGGCCCACCTTAGTAGACCGCGCGAAGACCGCCCACCTTAGTAGACCGCGCGTCTCTTTTCCCGGCAGGGGCGTCTGCGTAAGCAGGCGTTTGGTGTGTTGCGACACCACGGACCCGAGCACACGAGGGTTGGACCCTCCCGCGTGTAGCCGTGCGCTGCTTAGCCGTGTCTGGGGAAAAGGGGATCCTGGGGGTTGAGCCGAAGCTGGGTGTTTGGACCTTTAAGGCCCCTCGGCGGAGGCAACACACCTCTTCGGCCTCGGCTTCACATAGACGGCACCTCCAGGCTCACCCACCTGGAGGAAATCGGCAGTCGCCTTTTCCTGTCTCTCTCTTCCTACAACCTTCGTCTTTCCCTTACTTTCCACCTTTCCTGTCTCCTTCTCTCTTCTATTTACTTCCTTCTCCTTGGCGGCAAGGGTTAACCCTGTGTGGTTATCCAACCTTGGGTACACCATATTTGGTTATAGGGGCGGCGTACGACTAGCGTCGGGCAGACTTGCATGCAAGTTCTGCCGCGTCCCCTCATTGGGCTCCGTGGTGGGCGGTCGACGCTGTTGCGGAATTTAATACATTTTCATGGAAACTGCTTTCCCCAAACTTCCTGATCGCCCTCAGAAACGAGGGCGCACCGAAGATCTCGTTCAATTTTTCGTACGACAAGTCCACAACTTTCCTCGATTCCACGTGATTCACTCAGAAAAGCCAGACAAACTAGTGCGATCTATTTCACCGTTCCTTGTTACCAAGTCTTTGACCGAAGTTTTCGGTACAGGATATAAGGTGTCGAGAATGTCAAGTGGTGATCTCCTTTTGGAACTCCAAAATCAGAAGCAGTATGAGAAGCTGCCGAAACTTGTCTCATTTGGGGAGACCCAAGTAACAGTAACCCCGCACCGTACCATGAACACAAGCCGCGGTGTTGTCTCGGACGATGACTTGCTGGAGCTCACTGAGGATGAACTCTTGGAGGGCTTCAGTGACCAGAACGTTATCAATGTTAAAAGAATTAGGATCAGGCGTGACAGCAAAGAAATCAAGACCAAACACCTTATATTGACTTTCGGCTCAAGTATTCTGCCCGAGTCTGTAGAGGCCGGGTACATCAAGCTCCGTGTTAGGCCATATGTGCCAAATCCGCTTAGATGTTTCAAATGCCAACGCTTCGGCCACAGTTCGCAGAGCTACCGAGGCCGTCAAACCTGTGCGAAGTGCAGTGAACACGAACATACTTCTGAAGCTTGCGTGAACACTCCCCATTGTGTAAACTGTGAAGGCGAGCACGCCTCATACTTGCGGTCGTGCCCGTCATGGAAAAAAGAGAAAGACATAGTCACAATCAAAGTAAAGGAAAACATATCATTCAAAGAGGCACGCAGGCGGCTAGCATACTTGCCAAAGAAAAGCTTTGCCGAAGTGGGGCGTCAGGGGGCAGCGTCACAACGGCCTCCGGCGGTTGTCCGACCCACAGGCAGTGAGTCGGCAGCTATGCCATCTGCCCCCGCGGCGGTTGCAGCTAGCGCTGCTCCGTCAACCCTGAATGAGGGATCATCGACCCCGAAGGTTGGCGCAGCCGAGGCTGCCCTGGCCTCCCCAGCCCCTTCCTACGCTGGCAACAGCCGGTGCAGCCATATCCTTCAGGGAGCCCCATAGACCTCCGGGCTGGTGGGCGCAGGGGTCTTGCCCTCCAAGGCGGGACCCTCCCTAGTAACTTCTCGCTCGCAAGAGCACGTGTCCGGCGCCTCACACGAGGCAATGGACACTACACCTACTCTCAAGGTGCACCAAGCGCCTAAGGAGCGGCTAGGCTCACTCGAACGCTTCAGAAAGAGCTAAAACCCGATTACAGGGCCTCGAAAGAGCTCTGTAATCTAAGGCATCGCTCCGTTTCCGTCCACACAGCACCAACTTACTTTAAATAGGGATACACAAATCATACAATGGAACATCAGAGGTCTTCTTAGAAACCTTGATGATGTGCAGGAAATCATCCGCCAAGACAATCCAAAAGTGCTGTGTTTACAGGAAACGCACCTAAAATCCAAACACACAAACTTTCGCCGACAGTACATACCTTTTCGCAAAGATCGCGATGATGCTGTCGCATCATCGGGCGGTGTCGCCATTGTTATCCATAAGAGCACTGCGTGTCAACTTTTACAGCTACAAACGCCTCTCGAAGCAGTGGCGGTTCGAGCTGTTCTCCTAAACAAACTCATCACCATTAGCTCTGTTTACATACCCCCAAATTACAAATTAACGAAACATGAATTTCAATCCTATATAGATCAATTGCCAGAACCTTATTTTGTTCTGGGCGATTTGAATGCGCACAGCTCCCTGTGGGGCGACTCTCGTACAGACGCGCGAGGTCGTCTTGTTGAACAGTTCCTTTTTTCTTCAGGTGCGTGCTTGCTGAATAAGAAAAAACCCACGTATTACTCCCTAGCAAACAGAACCTTTTCTTCAATAGATCTTAGCATAGTTTCCCCGTCCATACTGCCCGAACTCGAATGGGAAGTTACGAACAATCCTTACGGGAGCGACCACTTCCCTATACTGATAAGAACATCTAAAGAAAACGAATATCCTCCGCAAGCTCCTAGGTGGAAGATAGATACAGCCTACTGGGAGAAATTTCGAACTCTCACTAACATCTCATGGGCAGACATATGTTCTTTAGAAATTGATGCTGCTGTGGAGTATCTTGCATCATTCATAATAGATGCAGCATCAAAATGCATATCCGAAGTGAGTTGTCTAGCATGCAAACGACGTCTACCGTGGTGGAACAACGAATGCAGGATTGCCCGTAAGAATCAGAACAAGGCGTGGGGGTTGCTACGCGCTTCTCCCACTGCAGAGAATCTTATGAACTTTAAAAAAATAAAGTCCCAAGGCAGGCGAACCCGCCGACCGGCCAGAAGAGAAAGCTGGCACAAGTTTTTATCAAGTATTAACTCGTTTAGGGATGAGGCCAAAGCCTGGAACAGAGTAAATAGGATTAGAGGGCGTCAAACACATTCACTCCCTCTAGTAAATGCACAGGGCGATACACTGAAAGATCAGGCCGACTCACTTGGGGAGCACTTTGAGAGTGTATCAAGCTCAAATCATTATTCGCAATCATTCCTGAAATATAAACAAATCGAAGAATGCAAGCCACTCATCAATAAATGCCGACAGAATGAACCGTATACTTGCCCTTTTAGTGCTGCCGAGTTGAAAGCTGCCTTGAGCGCATGCAAGAACTCTGCACCAGGATCCGATAGAATCATGTATGAAATGCTAAAAAAATGGCTGTGGCTTAGCTAAGGTTAAGCCCAGGATGCGAAGCATACTAGCCTTTATTTTAGTTGTTGAACCACTGTTTAGCCTGGTGAACTGCTGTTGCTTGGCTATATTTCGTTCGGCTAGACGAAGAAACAACTCATGCGTTACTCTGCTTCGCCTTCAAGAGTGGAACGCGACAGCATTCCCGTCGACCCGCCAAGGGGTGTAAGACAATGGGCTACGGCGCAGCGACTACGCGCCCCGCATTGGACGCGGTGAGCGTCGAGCAACGCAGCGTTCGGCGCGGCAACGAAATGTGTGCCTGAGGAAGCGACGCCCGCCTGAGCTAGAAACAGCTCGTTTCTAAGGCAACACCGCATTCACTAGAGGCGCTTTTGTACCGTTTTGAAGCGTCGTACTCGTGGCTCAGTGGTAGCGTTTCCGTCTCACACTCCGGAGACCCTGGTTCGATTCCCACCCAGCCCATCTTGCAAGAGTTGAGCCAAAGCCACCTAGAAACAAGCGCAGCTGCTTATATACCGCCGCGACGCCGCGAGCGACGGCGCGAGTTGGAGCCCCGTTTCTCCTCTGTCGTGACGTCACGGTGTCACGTGGTATTGAAGGCGACACCGCCGCGCCTGAGGAGCTGGGTTGAGCTCTCGTAATATGCTTCGCATAAAACTTACACAATGACACGCAACTTACATTACTCACACTTTTCAACACCATCTGGGATGCAGGGTACCTTCCAACCACGTGGAAGGAAGCCAATGTGGTCCCTGTTTTGAAACAAGGCAAAGACCCTTCCTCAGTGGCAAGTTACCGCCCGATAGCCCTCACAAGTTGCATTTGTAAGGTGTTTGAAAAAATGATAAATCGGCGACTCATTCATTTCCTTGAACAGAGCAAAATGCTTGATCCTTATCAGTGCGGCTTCCGAGAAGGGCGCTCCACAACCGATCATCTCGTACGTGTTGAAGGGAATATCCGGGATGCATTTATACATAAACAGTTCTTCCTATCGATATTTCTCGAAATGGAAAAGGCGTATGAGACAATGTGGCGTTACGGAATCTTAAGAGACCTATCAGAAATGGACATCCACGGTAATATGTTTAGTTTAATAGAAAGCTATCTGTCAAATCGTACCTTCCGGGTAAAAGTCGGCAATGCACTCTCACGCTCTTTTACGCAAGAAACGGGTGTACCCCAAGGAGGCATGCTCAGCTGCACGCTCTTTATCGTGAAGATGAACACGCTTCGTGCTTAACTACCACCCGCCATCTTTTACTCTGTCTACGTAGACGACATTCAAATAGCTTTCAAATCTTGTAACCTCGCAGTCTGCGAGAGACAGGTACAGCATGGCCTGAACAAAGTGTCAACGTGGGCAGACAGGAATGGATTTAGGATCAATCCTAACAAAAGCGCTTGTGTTCTTTTTAAAAGAAAGAGAGGTCTTCTCCCAGATCCTTGCATAGAACTGCGTGGACAACAGATACCTGTAAACAAAGAACACAAATTTCTAACTGTCATACTTGACTACAGACTCACTTTCGTCCCCCACATTAAATATCTTAAAGAAAAATGTCTGAAAACAATGAACATAATCAAACTTCTATCCCAGGCTACATGGGGTAGTGACAGAAAGTGTTTAATGAATATCTATAAGAGCCTCATTCGATCACGACTAGACTATGGTGCCGTGATCTATCATTCTGCAGCCCCGAGCGCGCTAAAGATGCTAGATCCGGTCCACCATCTAGGAATCCGACTGGCCACTGGCGCTTTCAGAACGAGTCCCATACAATGTTTATATGTAGAATCAAATGAGTGGTCACTTCATCTGCAGAGAACATACATCAGCCAAACATATTTTCTGAATGTCCACTCAAATCCACAACATCCGTGTTTTAATACCAATAATGACATGACATGCTACACTCTTTCGCAATCGTCCCTCCGTAAGACAGCCTTTCTCGCTGCATGTGAGGGAGCTTAGTGAAGAAATGCACGTTCCACTCCTCGAGCTTCCCCTAATGCATCCAGCCAAGCTGCTACCTCCTTGGGAGTGGCAGCTCATACAATGTGATATATCTTTCGTGGAAGTCACAAAGCATGCTCCAGAGATTGAAATCCAAATGCATTTCCGGGAACTCCAGTACAAATACTCCTGCACTGACTTCTACACAGATGCATCGAAGTCACGCGACGGGGTGTCCTATGCAGCCGTCGGTCCATCCTTCTCGGAATCCGATTTACTGCATCCGGAAACTGGTATCCTCACGGCTGAGGCCTACGCAATACTGTCGACCGTGAAGCATATAAGGAAATCAAAACTCAAAAAATCAATTATATATACGGACTCCCTAAGTGTTGTGAAGTCTTTGATATCGTTCTGTAAGCACAAAAATCTTATAATGATTGAACTCTATTCCGTCCTAAGTAAAGCATATGTATCTAACCAGCATGTGATAATATGCTGGGTGCCTGGACATAGGGGCATCCAGGGTAACGTGTTAGCGGGCCAAATGGCCACATCAATTGCATCACACACTGTTAATTCTACCGCTACAGTCCCTGTCGCAGACCTGAAGCCTTGTTTAAGAAGGAAACTGCGAAACTACTGGCAACACATGTGGGACCTGGAAACAAATAATAAGCTGCATGTAATAAAGCCACAGTTAGGTTTCTGGCCTCCTGTAACAAAATCACGCCGGACAGATCTCCTATTCTGTCGTCTAAGAATAGGACACACTTTTGGCACGCATAACTTTTTACTTACTGGAAATGAGCCCCCAACCTGTGGGAGATGCGGGGAGAGGCTGACCGCCCTCCATGTCCTCCTGGAGTGTCGGAAAGCCGAATCTGACAGAAAGAAACATTTTCCATTAGCATACCGTCAGCACATTCCCCTTCATCCTGTAATGTTACTCGGCCCAGAACCACTCTTTGACACTAACGCAGTCCTACACTTCCTGAAAGATGTTGTGTTACATGTAATTAGACCTATACGTTCATAGCGTCTCCTCTCTCGAGAGGATGCCGCTGTGATAGCTATTTTGTATAGCACATGCCTCTCGGCCCTTGCGTTTCAAGGGCTCTGGCGAGGCAGTAGTGCTCTTAGACAATTTTAGTCTCTGGCATATTTTATATAATGCATCATTCCTTTTAATGTATTTTAGTGATCACAGTACATGTCTTCAATCATTGCCATAATTTTATTACGGGTAATTTTTATGCAATTTACACAAACTCTTTTAGGCCCCTCTACAGCCAAGGCACATTAAATTCACAGAGCCCATCGGACCACGACATATTCATTACCACTAGCATGGCGCTCTTTGGCCATACCTGGCCCTTGCGCCATTAAACCTCAAACATCATCAAAGTGTCTCTTTTATTGGTTATGCTTCGCACATTTGAAAGCAGCAAATGTATGTTTCGTGGAACAGGAGGCGTAACGCTTGTGATAGGACAAGGAAGTGGCACGACCTGCAGACGTAGACGCGGACGGGAAATCGTTCGAACTTCAGGCAATGCCAGATAAAGTAGAAACGTCGTCGTCATGCATTCGTCCTAATAGCGTGGCATGATGCCGTCGCGGTCATTATATTGTCTTCGTTCCAACATTGTCATCCAACTGTCGTCGTTCCGCGTTGTCACACGGTCGTAGATGTAGTAAATTAATTTTATTCGGTCCCGCATCAGAATTATATAATGTTTTGCATACTTGTATTTACGAGAACGGTCTTCTTGCCTCTGAGCGCGTTGCGAGAATTTGCGTTGATAGTTTTATGACCCCAATGGAATTTTATCGCTGTTCCACATTTGTTACGTGCGAAGAGCATGTTTATGTTCAACGGAACGGGATCTCTATTGGATCGTCCGTAGCCCCAGTCCTCTGCAACCTGTTCTCAGATCTTCTGACAGAGCATTGGCTCGGGCCCTTGACAATGCAAATGTGCATAGCGTTTCTAGATACGCGAATCATTTTTTTGTTGTTTTAAAACACAAACCGTGTATGAATACCCCTAACCTGGTGAATGGAATGTTAAATGAATTCAAGCAGCATGTGAAGGGGTTGTCCTTCATGAATGAGCGGCGTAGTAATAACAATTTGCAATTTCTGCGTATGAGCCTCACGCTCTGAGAGGAACATATTTGCTTCGCCTACTATCTCAAATCTTTTAAAAATTTGTTGTTCTATGAGTCGGACCACTCAAAAGTCATTAAGACAGGTATTCCCTCTGTGGATTCGGAAGGTGCGCTGGTGTGATATTGACCTCTCCAAATCACGGAGAGCTTTGACAGTCCAGTCAACCGGCTTTACTGAGCTTAGTATTCTCGCTCTCTCGGAGCTGTAGCTGACTCTCCTTCAAAAATTGAAAAGAAAAAGAGATGAGACGGCATCGAATGGAGGAAAGGCCTACAGTTGTACCTTACGCACATAAGTTTGTGAAGGACCCTAAGAAGGTAGCTAATAGGTGCAAGGTACCTTAAATTAGGGTGACAGTACAGGCTACAATTCATATTTGCAATACATGGCACGCTTGAACAAGGCACACGTGGCAGGTGGGCTTTGGAAAAATACACATTTAGAAACGCATACACAATATATGGATACGCTGGTGGCGGCGGACGCTTCCGGCCCTTTTTAGGTATCGTGGAACAAACATCGATTCGTGTGGACCTCATAAGGAGCAGCTGGTGTACATCCGGATAATATGCGACCCATTTTTAACTTTATGTATTATTTTCCCGTGTTTTCCGGGCTTGCCTGGATGATTTATGCTGCTAGGTCCGTCGCTTACCTCTACGGATATAATTGTGGATATATATGCGAAGGTTATATAAAACTACCACCGAGATTACTTGTACAACTATTGTATGCTGACGAGGGTGCAGATAAGAATGATCATATTTATTATACTAACTTTCTACGAATAAAAATATGAACGTGTAGTGTCAGCTCAAAGGCACCTCCAAACACACCTATTAGTTAATAGATTTGTGAATTATATTTCGCCGATTCTTTGGTTCGCTTTAATTTGTTTAGCCATTAGGTATGTTCCACGGTGAATGGGCCCGTTCTCGGCCAATTCTGCAGAATGGGTGTGTCGCACTGTTGCACAAGACGTTCTGAATCCCTAACTGTTTCCTGATATGTGTCCTACTCTTCTGCGCACACACCTGTCATCGCCATTCCACCTTCGACAGGCATCATGGAGCGGCTTCGTGATCACGATATTGCTACGTATACATCTCACACTGTGCGGTCGCCAGCATTTGGAGTTCGCGTTTCGGCATAGCTTGTGAGCGATGCAGCACGTAAACTTAAAAATTGCCTGACAATCAAGTTTGAACTTTCTGCTGGGCAAACATAACATTCCATGAGGTTCCACCTTTCGTGGGATGAAAGTAAACTAAACTGTGCGCATCACCGTGCGTACGTTTGTGGGTGCGCGCGCGCGCGCGCGCGCTTGTTTGTCTGTGCGTGTGCGCGTGTGCGTGTGTGTACGTGTGTGCATGTGTGCGTGCGCACGCGCGCGCGCGTGTTTGAGTGTGTGTGTGTGTGTGTGTGTGTGTGTGTGTGTGTGTGTGTGCAGCATGAAATTGATAACGCCTGAGTTATAGCAAGGAAGCGAGGACGACAAAGTGCAGTGCCCGGCTCCGCTTTTTGCCCCGGCACCAATGCTGGCATCCCCAGTGATTCTACGCGCCCGAATATGCAATGCAATTGAGATTGTGAGGGGAATTTATTCAAAATTGTAGCGCTTGGTCTTTTGATCTAAATTCCGTCTCTTGGAGAGGAGCCTCGCTTAAACGGCGTAGGCCAAGTATAGTTAGTATCACTCGTTTTGTGTGAATGAGTGCACATGTTGTGACTTTGACTGGCAGCCTTGGCAGTCTTGACAGTCTTGACTGGCTGAATTGCTCCCGTCAGTGTTCTTCATGATCTACGCGTATTCAAATAAATGCAGGTGTGGCAGTGGTCATCCTTACGCTTGTGCGAGAGTAGCGGTAGCGTAATGGGCAAGATCCCGATTTGCAGTCTCACCTCGTCGCAGAATCGCAGCACTCTCATAGCATCGCATGAAACAAATGTTAGCAGGAGGAGAACGCAACACCTGGTCTTCACAACAACAGGTGCACAAGAAATTTTAGCGCGAGGACCAAACCTAACGAAAAGGAGATGCTGAGGTCCGTAGATGTAATGTATACAGTGAACGCATAGTTTTGCACGATTAGCAGACATTTTCGCAACATGAACGAACGAAGTATTTCACAAAGAATACACCATCGTCAGTACATTAATTCAGTCTTATTGCAGTAACGGTGAGAAGCGTGATGTGGTGTGGCTTCGTTTCACCTTCGCAATATGCGTGAGATTTTGTCACGCATAATAGAAGCTCTTCTGTTTTGCGGCGTGTAACACCTCGAATGCGTGGCTTGAAGCTATTCTCTGACACCATTCATTTATGCGCGTATCTCCAGCACTCCTGCGCATCACACCTGCCAAGCGCGAGCGCGTGCAGTTGCGATTTCACGTTTGCAAAGCATAACTTGAATTTTATGCATGACTTTGACGCTACTACGCCGTAACGCTTAGTACGCGTAATCATACTCAACTTTCAGCACGGTTGCAATATGAGCCAGAGTTTTTCACTCTTAGTAAACATTCTTTTCAAAGTCATAAATTCGGCTGCGTATATGGGTATGCTGCGTATAAAGCCTCCAGAGCACGATCTGCAGTTATTTATTTTACGCATCGATTACGAGTGCGTCTTGGAGACTTTGTCGTCCAGCCCCGACCTACCTACCCAGCTCTCATTAGCGGCTTGGGGCCAGGAACTCCTGGACACATATGGGACCTGAGAAGGAGGTTCCACCCCGTCTGGTGCCAGCGCACACCAACCTTTACTAAGGGCTCAATAAAAGTTGATTCTCTCTCTTGGCCACTTCTGTCCGTCTGCCTGCCAAGCCTGAGCTCAGTTGCTATTCCACACTTCTAAAGCCTCACTTCACTTGTACGTTCGGTTTACGTATTAGTCGGATTGCTCATAGGTATGCCCGATAGAACCTTTGTGGAAAGCCCACTTTCATGCAAACACGTCAGTGGTCTGCGAAAAGATTTTTATAGAAATGAACGCAGTGGTCGGTATGTGGAGTAGCGAGACCTTCGCTCATCTGTTCAGTATCAACATTCTTATAAAAGAAAAATAACTCGTTCTCATTTAGTTACGGGGAAGCGGCGACTGCCTCTTCCACATTATACTAGAAAGCCCAACATTCTACAGTGATCGCTTATCAGGAGAGTTAGGTGAGTAGCGAATATACAGATAATACGGATACATAAGAAATGCTATGAGAACGATACTATATTTATACAAGTTCTCGCAAGTTATGCGAAGAATTCATGAGTCCCTTTTTGCTTGCATTTTAGTGAGCACTTCTGAAGGCCACCGGCGCTCGTGTTACATGTATTAAGGATGTTACATGGTAACGCGCGGCTAAATGTTCGTTTGCTAATTTTGCAGTATTGGAAGAATAAAATAAGAAAGATTAGAGTTATTCACGGAACCTTCGATTCTAGCGAGACCAACAGCTGTGGCACAGTCTATTTAAATCACACGTGAAGCGGTGCTGACCTGCTGCTACCGCTGCAATTAACTTCACACGGGTTCACCGCTAATGGCCCACACCGCTACCCTCCGCCCGCTCCTCATCGCTCCTGCTCGAACGACGCAGTCAGCGTGTGCTGTTCTCTTCGGCTGTCCACGCTGGCACTCATCTCAAATGGACTCTTTCAGCACAGTTCTGCTTCTCTGCCGTCACCGCTGCTGTCGCCATGATCAGCCAGCTTGGCGCGCGTCATAGCCAAGCCGCTAGTTCACGCGAAAGTCTTGCACGTGGGGCGGACGGTGGCGGTAACGGTATCCGTCAGCAGCAGTGGGCTAAAATATTATATCATTCTCAGCGAGATCTGGTCCCTCTCCCTAACCCACGTCATCGACACCCTACTCTTCCAGGCCCCAGTTTCATTAGAAGGCAAGGTGGAATCTTCAACACTCGATGCCGCTAACCGCCGCAGCATACTGCCAAATTAAGTTATCGCTGTAAAAAAAAAATGTATTCTCGGCTATATAGCGCGGTCTGGAGTCTCTCCCTCTTTAAATACATGAGGAAAGAGACAGCTGACGCAGTCCCTCACTAGCGTCTACTCATGTTCATTCAAAAAGATAGAAATGAGTCCTTAGGCTGGTACTGTATAGACATCGGGACATTTTCGTATGCACATAACCAAGCTTTTACATTGTAAGGGCTCTCTGCCATTGTGTGGCCGCTCTCGCTTAATAATATGTCCGCCATCACAATTGCCTGATATGTACTCTTTCGAACAATCCCTGCGGATGAGCTTTTTTGGTGAATATGGGGTCGGATTTAGTGGGACCATTTATGTGGAGCAGAAGAAGAGCACGACGATAACACTTGTATACGGACGAGATTAGTGGGGGTGCATATGAACCACCTTGAAGGCCAGAATACATGGAGCGAACTTTCACGACGAAGTTCAGGCGGCAGAAAATCTGCCGCTCCGCGACGCCGTATGTTCGTCGGGCTGCGCTACATGGAGCGAAGACACGGCGGCCGCCGCCGGTGAGTCGCTGCGTTGTTATCGGTGTGGCTAGGCAGTTTGATTTGCGCTAAGCCACTACTTCAAATATAGACGAGGCAAATGCGCTGTAGTGAAACACATGACACAAAAAAAGAACTTTAACGACAACTATTATCGCTTTTGAATTGCGGAACACTCTAAAAACGCGTAAATTCTTGTTTAGAAATGATTTCCAGTGTTTTTTATGTGTTTGAGAGATTCATGTGCCGATGTAGTCTAAAGAAAGCGGCTATGCTATGCGCTGTGGCAACACTTGGCGGGTAAACAACTTTCGGCACCTCCAACTCCGCGGCTCTGTTCTGTGGCTCAACGCGCGTGCGGCCGTAGAAAGCAGACCCGAAAGTAGCGCACGTGAGCTTGTCTAACCATGGCTGTTATTAACTTATTAACCGGTTCGGATGCCATGAGTACGAAAAGCAGGAGACCAGCGTGAACAATAGAGCGGGATCGGGATGCACGGACATGCGGGGAAGCCTAGCCGGAAGTCGGGGCGGATAGTGAGACCTGATTGGCTCGCTTTGGGGCGCCGCTAGTTTGCCGCTTCCGGTATCGTCGCCGCCCGACGAACTTTTCTGCGCCAGCTGGATCGGCGGCGAACGACGTTTTCTCCGCCGCCGCGCGTCGCGCGTACGCCGCCGGGCGTCGAACGCCGACTATTCGTCGCATATTCGCTCCGTGTATTCAGGCCTTGACTTCCAAATTGAAGGCGTCGGTAAGGTGGTGTCTGTCAGCCTCAAGTGCGCAGGTCAAATTTAGGTTGTAATACTCATAGAATAACCCATGCGCTCGCAGCAGTTGCTGACCTCTCGACTGAGCGGAGCTCACATGACTGGTCAACACATTCATCTCTCCCAATTCATACACGGTGCGAAGGCAAAGAGCTAGTGCTGTTACATAGGGCATACGTGTCTGCTATCATAGCAAGGAACATATGGTGAAGCTGCATGTGCCGTTCATTCAATCACACGCTTGTATATAGTGTGTTTCGAGCTGCGCCATATGAATTTGCGTCGTGCGATGAGTGCGACGTTTGCTTCATTTATTTGTTCACAATACTGAAAGTCTCCTGTGGGTGAATATCGGGTCAACAGCGTTGCGCAGAACTGTATCATGGCGTACGTTTATCGATGGCTTCATCATCACAAGGCTCCCTGTATCTTCGCAGCCAGTTTTGAGCAAAGATATGGCACACAAGTTGCAAGGGAACGACTTTTCAACACACAAAGTGGTGAACATCTATCTAACTCTGCCTGCATTGCATGAATAGTAATAATAATAAAAAAGGAAAGCGTGCAGTTTAGATATGGGCCTTCGTTTTATCGAGTGCGCGCCACTGTTAGCTTAGTGTGGGCCGAGTCAAATGGCAAAGGTTCCTTGCATTGAGGGTGGACAGCAACAGAAATAAAATAGAAAAGCAATTAAATTGTGCGATTTAGGTTGCTGTAGGCGAGGGACTCCGGATTAATTTTCGCCAACTGTGGTTTTTTAACCTGTACCTAATGAATGGTAGAAGGGCATTTTTTTCGCATTCCCGCCCCGCCCCCCCCCCCCCCCCCCCCCCATCGAAATGCGGCCGCCACGGCCGAGATTGGATCCCGCGTCCTCGCGCCTTGCCACGCATCGCCATCGCCACTACGCCACCACGGTGTGCAGTGCAGGCCCGGCAGATTTGCCGTCGGGGAAAGGTGGGGCTCAAGTCGAAGAGTCGCAAGTTGACATTTTTTTAGGCCTTGGCTAAACTGAAACTTGTGAACAGGGCTATAGCCTCCTTGCGTATAGATACGGCATTAGCTGTCTTGTCATTTTGTAGAAACAGTTTAATCGTGTGGTCGCACGGCTATATGCTCAAACGGCTTTCCAAGCTCTGTCGTGGTTGCAGCGTAGATGATAGCCTTGTTGAAAAAATGAATGGCAAAAAGAAAGCCAAACTTCTAGTGAAAAATAAAGAGAGATTGAAAAGAAAGAAAAACGTACATGTTGTTTATGTGCACAAAGTGGGAGGCTCACAACCTGAAGAAAGTGGCCGTATAATATCGACAAGGTAACTATGTTTTCTCAGCACTTGAGAAATTGGCTAGCCTGTGCCCACGCATTTCAGTATACTGCAAAAGCTGTCCAACTGTATGAACAACCATGCTAACGCGTATCTTGCCTTTGTCATTGCGATTGGTGGGATGTAGTCCCACTCACTTGCTATATATTGACCAAGCAGGCAGCTGCAATGACTGGGCAAGGGCGGCCCGAGCTTTCTGCAAGAATAAGACTGCTGAGCATTTGCCTATGCACTGTGGCTCCGGCACGTCTGAACCATTTCTTTAAACCTAATTCTTATACTCGACATACGCATTGATGCCTTGATGCGTGAGCTGGTGGAGGCATAATACAATCAAAAATAAAGGCCTCCTTTGTATCAGCGATACGTCCGTAGCTCAGAGCAACCCTAAAGATCACTTCTTTGAGTGTATGTGAGAATAAGCAGGCATTTTCGCAATTTACCCTCCGTGGTTTGGCTGCTGCACTCAATCTGTTTGAGCGCTTTGCCAGCTTCCCTTGTAAAAAACTGGCCAGAACGTTTGTTGGGCTAGTTGGCTTTTTATGGTGCGTAAATGACGCCAGAAAAGCAGAAGTACAAGGAGGCATCAAGACGATTTGAAGGCGCTTACCTGCGAAGAGCAAATCCAATCGTTCTGAGCAAATTCAGGTGCGAGTGACGCTCTATTCTGCCCTGTGCGTGTTGTTCTCATTTACGACTCGCGTGCTATTTACCCCGAAAGAAGTAGCAAAAATTCACTGACCACTGCGATACTGCCTATTACGAAATTTGAGCGCACCTCAGCACATGTTTCCATTTCGCGATATATTGGCTGGCGTGGACAGCCTGTCTCGTGCGGCCCGTTGCAAACAGAGCGAAGTGTGGCCCGACTGCCTCTCTACTTTGGAGATAGCGAGAGGTGGCCCGTGGGCGCGAACCAAAGCAGCCGCCGCAGGCAGACTTCCCAAATGACGCGCGCTACTGTGGCGCCAACTCGTAGCCATCGTTGCCGCATTACGCTTTTCTTTCCCATTCGCCATATCCTTCTTCTCCGCTTTCCTCCTTGCGTCTTTCATCCGCCGCTGTGCTCCGCATTCGCTCTTTCATCGATTGTTGTGCTCGTTCGCTCGGTTATGCTGACGCTCACCGCAGCAACGGGCGCCTAAGAACAGCGTTCAGCTACAAACAGTAACAAATTTATCGGCTGTTTTCGTCGCACCACCTGCGCGACACGCATCCGCCTCTATACCGTATGCCCGTCTGTATCACACATGCACATCCAGTATTTCGCGACGGAATAGGCAGCGTATCCGCACTTTTTTTCAGCTTACAGCCTTTTTTACCGCTGCCCAAGCCTTAGGTCGTTTTGTTGTTACCACGAGCCCCATAAGCACAGGCAACTCGTGTCTGGTGCATAAATAACGACGTGTTGTTGTTCTCTGGCTTCCGTTGGATTTTGCAGCGAAAAGCATGCCGGATAGAGAAGCCTTGGAGGAGAGGCACGTCAAGCAAGGTGAGAACTAAAAGTGAAGGCTTCTCCTTGTATACTCACGGGGTTCATGTGAGCCTCGTTAAGTCTTTGGGGTTCTTTGCGCCGATTCTATCATTTATGCGATGGGTGGTTAGTTGAGAGACGATCGCCAACCGTAAGAGACGGGATGTGGTAAACACGCAGGGTATCCCAATTATCATCACGCACCAAGATTTAAAATTGTGCATACGCCACGTAGCTGGACAGAACGAAGGTAATTGCCGCCAACTGGAGATACTCTGATATTTCTTTAGAATCCGCCTACTTACATAATTAATTTTTTTTTAAATTACCTCCTCAAATAGAATTAGATCAACAGTGCCGATTAGAACATTATAAAGCAGCATATTAAGCTCCGTATACAGCTTTCTTTAATCTATACATGCTACGTAGTAGCGTTTTTCCGAGTGTACAAAAACCCCGAGAATACACTAAAAGTTGCTCGAGCTGCCAGTCGTGTGGCAATATAATGCCACTTGCAGAAATTCCACTGAATTCGAAAGTTCATAAGGCTGTCTTTGATGACAGCTATAAAGGCTGCGGCTAAAAGTGCGTCGATACCTCCCTTCAACTTTTTGTTCTCACAGAAATGTTAGACAAAATGAGCAGTGTTTTTATGGGAGTACGTCCGTCGTTGTTCGTTGGTAGTATTGTATGTTACGGTAATATACGTCGGGCATTAGCACGCCGAACAGCTAAGCACATGCTTCCCTCGCGTCGGCGTTTATTGTGTGTGTGTTTCGGTAGAGCGTGCCTGGGTCAGCGCCGCTGGCGCAGGTCGGCGTGCTCATTACTGCTGCAACAACTGCCGCACCTGCTTCCATAGCATCGGTACGTGCTTTCATAGCAAAAAAAGAAAACCGCATTCTATTCGCTGCCCCTCGTCGGGATACTATGACCATCTATGTGTCTCGCAAGTAGACCACTGATGCAGTTACGCTACGCTATCAATCCATTTCAGCAATTGGGGCAAATGTGTGCCATTTAAGAAAGAAAATTGCGGGGCTTAGCACAATATTGTTAGATTCTGGAAACTACAATATGTCAATATACTGTATGCTCTAATAATTTACGTCAGCTTGAGGCATGCGGTTTATAAATATTGCCATGCTTCCATATTTATGTTAGGGGATGATATTGGCAATTTTCGGAGACCAATATCTGTAGCTGTTGTCATTGGTGACTGAAAAGTGACCGACAGCTATTGGCTACTCCGGATGGTCTGGCGAAAAATAAATGCATTGTCAATGTTTCCAGGGCTAGAACACTGTTTTTTTTTTAGAATCTAAGCGTACGATTAGGTTTAGTACACCTTCGTAGTAGATAATATCAATATTTTAAGACTTCGTGTCACCACCTGAACTGAAACAATCACTTTAAAGGTTATCTGGTGCAAACAGCGTGTAAAAATACTCGTTAAAGGCATTGCTTATAATATTTAGGTAACTAATAGATTCTTCGATAACTTAAAATGTATCAGTATGGCGCCCATTAGGTAAAATAGACGATCAGAATTTTTGAGAGTGCTACTATGTAAGTCTGGTAGCGTTAGACGGAAGTAAATGTCCTAATAGTTAATATTTTCCGTAGAAGTTCCTCCTAATTGAAATAAACTGTCGTAATCGCTCAGGTTCCCTGTTACGATTTGAGTGTCGTAATCTGTGAAGACGCCGTTGTATATGTAAAACGTCTCTTGTTATCGTAGGAAGAGTCTTCAAAGACGGATAAGCGATAATTATTAAGCGAGTTGCCAGCTTTGTTTTCTGTATCAAATATGTTTCTAACCTGTTATCGTAGGCTGTTCCCTCTGTGCTATTTGGCAACACGGGTCGCCGTGATGTTCCGAACACACACACACACACACACACACACACCCATATATATATATATATATATATATATATATATATATATATATATACAAATACCTTTATTTCAACATCAGGGATGTTAGGGGTGCACCCAAAAAGCCTATAACTGGCTTGACAGAGGGGCGCACCCCCGTACATAAAAACCGGCAGCAACAGAACATGGACAGAACAATAGTAATAAAAAAAGACTACAGTGCATAGGTAAACATCATATTCAATAAATATTAGTGAACATCTTCTTGAAATAACAAATTAATAAATGAAGGCGGCAGAATTAACACGATAGGCTCAGGAACACTAAGAATGCAAAATGAAGAATAACAATAAGAGAAGAAAAAAGAGAGGAAGGAGGTGCGTAGTAAAAAACACCCGTATCGTAAGGTTTTCAGTGCTCATTGCGCCGATTAAGAAATGTTGGTATTATATGTTGGAGCATATAATACCAATAATAATACCATATATATATATATATATATATATATATATATATATGCGCACAATGGTCCGAAGGCTAGATTCGCACACCGAACAACGGAGGCCTTCTAGCACAGCAATCCCGTGCTGTTTTCGACACAAAGCGCATGCTTTGTGTCGAATACACCTGTAGGCGCATCGGTACATTATCTTTGACCGTTTCTCCCATTGAAGTCAGCGTGTTGAGGCGCTTGACACATTTTATTGCAATATCAAATGCATGAACACTCCATTGGATCCTTTCCATGTCATCGATTATTACGCATGAAATACTGATTTACTTAGTTTCAGTTTTCGTTTTCAGTTTCAGTTTATTATTCGTTCATAACAACTTGTTACAAAATATGGTATACAGACAAGGGTCCCAAAGTCAGAGACTGCACCGGGACCCTTGGTTTAGAAGTTATACAAAAAAAAATGTAAAGCGGAATACAGAGCAGAGAAAGAAATCATGAAATAAGCAAAATATAACCAAGAAACTCAGTGACGATACACATAAAAAACAAAAGGAAAGATGCACAATCAATGGTAATTCCACAGCTTCTAATGGAACATTACTCACATTACCCGTACGCTTTTCATCTGTGTCAGAATTTATCGCCACGTGGCGATATTTGTCTAGGCGCGTTGATATTCCCGTCGGACAGACTCGTGCACCGAAGCAGCTGTATTTTAAGATCTAAGTTTAAAGAGTTTTGCCTGATCGATCAAATCGTAACACAGCTCTACAGACCATGCCAGCTGTGTGCGTAGTTGGTAGATGCGATGGACACCACGTTTCTTTCGACGAATTGTTTCTGAAGAGAAGCACGACGTCCTTCACATCTAGCAAACATGCCTCCGCGTGTTTATTGTCAGTACACCAGCCGAAAATATCCGCTGAAAGGCTAGCCGCACTGGAGCAAGGAGGGCCCGCATATCGCGCCAGCACCACTGCATGGTCCAGCCGCATGAACAACGTCCTGCTTCGTACGCGTCATGCGCTGCAGCTAAACGCCAGACGCGCCCAGACGCGGCGCTGCGGCAACAGGAGGCCGAGGTTAAGTGACAGTCACTGCACAGCACGGACAGGCAGTGACACTGCATGGGCACGCGAGGCCGACACTATAGGGGACAAGACCAAAAAGACCCTGTAGTTCTCATCGATGCCACTCGCGGGCATCCAGTTCTCTCTGTTCAGGTGTATGTGTACACATGCCCCGCCATGTGTCTTTAATTAGTCAGCTTACGCTTACTGCAACTCATAACTGCCACTGAGGCTAGATGCCTTACTTCGTGTATTTTTCAAAATAAGTGTCGCAATAACATTCTGCGACTGTCGGATTCGAACAGGAAACCTCTAGCACAGATTCCCGACACTGCAACCATCGCGCCATGAACGCTTTTCCGCTTTAACGGCGCGCCTCATATTAGGATCGTAGTTTTCACACGTTAAATCCTATAAATTATTTAAAATAGGTTAATCTTCGTTTTACGTCAAAAAGCGTGCCGACCCCGAAGATAGTGCGATAAAATAACTCATTCGGTGTCCCTCCCTCTACTCCCCTCACACGAGAAGTTTCGCGATAAAGTGCCGTGTGCATAGTGGCTCCGCCCTGGTCTCATCTCCCAACTCGCCCAGAAAGGCTTTTGTCTTTCGTCCACTTTGACTGTAAGTTGAATCGCCTTCCAGCTTTTTATTTTTACAGACACAAAGACGAATAAACGTTTCAACAACATCTTCAAAATAAGCGGCACGGCTATTAACATCACTGGGCAAGTAAATTTGTTCAAATCGACCGAAAGACTTATCCAACTAATCTGGAATAGACTGGTGATCAGCACGGCTGAAATCACGAAAAGAAGTGTATGCGTAGCGAGCTTTTTCATCATCATCATCATCATCATCAGCCTGGTTACGCCCACTGCAAGGCAAAGGCCTCTCCCATAGTTCTCCAACTACCCCGGTCATGTACCAATTGTGGTCATTTGTCCCTGCAAACTTCTTAATCTCATCCACCCACCTAACTTTCTGCCACCCTCTGCTACGCTTCCCTTCCCTTGGAATCCGTTCTGTAACTCTTAATGACCATCAGTTATCTTCGCTCCTCATTACGTGTCCTGCCCATGCCTATTTCTTTTTCTTGATTTCAACTAAGATATAAACTAAGATAAAAGCGAGCTTTTTGGTATAGAGCAGGTAAAAGCACTGAGGACTACTTTACGATCTGATGAGCCGTCGATGGCATCGAACTGAAAGCCATTTTCATGTCACTGCGGACAAAGAAAAGCAAGATCTAAAACATTTCTATACGTAATAATCAGGCATTACCAACGATGGGTAAGGAATGCCACATAATTCGAGGAACGTTAAAATCACCCATGCAACGAAACCTGTTTGGACATCAACCTCGTTCCTGCATCATACATCTGGCAGTGGCGGGTTATAAATAGATTAGTAAAAAAAGCAGTTGAATGCATACTGTAGTACTTGTAGGGATACAGAAAGAGAGAACGGGTGAATGCAAGCTATATATGGGATATTAGGGCATGCAGTTCGAAATAAGTGGCATAGGAGCTGAAGCGGCAAGACAATAAATTCCCGAGTAATTGTGGAGGCATGCACTGACAAAAAGCACTGCATAAATGACAACCTCAACTGCAGAACGTGGAGAAAAGAAAATTAAGAACACTTCGATTGCATGAGGATTTTGCGACGCCCGGAATTACTGATGTTCTGCAACCTAATGTCGGCTCCATTAAGCCTCCTTACGATCCATGTAACCTGATCGGCACTCTTTTGACATTCATATACCCCTTCTGTAGAGCGTTAACGTTTAATTGACGATTTCCGTTTTACCCCGCTTCCCTGAGCACCACAGCGCTGTTACCGTTTCGCACTCCACAACAATTCTTTGTGCGTGTGTGTGCACGTGTGTGTGCGTATTCGTTAGAAATACCCCTTATTTATTTTCTTCGCAACTATTCTACATATCACCGCGTGAACTAACTATCGACACGCTCGTACGTAATTAAGCCATCCTGGCCGTGAGCGCACTGCCATTGAACCGCCCGCGCAGGTGACGACAAGGAGAATGTACGGGAGAAGAAACTCCCGCGATCTGATCCCCTTTACAGGGCGTGGTTTGAAACTGTGGGCCCTACAACGTAAAACTATTCCAATATGTCTTTATTACAATCCCCTGACGTCAAATTTGCGTAACCGCCGACGTAATCATCGGGCGGTCACCCGCACCGTTGCCTGAACAGACTAATCAAACGCTCTCCTCGTTCATAGGAGGTCACTTTTGTTTGCTTGAAAAACGAATAACATTGCCTACACTGAGGGGCTTGTGTTATATAATTGGCTGACAAGAGGCGAGGAGTACGCTCAAGTAGAGAGAAATTCGATAGAGCCGAGCCACTGCACTGAAAGGTGAGAACCAGATGAAAAGGGCGGTGCCAGCGTCTGCGATTGGTCCGCTTTCCCTTACTTACTTTGCGTGGTTGGTCGAAAATCGCGGCAGCATGCAACCGAAGGTTAAGACTGACGCTAAACTAGATCCTCAGCATAGAAGAGTTGGCAGAACGAGGTCGTAAACGTGCAGAAAGTGCTCGAAAAGATTCCACGGTCACGCAAAAATTTTATTATACGCAAATCAACCCGTGGTCTCCGGCAGGTACGAGTAACCAGCGCTGAAGCGATCGGCGGCCACAATATGTTATTCCTTTCGGAACGGGACCGCGTGCGGCTATTAAGAAGAAAATTCAGTTTTGTTTGGCATATTATTGCAATTTGAACGCGTACACATCACTTTTACGTGGTGAGTTCTTGCGCTTTTCTGACGTCGTGTGACAGAAGGGTGAAGTCGGTGCAGCGCGAAAACTTTTGCCCAAGAGGCGAGCGCTTTTACCGAAAAGGCGTCGAATAAGTATTAACCACTTTTTTTTGTTTGGTCAAATCATGCATATTCAGTGTGTACACAACATATCAAATGGGGAGCTATCATGGTTTTCGTAACGTCGCGTGAGAGACAGGTGAAATGGGGGTGGTCCAAAAATGTTTTTGATGAATCGCGGAGGGCTGATTGCAGAAATGGAATAGAAAAGTGTGGAATAGTTTTACGTTATAGCGCCCTATATTTCCTAAAGTTTGCAATGTGTCGTTAAACAGAAAAACCGCCTGAAATGTCTTGAATTCTTTGTAGTTCGCAGCGTGAGCGAAACAACGTAGAATATAGAATCGGTTAACTTATTTTAAAAAGTAAGAATTCAACAAAAGGGAAGTGATTCACAGAACTGTTGTGGATATAAAAAATGAATGAATGAATGAATGAATGAATGAATGAATGAATGAATGAATGAATGAATGAATGAACGAACGAATGAAGAATGAATGAAACAATCAATGAATCATTTTATTAAAGAGAGGATGCTTGTGACCTAGCATGGGAAATGGGTTAGGAAATGGGAGAACAGAGGCGGCCACTGGACATCTCGCCGTAAAATTTCGCCTCATATGTATGATGAATACCGCCGGTGTCTTGGGCGTATACCGTAGGAGCACCAGCACCGTGTTGTGGTATAGATGTTTGGGCACAAATGTACTGAAGCCAAAAAACCCTTCAAAATAAATGATGTAGACAAATCTAAGTCGGCGTATCTGATTTCAGTTCTGTAGAACTCTTGCCAAGCCTTACAAGGTCCATGTGCGTGTTGCGAGAGTGGAACCAACATAGTATTTATCCCTATCCTCCAGAGTAATTCAATGTATTTGATATTATTTTGGGTAAATAATTACCGATGATAAGTTAACCAGCTTCAAGATGTATCACTCTAATTGTAAAAGTTTAATGTAGAAGTTGTAGAGCCATTCAAAACAGTACAAAACACTCTTTTTGGTGATGATAGCTGCCGAAGTTTGAATTTTTTTCGGGCTACGAAGACAGCATACAAGATTTGTAAAAAGTACCACGTATCTAAGTGTCTGCGTAAAGAGACATTAGTGCCCTCAATGACGCTACCAACGCATGAACGATTCTGTACGCAAACAAGATACGAGCATGTCTTAAGCAGTGGATGTAAATCGAGTACAATGCTACGTAATGAGTACAAACAATGAGTACAATACATCAGTGGTAAGATTTCCGAGACATCTTACCGGCTGATGTAATTAAGCCATTGGAGCCAAGGCTTATCCAATAAATAAGGCCTGGTAATGTGTGAAGCTCGGTCAGCATTTTAGCTGTTGGACGACAGCGTAAAGGGCGAGCACGTTTTGGATGCGGATGCGATCTGTCGGCAACCACGGGTGTGGCCATCGCCTATTTTTCCGTGTGGCCTCTTCATTCTGTGAGTCTACTTGATCTGCGTGCAGCATAGAACATTCGTTTGTTGCATGTATAAAAAAAAAAGACAAGGTTTTACGCTCCAAAGACACGATGTGATTATGAGGCACGCCGTAGTGGGGGGACTGCGGAGTAATTTGAACCACCTCGGGTTCCTTAACGTGCACCTAAATCGAAGTACGCGGGTGCTTTTGCATTTCGACCCAATTGAAATGCGGCCGCCATGGTCTGAAGTCGATTTCGTGTCCTCGTGCTTAGCAGCGCAAAACCAAAGCCGCTTAAACAACCACGGCGGGTATAGCATATTTCAGGGCCGTAGGGTCGATGCCCGCAAGCACCTAGTCACGTGATACGTTTGTTAAATTTCGCGTGCGTTCATTATTTAGGTAAGAAAAATTAAAACTAATTTATAAATAATAATTAAAAATTATTACAGGTGACAAAGTTATTACAAGCCAAAGTAGCTGTTCCAGCTACTGTTGCTTTAATTATAAAGCCACAGTAGCTATCATCATAGGAAGACATTATTAACAAATTTCTCAATAAGGGATGCCACAACTTATCCATCGAAGATTCTGCGTTTAAAGCAATGCTTCAAATGTTGATTCATTGATAATTTTTTAATAATTACGTAAGATCCTCCTAAAAGATACTTGCAGTTCCTGAAGTAGACAGTGAAATAAGTTTGTTGCATTCTCATAACGCACACATGAATGTTTTTAAGGAACTGGCCCCAGTTAACTGAAAAAAAGCTATACACATATGCTTCGTGCATATATTGAACTGAATTCTGAGGTATTACGTGCCGAAAGCACAATTTGATTATGAGGTGAGTGGGAGACTTCGGATTAATTTTGACCACCAGAAGATGTTTGACGGGCCAGCAGATAATGGGACACGGGTGTTTTTTTTTCAATTTGGCCCTATCGAAAAGTAGCCACTGCGACCGGGATTTGATCCCGCGCCATCGTGCTTAGCAGTGCAGTTCCACAGCTGCTAGGCCACCGTGGCTGGTCACCCACGTAAATCATCCAGTCATCGTTCAGATGGACATTAGTAAGTATCACAAGCCAATGCTCGGGTATGAGAGAAATATTTATCCTTTGGTGGCAATGGGATCTATATCTGAATAAGCGGGAATATGCACCTGATACACATGCCGATTTCGCAAGGAAAACAGATGCAAAGCTCTAATTGCTTCTTGTTGGTATGAACATTGCTTCATACCAATAATTGCTTCAGGTATGAACAAACATTTTTTGAAGTGTCTACAGAAAACGAGTTACTGGGGAAAGGGAAATTGGGAGGGAATAAACATTTCTCTGTACCTATCTGCGCTGTCTCACACAGTCGTTCGGGCTACCAATCACCTACGCTTCACCATGCGTATTCGGCAAGTTCCGGCTGTACACTTTAAAACAGTTGCACCTTCTCGGGGATATATTTGTCCCCCAACGGGAACCATCGTTTGCCTCGCTTTCGTTTCCTTTCTTGCAAACGCAGCACTCGCTACTTTCCTGTCGAGAATGCTATATGGCGCTGATAACGCGCATGCCGTTCGTGATTTGGAAGTACCGGGCTTTCAGCCTTAAACAAAGGAAATGCGGGCAAGGCAGATGTCGATTATCGTAGTTGGACAAGATAAGCCTCAAAGGGTGCAAACTTTAAAAAAAAATGTAACTATTCATCTTGCGTGCGATTCTTTTATCTCTTTGAGTTTGCTACTATATCTTGTCAGGAAACGCTTGCAATGCTGAGAAGCGATGCCACTCGTAACCTCCAAGGTACCCTGCGTGAAGCGTCAAAGAAGTGCACGCACGTTCGAGAACAATTTGTGTTGAAAGACAAGACCGCAATAGTGCGTGGCCGGTATAATATAGCGATTCCTTCCGCTAGATTCCATTGCAACTCTTACGCTCTTCCATCGTTCACTGCTGGCAGATCCCGTTCATAACACGGGCGGAGAGCCGGTCTGGCCACTGGCGAAGCACGGCAAGGAATGGCTTTGAAATACAATATATCCAGGTCTAGCCTTTTGAACACGTACTATAGCAACGACAATCGTACCTTTAATTTTCTTTCCTTTAAACAGGTCATAAAGAAAGCAGAACCAAGAAGCCGAGCCTGCAGCTGGTGAGGGGCACGCAGTTCGCCACGCATCTCCTTCGCGAGTCCATTGAGTCGGCCATGGACTACAGCCACCGGGAAGGCGACCTGTTCATCGTGACCTACCTGAAGTGTGGCACCACGTGGATGCAGCACATCGTGTACCTCATCCAAAGCGGCGGCGTCCCTCCGGCGAATGCCTCCCAGTTCCACAGTGCATCGCCTTACTTCGAGGTGAACGGTTCGCACTGCGTGCAGTGGACGACCCGACCCGGATCCATTAAGAGTCACCTGCCACTGCACCAGACGGGCTACTCCCCGGAGGCACGCTACATTGTCGCGATCAGAAACCCTTTCGACGTTGTGGTGTCGTTGCACCACTTTTGGCGCATGATATCGTCGTACGAGTACGACGGGGACTTCAACGACTCCTTCGAGAACTTCGTGGAGGGCAGCATCAACAGTGGGGACTACTTCGACTTCTACAGAGCATGGTGCCAACGCATCGATGATCCAAACGTGCTTTTTCTCGTCTACGAAGACATGAGGAAGGACACCGAGGCAGCGATACTGAAGGTGGCGAGGTTTCTCGGGCACGAGCACGAAGAGCGCCTGTTGGCCGACCATGGCAGGGTTCTCAAAGACGTGCTCAGGTACAGCAGTTTCGAGGAGATGAAGAAGTACACGAACAAGATGATCCACGACTTTTACGAAGGAGAGTTCCCGTTCCAAGGAGAAGAGTACAAAGGTCTTCGCTACCTCCACGAAATCATTCGCCGAGGTCGCGGCTGTGCCACTGGCGACGACGCTGCATGTTCGGCGGACAAGGTCGACTACGTGCGTAAGGCAGTCGTTGGTGACTGGAAAAATTATTTCTCACCAGATCAGACCAGGCGCTTGAGCGAGAAGTTCCGGCGGGAGACTCGCAACACCCCTCTGGCAAACTTGTGGCCCGAGTTGAACTCTGGCGGCCAAGAGAGCACTTGAACATAACAAATTTTGCTTCTTTCCGTGAGCGCGTGTTCAGCTGGCACTGTCAGGAGTATCGCTCTATACTTTGTTACCATGCTCGCCTTCTCTTTCGTGTGTACTTCTTATATTTTTGTGTGCATCTGTATGTATTGCAATTCTGCATTTTCTGTGTTTATTTTATCAAATCTGATTGTTTTTTTACGTTTTCTAATTGTGCAATGCCTAGTGTTCGCTCCCTGCTTTCTGATATTCATCTTGATTTGTTACCCCCTTTATACAATCCTCTTTGGGTCTCTAAGGCTGTATAGGATAATTAATGAAATAATTATTTAATTATTACTTACCCACTCAATTATTTATGAAATTATAAGCGTTCTCTTTGTGTGTCCTACTGCTGCATGTTGAGCGCTACGATTTATGCTACACGTTCCGTGACGCACATTAAATGATGCAATCATGTTTCTTTGAAACCCCAGTTATGCCTAATGACATCCATTTCTTAAAAAAAGTGCCTCGCCATTCCAGCCATGCGAAAGTGGATGTGCGGCGAAGCTGTAGAAAACCGCCACTACAGATGATGAGGGGGTTGTGCCATCTTTTCTGGCTTTAGAGTAATGGTAGTTGTGCTATTTTAGATTGATGGAAGGATTGGGAATAATGGTAATTTTCACAGCACCACCACCCATAGCGGTGCTGCAACAAAATTGAAATCAATTGCTAGGTTAGTTTGTTTATGCGAGAAAAGCTAGGGACCTCCCTCCCGACGTCGCAAGCAGGGGTCACCACGGCAGCTTGAGCAGCAGGAATTCTTAACGGGAAAAGTATGCGGGGAGTGCTACTTGCTTCGCATTGTTAGCAGGAGCGCCTTATTCTCCATTTTGTGGTTCGTATGCTTGTTTTGAAATTGTTTTTTTTATTTAAACGCATGTTGTTCTGTAGGTGTATGCTTGATACCAAAGAATGTGTGCACTGTTCACTCCACTTTGCTGAGTGCTTGTAGCCTCTGCCTTACGCGGGTATGGGCCATTGCGTACAGAGGTATGAAGGGATGATGCTAGTTTTTGACATGCTCTTCAGTATGTTGAATGCGGGATTCCAAAGAATGTAAACAGTGTTCGCATCACTTTTCTGATGGCTTTTAGCCTCTACTTTACTTGGCTGCGAGCCATTGCATATTTTTTTTGCGTGCTTACGATGGTATGAACGCTTCGTGCTTAAGGTGGTATGAGCCATTGATGATGATAGTTTTCTGTCGATGGACGCGAAAGAATACAGGGATCGTAGTCATATACAGCTTCGCTGTAAAATTTGTTATAGATATGACGCATAGATATATCTAAAGTAATTGTTCTTAATATGTACTGAAGAAAAAGCTTTTAATGGACATTTCTTGGCACCATGGCGGCCAGGTAAAATAAACTGCTACATTTATAACATATTCTTATTAAAGTTGCATTAAAGTAGCAAGGGGATGTATTGTAGCACTACAGATGGTTACTCAGGCTGCCTTACATCGAGTACTGTAGTGTACCTTGCGAGTCGTTTGTTGTACCGATAACGGATTTCGCTACTGTTCCAGAATCATTGCTTTCGAAGTCATTCTTGAGTGTAATGAGATTAACGTACTCTGGCGAGAGAGATGCTGGACGCTTATTGCAGAGAAATGTCAAATTGGCCTCGATGCAGGAAATCGCAGGAAAGCAAAAGCATGCAACCACCTAGAAGCTTATAATGTTAGTACTGTGCTCACAATGACGCCGTCTGGTGTACGCTCGCGCATTCGGATCGGCAGTGTTATCCGAGTCAACGCATGCCCACCGCTGGCGTGCGAGTATAGACAAGAAATATAAATACGAGGCCTTCGCGCCTCACGCGGGTTGTGTGTCCGGTTGTGCGGCACTCAGTGAGTTGGAATTGAATTTGATTGTGGGGTTTTACGTGCCAAAGCCACAGAAGATAATATCTGCACAAACACCAATGCTGGAGGAATGCTCGTGAAAGGGAGAACTGGCCATCGACCAGATTGTTCACGGCCGACCGATCCCGGGAATAGCGTGGGTGGAGCGTCGTCGCTTGGACCAATGACGGAGCGCGATAAGGAACAGGATTGTCAGCATTTCTTGAGTGCGAAGCACCGACGCGATGCCCAGAAAAGCAAACACCCGGGCTTTGCTACATATCCCTTTTGTGTTGGTGCTTTGTTATGAGGGTTAATATTGGTAATCATGTCGAGGTTTTAGTCTTTACATTACCCCGACCATAGGTTTGTAGTCGGCTACTGAAGTACGATGATATGAAATCGTATCGTTATCGTTACATCGCAACATTAACAGCGACATTAACCTGTCATCTGAAAGATATAACGCAGAGGCTCAAGAACCAGGAGGTGGTGATAGTGGAGGTGCGTGCGCCTCCAGAAGCTCCATTGCAAGAGGCAATAACCCATACCCCAATTTTCGCTGAAGGTTTACCGCTCTGTGATATATCATATTAAGCCTGGGTTTCACAATACAAGAAAAAAAGTATGGAAAAGTGAAATAATCCCTGGCTCCTATCCCTATTCCCGCTAAAAATACACTTCCGTATGCCCTATTTCACATCACACAGTCTAGACTGGCCAGCTTGAATGGAGGATCAAAAAGCATATAAATTGTAGGAACACAAACAAGGCTGCGTGAGACGTGATAAAACGGATAATTCCGGGCAGAGAGAGAGCGAGAGAGAGAGGAAATTCCGGTAGCACCGTATTCACGACGAATGTCCTCGTCAATGTGATTATCAATGGAACGATTGTAATGGCCCGCCGCAAGGCCCCCGCCGAAACGCGTCATCGATGAGGCGTGTATGCGTGCAGGCAGCTCGTCGCACTGGACCCGTTTCGCCCTCTTTTGGTACCGCCTAGAACTCCGCGCACAGCACGTATGTGAATATCTTGTCTGATTATATAAATATATATGGGGGGTTCAATTACGCTCACCAAAGGAGGAATATTAAAAACATTTTCTTTTTTCATTAAATAGCTTCGCACACCCAACGGTACATACTCAGTGACCCGAGTTGGTGCGACGGTAGATTTAAAAGCCGGCTCCCTCCGCAACAGCAACCCCATCTTTTACAACAGAGTGGGCCAAGTAGGCGTGTATCGGGGAACACGGGCATAGATAGATAGATAGATAGATAGATAGATAGATAGATAGATAGATAGATAGATAGATAGATAGATAGATAGATAGATAGATAGATAGATAGATAGATAGATAGATAGATAGATAGATAGATAGATAGATAGATAGCCAAACAGACACACAGACAGACAGACAGACAGACAGACAGACAGACAGACAGACAGACAGACAGACAGACAGACAGACAGACAGACAGACAGACAGACAGACAGACAGACAGACAGACAGACAGATAGATAGATAGATAGATAGATAGATAGATAGATAGATAGATAGATAGATAGATAGATAGATAGATAGATAGATAGATAGATACCTGTAAGTGGGTGAAGTATCATAGTGTTACTTGCCTTAATAAAGGAATAAGAAAAGTTAACCAGGTGGTCTGTCGTGTTGGTGGCATTTCATATGCTAAAGAAGGAGAACGAGAGTATGAAACATGGGAGAAAAAAGAGCAGAAAAGGAAGCCAAAACAAGCTACTCTTCGGGCTCGCATATTTTTATGTATATTGGTGTCGCACAATCTCCAGGCGTTGGGAGGTTTTATCTAACTTGACACGCAAGGCTATCCTCTAAAAACCTAGTCTCCCCTGAGCAGGCACCTTCAGTCGACTGGTGTCGCGAGGTCCACAATTTTTATTTGCTGAAGGACTGCGCGTTTTGCATAAACATTAAAGTTCTACACCGCCAAGAACATTGTTCGGCACAGTCATTTCAATCACACGCAGGTGGCGAAATACGACCGCGCCACGTGCAACCTCTTGGAAAAACTTTGTTACGGCTCCTCCGCGACGAACTCATTTGCACACCACGAAAGTCGGCGCCAAGGCCCTCAGACTATCGCTCGCGGTACCAATATATTTTGTTATCGCGCGAAAGACGCGAAACCATACAAAGAAGCAACCGGGAAGGAGAGAGAGGCTATTTGCTCTCCCACTGTTGCTTGATAAGATTTCGCGTCTTTTCCACCATAATAAGTATGAGCCGAGCAGCCCGTGCAACACATCGTGAAAACATTTCGGAAGCTCATAAACGCTGAGAGCTCCGTGTTTCCCTCTTCGGACATGAACGAGAGCATCCGCATGCGTAAACGTCTCTGTGTGAGTTTATATTCGGGATGCTATATAAAATGAAGTGTGCCTCTCCCGCAGAAATAGATTTCGCTTTTCTTTTTGAGCACCTTTTGCAGCTCACTGTTCTCCACGTAACAATGTGAGAGCCTTGCTTTTCGTTCTACGTCGCCACATCACAGCCCGCGCTCTCCATAGGTCTAGGTGCTCAAACTCCAGACGGCTGGGCCAACGCTATACTCTTGGTACTGAGGAGCCACTTGCAATAGTTTGAAGTGTTGGTATGAAGAAGCACGAATGAAAATTATCTTGCCATCGTGGTCGTCATATTTATGTCCTCATGTCGCTTTGTCATCGTCATGTCTTCATAGTTGTATCATTATCCTCTTCACTGCATCATCACCGTCGTAGCATTGTCACCATCATCGTTGCTGTGGTTTGGCGCATGACCAGAGATTAGGATGGATGGATGGATGTATGTTATAGGCGTCCCCTTTAGAACGGGTCGGTGGCTTTGCATTTGCCACCAAGCTCTTGCTACTATACTATTATTTAACAGTAAATAAACAGTTCGTAGTTTGCGCTATGTCCGTCCGCGTCCTGTCCTTCCTTAAGATCGTCTGTGTAAAACTGAGCGCAATATAACCATGAACGTTCACCAACTAGCCCCCTTCATTGCTTTACTGCCTAATGTCCTACCTAGGCTAAACAATAAATAAACGCTATGAACTACAACACCCAAATTTTCTGATCCCCGATTGCGAACTGTGCTTTTGTACATCTCGATCTTTTGTCGTTTCCCTACTTTTCTTCCACCAATTCTCCAATAACCTCTTATTAATGCCTATTGCGGACATATTAATTTGCCACTACTGCGGCTGAACCCAAGCGCTTCAAGGAGGCCAGTGGTGCCTAAATCGACCACTGGGTAGACGTCTTCACATTCTAATAAAATACGCTCCATTTTTTCCCTAGCTTTACCGCAGCAAGCACATGCTTCTTCCTTCTAATATATCGCTTTATAGGGGCGTGTTCTAAGGCAAACCCATCTCTCTTCAAAAAGTAATGAGCTTCCCTTTCAGCTTTCCTAAATGGTTCCTTTCCTGATTTCGTTTTTTCTGCTAAGTAGTTACTCAAGGCATGTTTTTTTGCCATTGCCGCCACCCATGAGATTATTTCCGCCTCTCTCACTTTCCGCTTCATGATAAGCTTCATCACGCAAGACGTGATGAAGCTTATCAAGTGTCAAATCATTGACAACACCACAAGAGATGTAAGATGCATCTTAGGCTTAGACCTGGAGAAGGCCTTTAACAATGTAGCCATGCTCACATTCTTAACTCCATCTCCAAGCTCAATTTGGGAGACGCCTTCCACAGATACATTAGCTCGTTCCTACGGGATCGCAAGGCCAGGCTCAAAATCGGTGACCTCAAGTCCGACAATTTCATTTTGGGCCCCAGAGGCACGCCACAAGGAGCGGTAGTCTCACCACTGCTTTTTAACATCGCCATGCAGAAACTATCGGAAAGGCTCTCCAACAAAGAAGGGATCACTCATAATCTCTACGCTGATGATATCACAGTCTGGTGCACCGGAGGAAGCGACGGAGCTGTTGAATTAGGCTTACAGGAGGCTGTACATCAAACAGAGATGTACCTGGAAAATACGGGGCTTAGATGCTCCCCGAGCAAGTCTGAGCTCCTCCTCTACAGGCCAGTCGGGAGAGGTCCCAAACCTTGAGGCTGGAAACCGTTGTCAGAAATAAACATCAACCTCCACACTACGAGCGGCTGTACCATCCCCAGAGTAGACACCATTTGGGTGCTTGGCATGTTCATCGAATCAAATGGCAGTAACAATACGACGCTCAACAAGCTCACAGCCAAGACTGAGAACATGATCAGACTTATCAACAGAGTCTCGAATAGGCTTGGAGGCTTAAAGGAAGACAACCTCCTCAGGTTGTTCCACGCCTTCCTCATGAGTCATATAGTTTATGTGGCAGCCATGCACAAAGGGTATAACTCCGTGAAGAAACGATTAAACACGCTCATCAGAAAAAAGTATAAAAAGGTACTAGGCATTCCGTTACGGGCGAGTACGGATCTCCTTATGCAACTAGGAGTGTACAACACATTGGACGAGATAAATGAGGTCCAGGAGTCAGCCCAACTGGCCCGTCAATCCTGTACCCCGCCTGAAAAGAAGATCCTGGCGGTTCTTGGTATCAACCCTTTCCTCATGGAAGAGCGGAAATATGAAATTTCAGAAGATCAAAGGAACAACATACGAGTTGCACCATTTCCTCGTAACGTTAATCCTCAACACAACGTAGGCAGACGCAGGGCAAGAGCCCTCGCCCTCATCAAGCGTACCAAGGACGATCCCTACTCGGCATGTTTTGTCGACGCCGCCCAATATGGACAGTCGTCTAACTTCGCTATTGCCCTCGTTGACCACAACGGACAGATAGTTAATGCGGCTTCCCTGAAGTGCTCAACACCAACCAGAGCGGAGCAGGTCGCAGTTGCTATAGCACTCCTAGACAACAGCAGATAACAAATCTTCACTGATTCGAGATCGGCGGTCAGGGCTTTCGCTTCAGGATCCATCGCTGAGGAGGGTCACAAGATTCTCAAGAACAAGATCATCTCTCCGCACACCATCACGTGGTTTCCGGCTCACCTCGAACCCCAGCTTGACTCGTTTCCCAATCTCAATGACATCACCCACTCCCAAGCGCGCGCATTTACCCACCGCGCGGGAGCAGGATCGAGCTCAGACTTTGGGGTCCTCGAGTTTCGGGACACTCTCACTACTTTCAGCGAAATTACTACGCACTATCACAGGAGGACTTATCCTCCCCCTCACAGCAAACTGGCTAGACCTCTGGCGTCCACTTTACGCATGCTTCAGACTAAGTGCTATCCAAACCTGGCCCTTTTCCACACGATCACTCCAGAGGCTTTTAGCTCTACTTGCCCCGACTGTGGGGCTGTTAGCAATCTCGCACACATGCTCTGGCGATGCCCATCGTTACAGGGACACAATCGCATCACAGAAGAAGAATGGAGCTCTGCCATCCAGAGCTCCGACCTTTCACGTCAAACCTGAGCTATCCAGAGAGCCCACGATGCGGTGGTTAGGCTCGGCCTACCCGTCCCCACGTGGGAGTGGCCCTCAGCTCGGCCCTAGGGCAAAGCTTCTCAGGACCTTGTAATTAAAGTTCTTTGTCTGTCTGTCACTTTCCGCTAGACCTTTATTGTTGCTGTGTTGCCCACCCTACAGGCCGCATAGTTGCTGGTAAGCTTCCTAGTTTATTTCCTCTACTGTGAATCAATGTTTTTCCTGTACGGATACCTGAACACTCTCTCAGCCCATTTACTTTCTTCCAAATTCCTCAGCCGTTCTTCATATTCAATTATACTGCGAGCTTCCCTCGCTTCAAAACTAGTCCATCCGATATCACCCTGCACAGCTTCATTTGTAGTCTTCCCGCGAGCGCCCTATGCGAGGCGACCCATTGACCTTTCGTTCCCGTCGAGTCCTGATTGTACCCCCGATTTAAAGCAAACAACCACATTTACGAATCTAAGTCCTGGAACCAGTACACCTTTCGACATACCCCGGAGGACGTCGTACCTATTGTATCCTCATGGCCGACTTTCTCTTCCCCTTTACTGTTATTGTTTTTTCCTGTGGTTCCATATATCTATTGCCTTCGTTTATCCATATACCAAGGTCTTTATATTCTGTTGCCCGAGGTATTTCCTGGCCCTGTATGTCTCCTGTCCATTGTTTAATACCATAACACCTGATTTTCTAACACTAAATTTTCAACTGAAATTGCTGCCTTCCTGTCCACAGATATGAGCCAGACGTTGAAATCACATTGCCTGTTAGCTAGCAACACAATGTCGTCCGGATAAAATAAACCTGGGAGCTGCCGCTCCACTACTGTAGCCGCCTGTTTGTATGAGAGATTAAACCCGATATTACTTCCTTCTAGCTCCCTCGCCATCCTCACCATGTACATCATAAAGAGCAGCGGAGATAAAGGGCACCCCTGCCTCAGTTCCTTGGTGATATGAACTTTCTCCTCGCTCCTCATCTCTTTCCATTCAACGCAAACGGTATTTTCTAAGCAGAACTCTCTCAAAAGCTGTAGACAATCGTCATTTAAGCCTGCCCCTTACAGAATGCCCCACAAATTGTTGCGGTCTACGTTGTCATAGGCTCCTGCAATGTCTAAAAAGGGCACATATAACGGTCTGCTTCCTACTTTTGAGACTTACATACACTGGGTAAGAACAAGTAAGTTATCAACTAAACACATACCCATTAGGAAGCCATTCTGAAGTTCTCCCAAAATGCCATTATTATCAGCCCATGCTTGAAGCTTTAATTTGATTGCCTGCATTGCTAGCCTGTATATTACCTATGTAATGGTTAAGGGTCCATACGAATAAATTATATCTTTCTCCCGCTTATATTTATAAATTCAATTCACTCTACTTTGCTGCCAACTGTCTGGTATTCGTCTAAGTTTTTTCCACTGCTCTCCCCTGAGCTTTCTTACTTTTTAGTCCTAATTTATTAATCAGCTAAACGCAAACCTCGTCTAGCCCTGGGGCTGGGCACTTAGGAATTTTCTCTTCGGCTTTCGTCCAGTTGAAATTTGTCAGCGCCAGCTCCTTTCCCACCTGGGCCTCTTGCTCTTTTTTTGCTTCCAATACAACCTTGTGATTGCCTTGGATTTTGCTAGTTTTCGGATAAAATTTATTGCCGCTTCTCCTTCTAGTCTGTTTTCATCTTCGTCTAGGATATGTTGTTGCATTGTTTTTGACTTCCTGCCTAATAATTTTATGTGGTTACAATATAATTTAGGTGCAGCCTTCTTCTTCTCACGTATTTCTGAGAACCAACGTTCATTTTCACCTTTTATTTTGCATGCACCAGTATTTGAAACATAGACCTTTTCTCCCTGTATGTTTCCCATTTACTGGTTACTTCATCCCGTAGCAACGGCGCCTTCTTTGCCTGCCTGTGCTCTCGAGATGCTTTCTGTCGCTCGGCGATCGCTTCTCTTATCTCCTTGTTCCACCAGCTTTTTGGTTTCTTTTTTTCCTTTCCAATGAACATGTTTTCTCTTTCCGTATTTCTGTCATTATTATACTTAGAACCTCCCCATATTCCCATTCTTCACTTGGCCATTTGTCAAGTTCTTCCTAATCTTTGGCCAATAGCGTAAGACGCCGTTCCTGTTCATGCTGGGACAAAGCAGTGCTGACGTCAAGTGCAGGAGCTGGGACTTGCGTAGGTGCTTGCTTCTTCGAGTAGTGAACAGAGTCGCGAGTGTCCGCATCGCTGTCAAAATAGGCCACAGCGGTGCCTTTGGGAAGGTGCCGTCGCTATGTGCTAAAGTTTGTTATTAACTGGTTCGTGCGCCCATCGGTGACATTCATGATTCCCCGTGCGGCCGAGATACCATGAGTAAACAACAATGTGGTTATTTGGTCGGCAACTCCTTTAAAACAAAACCGTACGCCCCATGCAACCGAAACAAGAGTACATGATCGAGGTGGGATGACGACGTCGTCTCCTGTTAGAGGAAAGGAGTTGTGTTGTGGCGATAAGCAATGGAATAAACCAGAGCTGTTATAAAACGTCACCGTGTGATCCATGATGTTAAATACGGCGCAATATTTTTTGAGGAAGTCCATTTCATGCGGTTTACGTGTACTATAATAGCGTACGTTATTTTGCTAGTTTAACATTCGCAATGTGTATGGACGCGAAGAAATAACGTCGAACATGGGGGCACCCATTGCTGTTGCTTCAGCGTCAATTCTCTTGGTGGCTATGCTCTTATTCGCGTTGATCGCCAGTAACTGTTCCAATGAGCTTTCGCTTTCTCTAAACACACCTGAAAGGTTAGTTATACGTGCATAGCGCGTTCATTTTCTGAGATCGTTTGATGATTCTTGCGCCCGTATGCCTAACGAGACGCGCCCACCTAGCAACGGCAGGAAGGTTGCTAACGGATCGTCTTGGCTTGAATACGTTTGCCATGAGGCACCCGACGGCGCCCTGTTTTATAATGTTTTCCCTACGTTTATATTTCCATAAAGTAAACTAAAAGACTTCAAAGGACACGCATCGTAACGTCCCGCAAATGTGCTTACGTTTAACGTACGTAAGGCTACAAACGCTATTCTAAAACTGTCTATTCTGTCTTCCGAATGGCTAAAACAAGCTTTGCACCCACGCATTTGTCTCGCGTGTCAGTAGAAGGAATTCTGCAAGCGTCTTGCATGGTCTGCCTGACAGACTGTGTTGTGGCCTGTGCATATAGCGTACTATCGCGTCGCATCAGGCCAAGTTGTTTTGGAAATGTGTAGTTGCCCTCGTATTTGTGCTCTTAAAGTGCGGAGAATATTGCTCGGAAATGGGGAATGCTCGGACATCAGCTGCGTCCTTCATAATTTATTGTTTGGCTTGGAATGAGTCCGGTATTTTCGACGTCATTATGTAAAAGCGAATTGATCTTGTTTATAATGTCGCCCATTCACAACTTTCGCACGTTTTCTATCTGCACGCAGCACTCCTATAAGATATAAATAAGAAAATAGCACATGTTTGTAATCTACTTCCTTTAGCCGATGCACTCTGGTGGAGCTTCGTTTCGGAACTTCTGCTGCTTACATGCTGCCACAGCCTTGGATGTACGCATTGTACGCATGTACGGATGTACAAGCATTTGTATGGAGCTCAATAAAATTTCCTCATTTACAAGGCGTTTTGCGTCTACTTTACGAAATTGCACGTGACAAAAATTTTATGGAGGCTTGTAAAAATTGTTTGTAATCATTTTAACAAATAAAAATTTCGCACTCACACCACGTGCGAATGAGCAGCAGAAGCAACAATTAGGCGCCATGTAGCAGAGGTGGGATAGCATGTGCCAGCTCGAGTTCAAAACCCGCGCGCCCAAAGGATAAACCGGGTGCAGTTCTTCCCATACGCTTGGTGCGCTACACTCAATTTGGCCGCTGGGCTGTATGGGAGTGTTCGCACTTGTCGAATGTCTTTCTCTATGCAGACACCCGGTTTTCTGCAACACAAGATCTTTAACAAATGGTGATTGAAGGAGAAGAAGGACGGAACAACAGTTTCTGCTGGTGTTCCTGCTTGTTTCACGTAGGGGACGTCTACCTTTGACCCTTTGGCACCTACAGCGTCGTGGGCACCCTCGAAGGACCAAGTATTCGATAAAGTAAACTTACCTGGTAAAGGACTCTGCACAAGTAGTCGAGTACTTGTCAAGACAGACAAAAGCAGAATTAGAGGCCTTTTCTGTAGATCTGAAAGATCTATATTATAGCATGCCAAAAGCAGAATTGCTTCAGTGCGTCCAGGAAGGCATTGACAGTTTCGGCTCCCTGGCTTTTCAGAACGAAACTGGTATTCCGGAAGACAAATTCTTGGCTATGCTAGAACATTACCTGGCTTCCACCTATCTTGAATGGGACAGTCGTTTGTACCTGCAAAAGAGCGGCGTCTGCATAGGGTCGTGTTTAGCTCCGATCCAGAGTGACTTATTTTTAGCTCGTGCTGGCAGAACCATTTCTAGCAGTCTCGAGGGTAGTAGCGTAGTCAAAGTTTTTAGATTTGTTGACGACTTCCTAATTTTGGTAGATAAAAATTGCAGTGACGCCGACTTGGTCGTTAGTCAAACATTGACAACCTTCAGGCAGACTTTATCCCCCATTGATGTGACCCACGAACTTTCGGTAGATTCCTCCATCCGGTTTTTAGATCTTAGATTGTTTTTAGCAAGTAACCACGTCTGTTGGCAGTATGAACCTGGTGCTACTAAACCTCTGCTGCCTTTTAGTTCCTCTCATTCTAAGCTTGTTAAACGCAGCATTGCCAACATGTGCCTGCTGAATGTTTTTAAGAAGTCCTGTCCACATCGAGCTGAGGCGAGTTTTCTTAAGCAGATTGACCGCCTGGAAGAGGCAGGCTACCCGCAACCTGTTTTAGTGTCCGTAGCGGAAACAATCCTGAAGAAGTCGCGAATCCGCCAACCGGACCAGGAGTCACCCCGCGAAAAAGAAAAAGTTGCTGTCATACCTTACATACACTGCATGTCACATAATTTGAAAAAGATTGCAAAGCGAGCTAACGTAAATGTCGTGTTTTCTGCTCCGTGCAAGCTCTCTAAGCTATGTCGAATGACCAACCCTTATTCCCGCAAGGCACCGGCCTGTTTTACAAAGCATGAAAACAAATACGTAGATTGTCAGGCAGGAGTTGTTTATGAGATTCCTTTAGATTGTGGAAAAAAGTACGTGGGCCAAACAGAGCAGTGCCTGAATGACAGACTGAGGCAACACAATAACAAAGTGAACAATGGGAGGGAGGGCCACCTGGCAATTCATTGTAGAAATTGCAGATGTAAGCCAGACTTCCACGCCTGCGCTGCGGTTGCCAGAAGCCGTGACAAATGGGTTAGATTAATAATTGAGACCAAAAGAATCATTGAAGCAGCTGATAACTGCGTAAGTGTTGCATCCATATCACTGTCACGCAAAGAACTGCTTTACTTGAACGCGAATGCGCCCTGAGAACCTGTGATTGCGCTCGTAGTATAAATCGGTGGCGTTTTTTCCTGATTAAACATTGTTGGAAGTGGCGCCCTGTGTGTGTGTGTTTCTTCTTTGTCCTCCGTCATTTTAGCGCCTTCACTTCAGAAATCATCTTAATTACGGGAAATGGTCCCGAGACTGTCGTCGAGAAGACGGCACCAGTAGTTGGCCTCTCCGACGTCTACTGCGTTCAGCACATTGGAGACCTCAACCTCCAAGTCACCGTCAATAGACTGTTTCATAGGTCGAGGAGGATAGGGCGCGCGGAGAGCCTTTCCTCCTCTCTGGCTTAAGTGATCCGGCGCGGCGCTGCTTGAAAGTATTGCTGTCGCGTGCTGCGGAATGATTTCGAGATGTTTTAGACCTTACTTTGTGAAATTTACGCCAAGTTCATTCATATAAGGTCGTCAGGGAAGTCTTTCGTTGCATTGGTAACTACTGTAGGCAGAAATATGTCTTGGGGGCGAAAAAATGTGACGCGCATAATCAGCCGCGGTGTACGCGCATTATCAGTCGCAATGCATGCATGTGTTGTTTACTATTTTGCTTGCATCAATTGTAACTCGACAAAGAAAACCGGCGTCTCTGCATTATTAGCATTAAATTGTCAATCATCTCACTGTCTGATGATTGGCTAGGGAGTGAAACATAAAACTTAAGATCGCATGCTCTTGCACGGATAACCTAAGGCAACCACGAAACATCTGATAGGCAGGCGCTATCAAATATGTGTGATTTACTGGCATTGTTCTCACGTATTTCAAATACAGTGTGCTTGAAATTACCGTATGTCTACGCTAGCCTTGCTGCAAGAGGCCCATGGCGCTGCTCGACACAGCGATCACTGCGGTTGGTGAGCCAGCACGATACATATATAAGCTGTGTGCTTCGGCATTGCCTTTTTGGCCTGTATGTTTTATATATGAGAGGGTTCGCATAAAAAGAATGCGATGGCAATTTTTGAGTGCAAAATTTCTGTAATACGTGTGAGTGCATCGCAGAGAACTGAACGAACACAACCGAAAAATAAATTCGGTTATCATCCTCTTTCTCTAAAGAAATGAGAAAACGGGCTAACGTCGCACAACGTTTATAAATACATAACCGCTGATGTGGTATGTTTTGACCACGCACTATATAGAGCAAATATATCTGTAATCCAGCACCTACTACTGCTTAGGACGCACGCGAATTTCGTAAACGGTCGCTTTGATGGACAAGCTTAATTCAGACTGTAAAATATGCTGCTATTACTAGCCAAAACGATTTTATTAATGGGTGGAAACCTCATCCACCCAACGGAGTTGTCACGCAATGTAACTGCAGCGAACAGTTTGAATGCTTGTCAAAGTATAACAGCACAGCTCCTATCGTAGGAGAAGGTTACCTACGCTGTTACGATCGTCGCGTATGTTTCATGGCTCCTAAAGCGCAGCTTGGAAATAGAGGATAATACTGCAATAAGGTCACATTAGTGATTGGAACATCCTGAAATACACAACTGATCTCCGAGGCTGAATGTAGGCTCAAATGTGCGCGCACACATCGCGCTCAGTGTTCCGTCCACCTCAACGCCAGCACAAATTGCGGCCACGATGCCTTAAACCACTCAGCACGTCTCATCGAACCGTTTACCACGTAGAAGACGCACGTCATACTAAACAGACCGCATGACCACGAAAACAAACACCAGAACCTACCACCGAGCGTATACCAGCCATGCAAAAGACCGCTTTCACCCAAGCCAGTATGGCGCTGCTCATAGGCGGCGCCACTGCATTCACAATATGCTGGCGCCTACCAAAAAGCGGACTATAGCGTGGCTTCCATGGCTCTAATCGTCGATGCTGGCTACCTTGTCATCGGTGGCGAGCGTCGTCATGTCGTTCCCGTCGGTGTGTAGGTCACCGACGTAACCCGCCTCTGCTTGCCATCCTTTCTTCTGAACGAAGTCCTCGTTTAGGCACTATCACCATACGGCAAGGTTCTCTCTGTCAACACTGGTCTTATGAACGCACGACTTGGCATGCTCACGGGCACCCGCTTCATTGAGATGAAAATGAGCACCACAATCCCTGTCCCCATCTACCTGCCAGTCCCTGCTTATCGTTGACGTATGACTACCACAGCTTGTAACGCATGTGTCGTCAGTGCCGCTCCAGCGACCAATACCGTGCACAGTGCACCACAGCGTTTCCTGGCCGATGTGGTATCCATAGCCACGAAATTGACTGATTTGACCGTCCTTTGCGGCGGTCGCATTTCCTGGACGGCGTCAATATTTGGACGCTGCTGGTGTAGCCTTTCCCCCATTACTTCTGGCATTAGTTGCGGTCGCGACTGCGCATGACACCGTAACCAAGGAAATTGCCCTGACGCCGCATCAACTGAATGACACCTTGATAACAATTTCATTACCCGCAATGAGGTTCCGAAGTCCTATAAAATAACCGGAAAATATCATCGTGACCCGCGCTAAAAGTTATGACATTTTGTGTGTGCAAGAAACGATTTTTTTTTCACCACTGGACATTTTCTTGCGTTCTAACGCACTTTCAACTTCAGTTGTTTTTTCTCTTTGGCGACATCACGCTCTGGCGGAGTGGGTACTATTATTTTCCATAGAGCTGTCGTAGGAGATAATAATTTTTTCTATGATGAGACAAGGCGAATAGTGGCATTTGATTGTGCGTTATCTTCATTTAGGTTACGTATATGGTGCATATACAGACACGCACAGGCTTCTAAGTCTAACAATGTTTTTTTCGTGACCTGGAGATATATTTCTTGGACGGTCATTACAAGCAAGCAGATGGGTAAGGCCCAGGCTGGGGTTTCCTTGATTGGAAAGCACGGGAGTCGTGCCGCCTCGTCGAGCACTATCGTTGCTGTATGCATATCAACTTTTTCTCTGGACGTGGCGACGCGGCGTGCCGTCAAGCAGGTTAGGCCGTGCGTATGTGCCAAGCAATTTATATGGATATGTTTCCTAATTTGATGTGATAACATTACCCATATCCCCTGTTTATATTTCCGATCACAGATCACTTAGGCCTAAATTTCGCTTCCATGCTTCCTCATCAGTAAAAACTCCGCGCCTGACGCGTGCTCACGCTCTTATTAAGAGTCTTGAGTGTCTCTCTTTGTAGATCTGACTCAGTGTCATGGGGCGCGCTCAAGGTGCAGTGGCGTTTGCATTGTTCAGTTAAAGCACGTGGAGTCAGACGACCTATGTCAGAAGAACTGGTGAAATCTGAGATACGGAGATGAAGGGCAATACGGAGATGAAATGCCGCATTGCCCTTCGGGTCAGTCAACTGACTCCGCTGATGTGGCCATGACAGCCTTAGCTACGGAGCCGTTGCCAACGCTTCGTCACAGCGTCACCTTTTTCAGCTGCTGGTTCGCAATGCAGGCGTGATGCTTATGCACACCCTGAACTTCTGCGCTTTGTAAGAAACTCGCTTTTTAAACAGCCGAATGCATTCGGTTCTACGGCCCACATAGCACTTCATGTTATGATGCCTCCAGTGCGTTCTTATTTGCTCTTTGTATGGGATTCAAAAAAAAAATATTGGCTGGGGCTTAGATAAGGTTAGGCCTGAATATCTCGAAGCGAAAAGGTTAGTTATACTTATGGTTTAGCTTATTGTTATGCTTTATAATTTAGCCTTTGGTTGTGCTTACGGTTTAGCTTGTGGTTATGCTTATGATTTAGGTGATGGATATGTTTACAGTTTAGCTTATGGTTATGCTTTATGATTTAGCCTATGGTTATGCTTACGGTTTCACGTATAGATATGCTTTCGTTAGCTTATGGTTATTCTATACGTGTACCTTTTGTAGTTATGCAAATTGCTTATCAATGATATTGCTACGAAAAAGCCACCATAGTGGGGCTGGAGTGAAGAGGAGGAAGACGACGTGGACCCGCTTAATATAGCGTCGCCATTTTGGCCTTCCGTTAGCTTCCTCTAAATAAATTGTACATAGCATTGGGCTACAGCTGCACGTAACATTAATTTGGTGGAGGTGGACGTTCCCCGTACCCGTCATGGAGCTTCGCAGCGGTCGCAATGGCCACAGTGAAACTTCGGCCCCTGCTGGCGGCACTTCATCTACGCAACCGTCTCCGCCTGCAGCCCCGACCTACGTCGCCGTTCCCCCCCCCCCCCCCCCCCTCGGGATCATGACTGGCTCCGCTTATACGAACGTGTCAGCATCAGTCACAGGTGGGATCCGACTAATATGCTTGCGAAGGTTATTTTCTACCTAGACGGAGCTCCACTTGCATGGTTCCAGAGTCACGAAGAGGAGATCTTGAGCTCGGATCTCTTCAAAGAGAAGCTCTGTGACCTTTTTGGCAATCCGTTCGGTCGCCAAGTCAATGCCAAAAAAACCCTTGCCACACATGTACAGACGTCACTACGTGTCGACCGAGTCCTACGTCTTGGCCCTTTGTGCCAAGGCTGACCCGGCCATGTCTCAGCACGTGAACGTTAATCACGTCCTCAAAGGCATTGCTGATCACGCCTTCAGTTTACTGGTGTTTACGAACGTCGCCAGCATCGATATGATCCTCAAAGAGTGCCGCCGTCTCGAGCATGCTAAAAGCCGCCGCGTATGCCAGTACATCACGTGACTTCCCAACACAGCCGTTACGTCACCCTGTGACGACCTCTTCCACCAGCCGTCGCGATGTGACAACTTGACCCCCATCATTCGTCGTCAGGTCAGAGCGGCACAACCGGCGGCCCCTTCAGTTATCCATCAGTTATGCAGGATTATTAAACTTCTTTATTCATCATTGTTAAACACATTGTCTTGCGATTTCTGTACAGCCATAAACACAGCTCTCTGTATTGGTAGTATCACTCTCTTCTCCTTCCATGTTGAATGCGCACGCCTATTCTCTGGCAAGTGGTTATATAGTCGGCATCCATATTTATAGTGCACTGAACTCGTTCGGCGTTTCGTCAAGCTTTTTGAACTTATTAGGAATGCCTATCCAAATATCCGAAGTAGACTGTTTCGTGATGCTCTTCAAAGTACGCATTTCCCGTTACTCGTGGTGTTCGTCAAGAGTGTCCCATATCCCAAGTACGCCTTGTGCTCAGTCTTGAGCCATTTCGGCGCTCAGTACTGAGAGCCCCTTACGCGTGCGGTCTCCCACTTCCTGGCAGCGGTGCTGTTATAGTGACAGCCTTCGCCGATGACACCACATTGTACCTCAGGAATGAAGATAGCTTATCCCGTAGTCTTCGAATTTTCACTTATCACGGAAATATTTCTGGTACTGTGCTATATTTTTCAAAATATCCTTTTTGGTTCATTGGTTTTCCACAGAAAGGCCTAATTTCACTTTCCCGTCCTAAAAAAAAAACATTTTTTTTCATATTTTAGGCCTTGATTAGACCTATCATGGCATATCATACTCTGTGTGGCTCTCAATTCTTGAATATTTAAGGTGAAATATTCAGGATGTTCAGGGGTCTCATTTACCGTTAGAAAAAAGGTACCTAAAACAGTCGGTATTTGGCGGCCGACTGTAATACCTTTGTTATGTTCTACAGCCACCATTACGAGTTACTAGGTGCTTGCAGTCCCTTCTTGGTTCCTTCTTCTGGTTGGGCAGTACAGAACTGGTTTGTCGCGCGCCGCTTTGCCTACCGCGCTCTCGCGGTGCGTTCGCGCTCCTATCCGTGTCTGCCCGCTGCCGCCTGCTTCGTCTGCGACTTCTGCTCTACCTGTTACCCCGTGATCAGTGTCTGCGCGCGAACTCGCCTGCTGTTTCCTTAGCACGAGCATTTGTTACACGTTACGGCGCGTACATATAAATCGTGACCCAAAGAGGTAAACGCACCTGCATTTCACTCTACGGCAGTGGTATTTTATGGCCAGGTACAACAGGTATGTCCTGATGTACACGTTCTCGAAAACCGGGTTGAAGGTACAATGCCAGCATTACTGCTTCCACTGGTTGCCCCAGCGTGCCACGCACGTTTTGATAATGTGTCATGGCATGCGATAACGACGTAATTTCTGCCTACTCACCTATGCGGCTTCATTTGGCCTCAAGGGTGGCAAGTGCTTTCAACACGGGATAGGCTAGCGCGGTGGGGTGAAGTACGATCTTCTAAAAATTATATTATGTAAATCAAAATTCAATTTGTTGCAGTCACTGTAATTTGCCTTTCTCTCTTAAATGCAACAAATTTGATTCAAATCGGTTCAGCGGTTTCCTCATAAAAGTATTCTTGTGTTTCAGATGTATTTGAGCAGCGGCATTGGAGATAGACCCGAGGTAAAGGTTCTTAAACAGTGGGTCAAGCCGGTTCTATAGGAAACTCATCAAACAGAAGCCTAACGGATTCACAAGCCCATGACCACCATGTCGCAGAAATAAAAAAGAACGCTCAAGAAAGATACATTCAACGGACGCTTCGCAGGAGCGGTTATCTCGGCCAGACGTCTCTTCTGAATGCCGACGCGCTGTCTGGCCAAGTGTCCAGCAAAATCGTCGACTCATTGTTACTAGAGGAAGTAGTTAGCCGTCTTGATGACAATTCTTATACATAGGCACACTCATTTCCATGTACCGAGGGTAAGCGACACTTTTAGGTTGCGTTTGTTTTTATTGTGTTTTCTTTAGTTGTGTTTCATGACATACCTCATGGCCCGATTTTCGAAATCTTTTCGGCTGATACACCACGTGGTGGCAAAAAAAAAAACAGAAACTGAACGAAATGCACTCAATTCCTGGCTATGGTTAGAGGCCAGCGAGGACCAAGAGATGTTTTCGGTGTGCTGTCGACAAAGTAAACGCAGGCAGCAACAACGTGGCGCTAGGCAGATCCAAGGACCAGAGCCAGATGATGCAGGAAAGCAAGCAAGCCTAGTGGAACATGTTCGTCGCCTTTGCCAACGCGTAGTAGATGCAGGAGCCTACAATTTCATGCTGCAAGCAAGAAGCATTCAGTGTCAGACGCTCACTGAAGACCAAAACAAACACAAATGAGAAGCGGACGCTGCAGCGAATAAATACCAGCAAGAGGATGAAGCATACCGCTATGCAAAAAGATTCATTGAGTGATTGATGTGTGAAGTAAGGTGTAAACTTTCCTAATAACTTTTTTGCTTTTCTATAAATGCCCCATCAAAATGTCTAAACTTGCGTCAGAACATTCTATATTTCCTTTATCGCAGAATAGTAAGGCAGGGTTTTTTCTTATTCGTCTTTCATAGCCTGATTCTCGCATTCTATAGTTGCCTTCTTTTCAGCTTTTTTTTTTCATTTCTGTTCTGCTGATGAATAAGCATTCAGAGCGTGGCATTAGCCACTCAAAATGCGTTTACAGATTACATCAGCTGCTGGCGGAACCGCGCTTCCCAGGCGTCCCCTCAACTATCCCCTCAACTATCACAGCGATCGTTGGGCCTTAGACACATCAGGGTACACGGGTGTAGGCGTGTCATTGTAATCTCACAGAAACGACTAAAATTAGCATTATGGTTAGCCATTCATAGCAAAAAGCATTGTAGCAAGCCCCAGGGGAGCCTGTCAATAAAGTAGAATGCATTATTGCCGCAAGTTCAGGTAAATTACGGCGAAAAGAAATGTAGAATGTTCTGACGCAAGTTTAGACATTTCGCTGGGGCACATATAGAAAAGCAAGAAAGTCATTGGGAAAGCTTTCATCATAAAAGCATTTGGGAACGATTACCACATCTTACACATGTTGCTCGCGTCAGATGGTTAGATTGTCTGTCCAACTTTTCTTTTCTGCAGCTCATTGTCCTAGATGGGCACAGGCACGGACACTTACACATACAAGAGGAGAAAGAAAAACAGCACCATGGCTCCATCTTGACCCGCTGAATATGCAAACAGCAGTGCGTGTTCTGAATCGAAAAAAGTTTAAATTTGCCCCAGGTTAGAATAAAAGTCAATGTCTGGCAGGGCAAAGAGCCATGCCTGCAAGGCCCGACGATCGCTGTGATAGTGACAGCCTGGGGAGCGTGGTTGCGCCCGCAGCTGATGTAATTTGTAAACGCATTTTGAGTGACTATGCCACGCTGTGAATGCTTATTTATCAGCAGAACAGAAATGAAAAAAAAAAAAGCTCAAAAGAAGCCAACTATAGAATGCGAGAATCAGACTATGAAGGACGAAGAAGAAAAACCCTGCCTTACCATTCGGCATTAACCATTGCGTCTTTTTTAGTTACTACTAATTTCAGAACACCCCTAAAGGGCCCCCGAAGGGGTATTACTCACGGGGAAAGATACATGAAATGATGCGAGTTTTGCGCCTTACAGAATTCAGTTATACAGAACTATGGCATCCAGCAAAATATATAGATAAAAAAATATGTAATACATTCATCATCGTCATCACCATCGTCATCGTCAGACTGGTTACAACCACTGCAGGGCAAAGGCCTCTCCTCCAACTACCCCCGTCATGTGCTGACTGTCGCCATGTTTTCCCTGCAAACTTCTTAATCTCTTCCGTCCACCTAACTTTCTGCCGCCCCCTGCTACGCTTCCCTTCTGTTGCAATCCAGTCGCAACACCTAATGTCCATCGGTTATCTTCCTTGCCTTTTCTTATCTTCATTGCCTTTTCTTAATTTACACTAAGATGTCATTATTTCCAATTTGTTCCCTCCCCAATCTGCTCTCTTCTAATCCTCTCAGTGTTACAACCATCATTCTTCTTTTCATAGCACGTTTCGTCATCCTCAATTTAAGTAGAACCCTTTTCGTAAGCCTCCTAGTTTCTGCCCTGTAGATGAGTATTGGTAAGACACAGCTTTTATACACTTTTCTCTTGAGGGATAATGGCAACCTGCTGCTCGTGATCTGAGAATGCCTATCAAACGCACCCCACCTCATTCTTATTCTTCTGAGTATTTTATTTTTATGATCGCGATCCGCCGTGACTACCTGCCCTAAGTAGATGTATTCGCTTATTACTTCCAATGCCTCGCTACCTATCGTAAATTACTGTTCTCTTCCGAGTCTGCTAAGCAATACTTTAGGTCTCTGCCAATTCCCTTCAAACCCACCCTTCTGCTTGGCCCTTCCAGGTCATTGAGCATGCTTTGCAAATGGTCCCCTGAGTTACTAAGCATTGCAACATCATCAGCGGATCGCAACCTACAAAGGTATTCTGCAGTAACTCTTTGCCCCAATTCTTCCCAATGCAGGTCTCTGAATACCCCTTGTAAACACGCTGTGAATAGCATTGGAGAGATCGTATTTCCCTGCCTGACGCCTTTCTTTATTGGTATTTTGTTGGTTTCTTTAATTGAGGTCTATGGTGGCTGTGGAGCCACTGTAGACATCTTTCAGTATTTTCACATACGGCTCGTCTACACCTTGATTCCATTATGCCTCTATGGCTGCTTAGGTTTCGACTGAATCAAGCTCTTTCTCGTAATCAATGAAAGCTCTTTATAATCGTTGGTTACATTATGCACATTTCTCTATCACCTGATTGAAAGTGTGATTATGGTATATTGTTGAGTAGCCATTACGAAATCATGCCTAGTCCTTTGGTTCACAGTAGCGATACCGTGAAAGACAAAACTAGTGTTTCATTGGGCGAACTTGTGGCCTCAAAAACAGGCTACCCTCAAAGAACGGTGACAGTGGGGAACACAGTCGGTGATCTTCGAAAAACTGATCAGCGGGTCAAGTGCGTCGGCTTTTTTATATCAGTCATCGAATGTTCCAGAGTAATCGCTGTGACCCGGATACCTTCCACAAAATTCTACACCATTCGCGTAGCGCATACATGCAATCAGATTACATAGGTTCGGCGACAACAGACACCGGACAACAGCATCGATAACATTCTAGAAACGTCCGATACCTGTAGATGCGGCCGGCGCTGAGCGATAACATTTCGTGGATGGTAAAAGCACTCACCCATAAAAGATAAACGAGTTCACGTGTCAATTCCACCCTCTGAACAAGCATGGTCCCGATGCTGCAAACAGGAGAGTGAAACACAAAGGGATACATGTTAAATAAAGTAACAACGAAGAAATAAAAATCCAAAGTCCAAAGGTGAAACGGTTTATGACGCACAACATGAACTAGTTCAGGTCGTGAGCGGCGCCGCTGTGAATGCGAAATGCCGCCTGGCACGACCTCATATTCCAGTTCACCAACATGTCGGATGACCTTGTAGGGTCCAAAATGGCGTCGCAATAGTTTCTCACTGAGTCTTCCGTCGACGTATAGACGAGCGCACGCCAAGTTTCGCCCGAGACGCCAGCGCTCGTTTCTCCCCTGGCGGCACGGTTTCCCCTCCCCCGGGTGTTTGCTTCCGCCGGTTCCCTTCGCTCGCGCTGAGCCAGAGGAGGCCAGGCTGAGCGCGCACTGCACGCGAGAAGGCTTTTGTTGTGCCGCATCGTATGTGCTGACGATTTTTCCGGCGGCACATACGATGTCGTTTCCAATTACCTGCTCAGCGTCCCTTACAAGGTTAAGCAGACGCTGCCCTTTCGCCGCATTGCAGCCATAAAAATAATCGTCAAGCGTACCGATCTTCTTAAAGGCAAATATAGCGTGTGCAGTTTGTTTCACACTAAGGGGAAAACTCGGAACGTATTGCATCGCGATGCGGCAAGCAATGGAGTCGTGCGGCGGGAGCAGCTCGAGCAGGCGCACACGCTTGAGGGGCGGTGTCGTGATCTGCGTCGTCTGCTACGGCGGCGCGCGCTGGCCGCATTTTCGGGAAGCGTGGTACTGTCACGGGCAGTGCACCGATTTCATCGGTACTGCGGGAACTGAGCTGATATTCTTTACTAAACGTTGTACGTCGCCACACTCTGATCCTTCATTGGCGCTAATGGAGTTCCACAAACTTCTTTTGACAACATGGTTCATTTGTTCTTTCGAAGGGCCGGAGTACTGAGCGTGTGCACGTATATTTCTTCACTGTGTGTGCTACCGTAATGAGCAGCGACAAAACGCACCAAGATGTGCGCGCAACGTGCTCAGTCTTTGTTTGACTCGAAAGGAAAACAAAGCACTCAACAATGGGAGTCGAACACGGTGAAACAAACGGACACGATTAAATGAACGTTTTAGGTTCAGACAATGAGCTGGAAGTGATTTTTCTCGATAATCATTCGCTACACCAGACAGACCGTGCCCGCCGTTGGGGAATTGGACACGTCACGCTCGGAACTTCAGTTAGTATCTCGTCATGTCCCCAGCGGCAGCGATGACAGCGCTCATCCTGGAAGGCAGTGAAGTGTACAATGACTTGATCAGGGATGTGTTCATTCGCTGCACGTCTCAGTCACTGACGATGGTGGATCGAAGCCTATCCTCGGGCGACTGATAGAGGGGATGTTGCGCCAGCGATACTTTCAACGAGCCCCATACATTTTAAATGATGTTGGCGCCCGGGGATTGAGGCGGCCGCTCCAAGAGAGTGACTGCGCGCTCTTCTAGCAGTTCTTGCACAGCACGAGCAGTGTGGATCGGCGTCCTATCGCGTTAGAATATATAGTCGCCTTCCAGAAACGGGCCGTCAAGAATGTATGGAATCAGTACGTCGTCTATGACTGCCATGCAGCGATGAACTTACATTCGAAGCGTATCAGTGGGCGTCGCGCAACGCTTAGCAAAGAATACCGGCTCCTTTCACGCAGTAACGATGTGATCAGCGCCCTGCACCTGACAGTAGAACGTTTCTCGACAATGCGGCCAGCGTGCGCCACCATAGCAGACGACGCCGTTCAAGATCCCGCCCCTCGAGCATCTGCGCGAGCTGCAGCGCTTCGAGTTTTCCCCTAAATGTGAGAGAGACTGTACACCGCCCTTCGAAGGAAATGTCCACGCGCACACACCGCGCGCGGCGCGAAACGTGCCCAAACACGCGCAGTGCAGGAGGCAATCAAGGCGGCGCGAACGAGAGATGGGAGAGGGGTACCACCGCTAATAGAATTTTGCTCCGCATGCGGTGCTCTCAACGCCGGCGCAGCAGCGCCGCTCTCGGTGCCGTTCTTGTCTATTGGGGTCCAAACCCAAACACAGTCGCCAGGCTACTACTGGATGTAGCGTTGTGGGAGGTTGTAGTGTCGGCTGTCGGCACGCTGCTGGTTCTTGATCCGTACGTGGGCGAGCTGTCGGTCTTCATCGGCGCGCTGAAGATAGGTAGCGACGTCAATGTTCTCTTCGTCGGTCACGTGCGGCAGCAAGGCGTCGAGAGTCGCCGTCGGGTTCCTGCCGTAAACCAACTTGAACAGCGTCATCTGTGTTGTTTCTGCACCCCCGTGTTCTGAGCGAAGGTTACGTACGGCAGGACCACATCCCTCGTCTTGTGCTCGACTTCGACGTACATTGTTAGCATGTCAGCGAGGGTCTTGTTCAGGCGCACCGTGAGACCATTCGTATGTGGGTGGTAGGGAGTTGTCTTCCTGTGGTTGGTCTGAGTGTATTTTAGAATGGCTAGGGTGAGCTCTGCTGCAAAAGCCGTTCCTCTGTCGGTAATGAGGACTTCTGTAGCACCATGTCGCAGCACGACGTTCTCAGACACTCATGCGCGTCGGTTTTAATATATCAGTCATCGAATGTTCCCGAGTAATCGCTGGGACCCGCATACCTTCCACAAAGTTCTAAGCCATATGCGTCGCGCATACATGCAATCAGATTACACAAGGTTCGGCGACAACAGACAGCGTATGGAAGCATCGATAACATTCTAGAATCTTCCCATACATGTTGACGCGTCCTGCGCTGAGCGATAACATTTCGTGGACGGTAAAAGTGCTCACCCGTAAAAGATAAACAAGTTCACTTGTCCATATCTTGGCGTTCTTCCAAGATTCCGGTATGCTGGAGGTCATGAGGCATTGCGTTGCAGTTTTTTTAAAACAATCTGCCCGCCATCCTTCAACAAGTCTGCTGTTAACTGATCCTCCCCGCTGCCTTACCGATTTGCATAGCTCCCAAGGCTTTAATTACTTCTTACCTTAATTACTCATTGTCGTGGGCGTAACTGGTACTGTATAAATCTCTATTGAACTCGCCAGCCACTCGAACAATCTCATCTATATTAGTAATGATATGGCCGGCTTTGTCTTTTTAGGCATACACATGTTTCTTCACTATAAGTAGTTTCTTGTCGACTGCTTTTAGGCTTCCTGCAGCACTGAGGGCAGGTTCAATGTTTCCATATTATACTTTCTTATATCAGCTGTCTTACGCTTGTGGAAAAACTTGCAATTTTCTGCCAGTTCTATTCTAGCTGTAGGGTTAGATGCTTTCATACATTGGCGTTTTTTAATCAGCTTCTTCGTCTCGTGCGATAGCTGACTGGTATTCTGTCTAACGAAGTTACCAGGAACTTCTATTGCGCACTCCTTAATGATGCCCATAAGACTGTCGTTCATCGCTTCAACACTAATGTCCTCTTCCTGAGTTAAAGCCGAATATCTGTTCCGTAGCTTGATCCAGAATTGCTCTTTTTTCCCTCTTACCACTAACTCATTGATCGGCTTTCTATGTACCAGTTTCTTCCGTTGCCTCCTCACGTCTGAGCTATTTCGAGTTCTTAGCATCATATGGTCTCTGCCAGGGTTAGCGCAGAGTACGAGGTCTATTTCGTTCCTTGTCTCACCATTCGGGCTAATGCACGTCCACTTTCGGCTATCCCGCTTGCGGAAGAAGGTATTCGTTGCCGCTTATTATTCTGTTCTGCAAACCCTACTAATAACACACCCCTGCTTTTCCTAGAACCTTTTGCCATATTCCTCGACTGACTTGTCTCCAGCCTGCTTCTTGCCTACCCTAGTATTGAAGTCACCCATCAGTATAGTGCATTTTGTCTTATCTTTACCCATTGCCGATTCAACGTCTTCATAGAGGTCTTCGACTTTCTGGTCATCGCGACAGGATGTAGAGGCGTAGACTTGTACAACCTTCAATTTGTACTTCTTATTAAGTTTCACAAGACCTACCACCATCTCGGTATTGCTATAGTGTTCCTGTATGTTACCAGCTATATCCTTATTAACCAGGAATCTTACTCCACTTCTAGTCGCTCCGCAAAGCCCCGGTAGCACAGGACGGGCCCGCTTTTTAGCATTGTATATGCTTCCTTTGCCCTCCTAACCTCACTGAGCCCTTTTATATCCCACTCACTGCCCGATAATTCCTCCAACAGCATTGCTGGACTCGCCTCACTAGATAGCGATCTAGCGTTAAACATTGCCAGGTTCATATTCCTATGGACTCCTTTCCGGGCCTGGATATTCTTAGCAACCTCTGCTGCGTCACAGGTCTGACCACCGCCATGAGCAGTTGCTTCGCAGCTGCTGGTGACTGAGGGCAGGGGTTTGATTCTTTTATTTGTAGAGGAGGCCGTGGGCAAGTACTGCACCATGGTTGCCAATCCTGTTCTGGTGAGGGAGCGCGTTACAGTTTCTGGCCACCGGGATCAGGTCGCACTCCAGGCCTGTTTATGCAATTTTATCAACCCACCGATTCTTGTTTTTATACCGGTGAAAGATTGCACAGCTCCGGGATTCGAACCACGGTCACCTTGCACGCGAGGTGGATGCTATACCTCCACGCCACCGCTGCACCCATAATTACCCATAATAAAATACATTAGGCAAGGGAAAATTAGGCGAAAACACAATATTTACTGAGAAAACACAAATAAAGGGCATTGAATAGATGCAATATACAAGGAAAAGAACTAAAACAAGGTATACCTTGGAAAATGCGTAAGTTGTCAACATAACAAATGCGTAATCCATATCAATACACCTTTACAATGTAAACGCGTCTTTTAAACAAATTATCACAACACGCATAGGCGGAAACCTTTCATTTTTCCTGGGAAAGGACCAGGTTTTCGAACCCACCATGTTGCCGTGACGAGGTCACGTTCTAGTTGCGCGCCCTTCGTATTCGACACAGTGCACGTCGTACCGTGGTATTGTTCAGCAACAACAGGTAGGGATCTTCGTGGCATGGGTAGCCGGTTGGACCCGGCTCGCATGCCCCACGCACATGAGGTGTCACGCGAGAAGAAAGAAGAAGACGGTTCGAGGCCAGTTTGAGAAGGCGACTGCCGGAGATTTCTTCACCACCGCAGTGACTTTTAGCTTTGGGCACAACTTCGCCCTTAACAAATGTCGTTGTTTTATTAACATCGTTACATTTCTGGTAGAAGTACGGTGTATGAGGCGAAGCCCCAAGAACGGAAGTCAGCATAGCCCCGACCACCAGCGAGTCCATCCCGTGGAACTGACACCTGTACACCAGCGGACCAGCCGCCGTCTTCGAGGCGAATCGTCCGAATTCAGCCCTCTTCTCCTCACGCCAAGGGAAACTTAGAGAACGGACGCTGCCCCAATGAGTAGCCAGGTAACACCGGAACCGCTGGTCTTAAGCCAACCTCAAAAGCCGCCCACATTCCATGGCGACTCGTTCGAAGACGCGGGAGGCTGGTTGGAACTGTTCAATAAAGTGGCGAGCTTTAATGAATGGAATGAGAGACAGAATCTCCGTAACGTATATTTCGGTTTGGAGGACTTCGCCAAAACTTGGTATGAAAACCACGAACCCTGTTTGTCCTCTTGGGTGGAATTTCGACGACAACTGCTACACTGATCGCAAAGAAAAGACGGAAATTGCACTGCGAGCTTGCAACCAGCTCACAAACGAGTACGTGGCGATGTACATCGAGGACATGTCCCGCCTGTTCAAGTGCGCTGATCCAAACATGAGTGAAGATAAGAAGCTGCGTCATCTCATACGGGGAGTAAAGCAGGGATTATTCGCAGTTCTCGTACGCAACCCACCACTATTGGTCGCCGAGTTCAGATACGAAGCAACGACCATCTAAACATCGCTGGAACAGCAGGCTCGGCAATACAACGGTCAGGCAAGCTGTGCACCTGCCCATGTCCTCTCTGGAGGCGTGCCAAATGACCTTGAAGCCCTGCGGGAGCTCATCCGGTCAGTGATAAGGGAAGAGCTCAACAAGTTGCAGGCACCTCAGACTCCAACTGCACTATATATCGTCGACATCGTCCGGGATGAAATGAGGCAGGTCATACGGGATACAGAGCGTGAGCCACAACCAATGCGGCGCACCCCAACGTACGCCGACATACTCAAGCAAACCGCGGGACGCAGTAGTGGAGCAGTAGCGATGGCCGTTGCCTACCCGCCGACAGTACGCAGTGCACTCCTCTGCTGGAACCACCGGCTGCCTATCCGTCTTTAGCACGTAGTGCACCTCGTTTTGTGGAACAAAGGCCCCGGAAAAGTGACGTCTGGCATGACCACAAGCGCAGGCCTCTGTCTTTTCACTGCGGAGAAGCGGGTCACTTGTATAGGTTCTGCCCGTACTGTCAAGCTTAATTAAGGGGTTTTCCCTTAAGTTCACCATGCTCCCGAAACGGTGAATGGCTAGCGAAGATTAAAGAATACTCGTCCACATGCCAAAGTCCCATTACTCCTCGCGAACATGAACCACTGTCACGCTCGCCCATGCGCTACCAATCGCCTAACCCAAGCGCGTCTCCAAGATTGCCTAGGCGTCGTTCACCCCGCCCACACCAGGAAAACTGAAGCAAGCGACCTTTGGAAGGGAGGCCGCTATTAACCAGAGTTACGAAAACTCCCCAACGCAGTTCCAGTACGACGACGAGATAATTCTATTAAACAGATGCCAACAGTTGACAGCAGGTGCTTAGTCGACACCGATGCTGATTATTCGGTAATAATCATCAAGATGGCGCAGCACCTAACAAGTTGTGACGCAGTGGATTGGACAGCAGATACACATGGCAGGCGATCATCTTATTACGCCCCTTGGATAATGCACCGCAAGACTTACGATAAGAGGCTTGACTTACGTTTCTCGCTTTATTGTACTGCCAAAATACTAACGGGAACTTATATTGGGAATTGATTTTCTACAAGCTAACGGCGCCATAATACCCTACGTAGGTCCAGCGTATCTTTCGAAAGAACAGTCTATATCTGTGGAATAATTGGAGGAGAGACGTCTTGCTTCACTGCGCTTCTGTTGATGATGATGTAACTGTGCCGCCACACTGCAGTATAATGCTTCTTGTAGAGAATGAAACATTTTAGACCGCGATGGCATACTGGATGGAAACACAGAGCTCCTTTTCAACAAAGGTATTTGAATGGCTCGCGGTGTTGTTCACTCCAAAAGAAACAGATATATGCCCTGAAAAAGAATTTTCCTGACTGCTTCTGCACTTCCTCGAAGGTACGGTGCACGTCTGTTGCAAAGCACAGAATCATAAAAGAGGACGCCACAAGACCAGTATGCCAGCACCCGTATCGAGGTTCCCCAAAACAAAGAGAGATCATCAAGAAGCAAGTAGAGGAGTAGCTTTCAGACGACGTTATTCAGCCTTCAAGCAGTCCATGGGCGTGTCCCGTAGGGCTCGTTAAGAAAAAAGCAAACACACTTCGATTCTGCGTCGACTAACGTAAATTGAACTGCGTAACTCAGCGAGATGTCTACAGCCTTCGGCGTATCGACGATACGTTAGATGGGCTCCGATGTGGAAAGTTTTTCTGCTGTCTGGATCTCTAAGTGCATATTGGCTAACAGAGTTGGATGAGCGGGATCGTGGAAAGACAGCATTCGTAACCCCTGATGAGCTCTACAATATTTAAAGCGCTTCTATTCGGCCTCTGTTCCGCGCCTACAACTGTCCAGCGAACGATAGACACTGTGCTAGCAGGAGTGAAATGGGAGTCGTGCTTAGTGTATTTGAATGATGTGGTCGTATTTTACACCGCATTTGGCCAACATCTACAGCGCCTTCGACTAGTATTAGAGTCTATTCGCGCAGAAGACTTTACAATTAGACGGGAAAAATGTCGATGCGGCTTTGGTGAACTTCGGTTTGTCGGACACGTCATCATTGCTAAAGGCGTCCGGCCAGATCCCGAAAAGAAAGCAGCTCTTGCGAGGTTCCCGACACCCAAAGACAAAAAGTGAATACGACGTCTTTTGGGTTTATGCAAATAATACAGAATATTTTTGGAAAGCTTTTCAAAGATTGCTGAGCCCCTTACAAGGCTAACAAGAGAAGATGAACTTTTCATGTGGAAAAGCGAACAACAAGACGCATATAACGAGTTAAGGAAACGCCTGCAAACTTCTCCAATCCTTGCCCATTTTGATGAGACAGCCAACACTAAATTTCATACCGATGCGAGTAACGTCACCCTCGGTGTCATACTAGTATAGTGGAAGAACGGTCAAGAGAAAGTAATAGCTTATGCCAGCCATGAGCTCTCGAAAGCAGAGGCAAACTACTCAGCAGCCGAGAAACATATGGGCAATATGTAAATTTCGGCCCTACCTCTATGGTAGATCATTCAGAGCAGTCAATTATCACCATTCACTATGCTGGCTGGTGAATCTCAAGGGTGCATCCGGATGACTAGCAAGATGGAGCCTTACGCTTCAAGAGTATTATATTACTGTCGTATACCAATCCAGCAGGAAACACAGCGTTGCCGACTGTTTGTCAGGCGCACCAGTCGAGACAACTATGTCAGAAGAAGAGGATTTCCCGTTCCTTGGCATTGTTGACGCATCACAAATCGCACAGCAACAACGATATGACCCAGAATCGCTTCCACTTATACAACGCCTGTAGGGCATGACAAGGAAGTTCCCGTACAGGCATCACCTATAGGGGTACGCTGCGCCATGAGGGTGGCAGCTTACAGTTACCATCTGGTTTACCGTCTGGTAAATGAACTGGGACCCGAGGATGCCCTCAGCCGCCTGCCCCTGCCTGAGGTGCCTGATGCCGTTTCAGAACCGGCTGAAGTGTTCATGCTGGAGCACGCATGCTCGGAGGCAGGCACGTACCCCAGATTTTTTTTCGGGGGGGGGGGCCACCACCTCCATCATCATCACCACCACCACCACCACCACCACAACCACCACCACTATCATCATCATCATCATCATCATCATCATCATCCTCAGCCTGTTTTATGTCCACTGCAGGACGAAAGCCTCTCCCTGCAATGCGATCTCCAATTACCCCTGTCCTGCGCCAACCGATTGACAACTAGCGCCCGCGAATCTCCTAATTTCATCGCTCCGTCTAGTCTTTTGTCGTACTCGATTGGCTTTTCCTTCTCTTGGTAACTATTTTGTAACCCTGATGGTCCAACGGTTATCTAACCGGCGCATTACATGACCTGCCCAGCTGCATTTTTTCCACTTGATGTCAATTAGAATATCGTCTATACCCGTTCGCTGTCTGATCCAAACCGCTCTTTCTCTCTCTTAACGTTATGCCTAGCAATCTTCGGTCGATCGCTCTTTGCGTGGTCCTTAACTTGCTCTCAAGTCTCTGCCCCATATGTCAGCACTGGCAAAATGCACTGATTGCACACCTTACTTTTCAATAATATTGGTAAGCTTCCAGTCAGGAGCTGGCAATATCTGCCGTATGCGATCCAACCTATTTTTATTGTTCTGTGAATTTCCTTCTCATGATCGGGGTTGCCTGTGATTAATTGGCCTAGGTAAACGTGCTCCTTCAAAGTCTCTAGTGGCCGACTGGCGATCCTGATCTCTTGTTCCTTTGTAGTTGTTGTTGTAGCCTGTGGCACGTGTGGCTCCTACCCACGATGGGGGATTGGCCAAGAAATGGGTGGATTATTCCAAAATAATATAGAGCATAAATTTCCTAATATCTATGCGAATAGCATTGAATAGGGTTGAATTACCGGCTAAAATAAAATCAGGAAGGTGCTATTGAATGAGGAATAATTAATTTAAAAGTAATAAAAAATAGAATTTATCAGGGCATTCGTTTAGATTCTGTAAGGAATGGTTGGACAGCGAAGCATGCATCCCTGTGGTTGAATCCCAAGGTGGACGCCCCGAACAAAAGAATTGCAGTTTTTGTCAAGTCCAGGCCAATTCTTCGAAAAGGTATCTCCAACAATCTTTTTCTTAACGCAGCAAAGCGGCGGCAAGATAGAAGAAAGTGCTGTATCGTCTCCTGTTTCTCACAAAAAGAACAAAGGGGAGAGGGAACCAAACTCGACCTGTATAAATTGAAATTTAAGGAGGGAATGCGGCAGCGTAATTTGGTGAGGCAGACCTCAAGCATCTTTGTGTAACAAGATTCGCTATGCCAGGGAAATGCCAGGTGTTTATAGTCTGGAGAAGCTGTCAAATGTGGGTTCCTGGGTTTCTGTGGCTTTCAAATGTGGTTTCTGTCAAATAGGAGTTTCTGTATCCTGTTCATTACTGTTTCTAAGTGAGACATCGCGACTTCTCTTAGTACTGTATACAGGTCAGCTCAGAATTTTTCCGCTGCTTTTACTATATCTTCGAGATTGCTGATGATATTCCCCTTTTTATCTTTTAGTGCATACATCATGGTTTGTCGTATGCCAGGTTTCTTTTTTACTGATTTCAGGCTGCGTTCCTTTTTTTCGGCTTCTTCAGTGTTTCTCATGTTATAGTTTCGAATATCAGTTATTTTCGCCCTGTTGATCAGTTTTGACAGTTCCGCGAATTGCGTAACGCTGTGTGGCCGCCAGTCCCATACAACCGCGTAGAGCGCAGGACTCTGCGATTCTAGACGTACTGCGCTCACCGCGAAAGGTTAGAAAAACACCCACATAAGCACAGCAGAGAAGTGGCTACGTGAGGCGGTTCGACCGATAACTGTAGAAGCGTCATTCAAAACAAGTAATTGTTCTCCACTTCCGGCGCCGTTTCCTCTACTTCCTTTTTCAATAAAAAGATGTTGATCCATAAATAGTCTCATAAGCAACGCTGAACTTTTTTATTATTCGCTTTTGCTTGCAGTTTGGTTGTTGCCGCCTTGGCTCCCTCCCTTAGTATATCGCTTAATTTATCAACTCCTTGCGATTTTTGTTTCCAGTTGCCAATGTTGCACGAAAAGTGCTATACAGTTCGAAAAACAGACGAGGTAACGGGTGACAGTCATCTTGCTTATGGGTTTAAGGGTTATTGCAGGGTTTCATGATGGACACTCTTTCACATTATTAATTTCTTGCCTTATCTAACCCATATCACGTGTATATGGTTCCGGGCATCTGCCAGCGTCGCGGCGAGCCGTAACTCACGGAAATAATGAAGCAAAGGGAAAAGTTAAACGCAGTTGGCGTTTTCTCCGGCCGCAACTCATTCATGAGAGTACAGACCAGCTGAGGAACAGCCGCATCCCTCTCCTGGTCCCAGGATCAGCCTAAACAAAGAAGGTTGAACTAATAAAAGCAACAGCTATGCGCGTGACGGTTGAATAAATGGTGACAACTGAACGCATCGCGACTTAATCACGCGGGTGCCGAATCTATGAGAAACCTGTCCTTCACATTACAAAAGGTGCCGATAACTACCGCTGTCTAAAAGGAGTGAAAAAGGCAGCATAATGCTGACCAATGAACAGCTGTCAAGTCTCAATATTGATCTGGTGGCGCTTTAGGAATGTGTGAGGAGTGGTGGCGTGGGTGGGGAGGGGGGCGGGGGGGTATGCCATTTAATTTCGGGGGGGGGCCCGGGACCCCCCGGGCCCCCCCCCCTGGGTACGTGCCTGCTCGGAGGTTCTCTCCAGATGTGCGGTACCACACGCAACCAGCCGGGGACCAATCCTGTATGAGGTGGTCAAGGCGGTGGTAAAGGTGGTGGGGATCAAGGTGGTCATGGTGGTTGCGATGAATTGGTTCAGCAGGCCTATAGCGACAAGGACGCCGAGCTGAGCTTGCAGCAGGGCTGCCTGCTATGGGGTTCCCTGGTGGTGATCCCACAAAGCCTCCGCTCCACGGTCCTGCAGTTGCTGCACGCGAGTCATGCTGGCGTGAAAAACACCAAGATGCTGGTCCCGTCCCATGTATCGTGGCCTGGTCCGGACCAGGACATCACTCACATGGTGCAGAGCTGCCAAATCTGCCAGGATCATTACCGGGCCTCACGTCATGCGGAACTCACCCCCTGGCCGTTCTTACATAGATCCTGGTCCCGCCTATATGTGGATTTTGGGGGCCCTTCAAGGACCATTACTTCATGGAGGTACTGGACGCCTTTCCGAAATGGGTGGATGTTCTGCCTGTCACCATTCATCAGCAGGCGCGAGCACTGCAGCTCTACGACAGGTCTTCACCCCCCAGGTGGTGCCGGTCATCATCGTGTCCGACAGTGGTGCAGCTTTTCCCAGCACAAAGTACTTGGACTTGCTGACAAAGAACGGAATCAGCCAGAAGATGGTCACACCAAACCACCCTGTTTCAAACAGCGCAGCCGAGCGGGTGGTGCAAACCATTAGGTACAAGAAGAGCCAGACTGGGAATTGCCGGATGCCGATTGCCCATATTCTGTTTGAGTACCAGACCACGCCCAATGATGTCACTGGCCGTGCCACCTATGAGCTCCTGGTGGGTTGGATGGTCAAGACGCCCTCGGGAGTCCTGCATCCGGATCTCAAATCCACAGTGCACCTGAAGTAGCTGAAGCAGAAGCTGGCTGCTGACCGAGGATGCCGTCTCGGGCCATTGCCGGAGTCGAAAGCTCCAGTTTGGGCCAGGAACCAGCGCCCCATCGCTGCTCATTCGCATGTCAGACGGGGCCACGTGGTACAGACACGCCGACCATGTTAGGCCTCACCTCAAGACCTGGCCGGCACCCTCGACTACCACTTCAGAGTGCTAGCCCACAGGAGGACTAGCGGCAACACCAGTCGCTTCCAGCGGAGCACCGCCAACATCGGAGGTGGCATGGGCTGGCAGTGGTGCGGCGCTCGTTGGGCCGGTGTCGAACCTAGCACCACTCACAAGGCCGACCGCTGCGGACCCTCCGGATGGAGCGAAGCTGGCTCAGGCAGCACCTGGCGTTGCCACAACTGGCCCGTGGAAACCAGTGCCGAGGCAGAGTACTTGACCGCGGAGACCGCCGGACCGTTACTCGCCTGTATAGCAGGCGATCTGGACTCGGCTGGTACGGCGGCAGAGCCCTATGCTCTGAACAAGGACATTTGTGTCTTTTAGGTAAAGAACTGGGGGTAAGGGATGTAACAGGCATTCAGCAGCAGCGGCACCGCAGGAGCTGCTATGTGGACCAAAAAAACTTCACCCTAAATTGCAGGAGCTGATTACGTACGCCTAGCCTGGATGAGCTATTGAAGAATGACTGGCTATCGGAAAGGTGTCATGGAAACTGGCTGCTAGTATCAACGTAGCTTCCGACGTAACCACCCAACAGCTATAAAAGTAGCTCGCCACCGAAGACCTGCTTCACAAGCATTCAGCTAAAGCGGCACCGCAGGAGCTGCCATCCGGACCATAAAAACTTCGCCTTAATTGCAGGTTGGTCTTTTGCATTTTTTTATTTTTTCTGTTAGCCACTGCTGTTGACTGCTCGGTCTGTGACGATCGCAAAAATGACTGACACATGTCTTACATGCAACGAAGAGCTTTCTGAGGATGCAGTGTTCCTCACGTTCTCGGAATGTCATTACATGCATCATATCGGCACATGTTCAGGGGTAAATGAAGCCGCATAGAAAAAAGACAGAAACTGCAAAAAAAGCATGGAAATGCCCACCATGTAAAACACCTAAGGCTCGAAGCAACCAGAGTGGTAAGAATTGAGGTCGGGTAGAGTACTAAGAAGGTTGCATCTGTTCTTCTGCGCTTCGTATCCCGTTCAACCATAGACGCATGGCTTGCAAAAAAAGGACAGCTAAAGCAAACGAAATCTCAAATATTCTTCAATGAAACCTGACAGCACAAAGCAAGACGCTCCTCTGGAAAATGAACAAAACGGCGAAATAAAATGAGTATGGGTTTACCTGGCTAAAGAATGGAAAAATGTTTGTTCGTCGGGGCCCCCGCAGCCGAACTATCAGGATTTGGATGACAAACGATCTGAACAAGATACGTTGAGTAACGGGTGGTACGCGCATCGCGGTAACTGATAGCACTGACACCCTCGAAAATGGCAGTCCAGTTCACATATTCTTATCATGATGCTGATTCGTTCAAACATTCAAAGCACCTACGAGAAAAAAAAACATCATCATCATCATCATCAGCCTGGTTACGCCCACTGCAGGGCAAAGGCCCCTCCCATACTTCTCCAAATACCACGGTCATGTACTAATTGTGGCCATGTTGTACCTGCAAAACGTCTTAATCTCATCCACCCAACTAACTTTCTGCCGCCCTCTGCTACGCTTCCCTTCGTTTGGAATCCATTCTGTAACTTTTAATGACCATCGGTGATCTTCCCTAACAAAAAAATTTACCTTATTCCATCTGTACCCTCAAAACCTTCGGAATAAACAGGATTCTGTGGAAATCTTCCGAATTAAATTAGAGCGGAAATTTGAAATTTTAGCTTTTACTGAAACTTGGTTCACCGACGATTACGATGTTATACAGTTTTCAGGATACAAATGCGTATCAATTTCATGGAGTGATAAGAGAGGGGGAGGTGTGGCTATTTATATAATGAACTACCTAAATTATGTTACCATAGAAGAGTTTTGTATAATGAATCAACACTTTGAATGTCTCATGTTAAAGTGTGCTGATGACATACTTGCCATTATAATAGGCCACCTTCGGGATCCCAGGCAATTTTTTTAGAATTTCTTGAATATATGTTAGAACAGTGCATGCAGTTTAAGTTGCCTGTAGTTATTTGTGGTGATTTCAATATCAATCTTTTATTGCTTGATTCTAGTCAACAAAGAATGCTTGATCTTTTTTCACTCGTTTGGTTGTGAAAATGTAATACATATGCGAACGAGAGTGACAGACCTGTGCGATACATTACTAGGTGTGCGTTTTACAAGTTACTAAAAAGATGATGTGCAAGCAGGTGTACTAATAGCTAATATTCGTGACCACTTACCTATTTTTATGTTTTTAAACTCTACTGTACACCAGAGTCATTCCAAAACATGTGCAGCCATTACATAGAGAATTATTCTTGAAGCTAAGACCACAATATCTAGAAACGTAGTAGGAGAAACAAGCTGGGCAGGTGTTCTCTAACTATCTGTCCCCGTCGCAGCATATGATGTCTTTATTAAAACAATTACTGAGCTCTACAATCAAGCCTTCCCTACCGTACAATTCAAAATATGTAAAAGAGCCAGAAAGCCATGGAGAAATGCCGACCTTCTAAAAAGAATTAGAGAACGTGACAGACTATTCGCCTCTTTTATGCAAACGAAAAATATGGACTGTTTGGCTGAATACACACAAATTCCTAATAAGTTAAGCTCTGATATTAAATAAGCCAGGACTAGTTATTACGAACGTAAGTGTACTGATATCTGCAACAACCCTAAGCAAGTATGGAATACAGTAAACAAGCTAATGTCCAACAACAGTATAGACGGAATCTTCGAACTCGTTATAAATCCAGTGTCTTACACAGGGGCGTCGCTTGCTGACAAACTTATTGAGCACTTTCTTATATGAGGGGCTGCAAGTAAATCTCAGGCAAGTAATTGTGATTTTACAACGAATATTACGTCCAACGTCCAAAACTCAATCTTCATGTCTCCAACTAGAGAATTAGAAATCTGCACAGTAATAAACCTAAAAAAATAACAGTGCATGTGGTGCTGATGACATTAAAGTTCACCCTCTATAATACATCAGTCACATGAATAGTCAGCCACTTACGCAAATATGCAACCACATTTTTAGTACCGGAATATTTCCAGATATATTAAAAATTGCAAAAATTTCTGTCATACGCAAGGGAGGGGATAGGAATGACATAAATAAATATAGGTGAGTTTCAGTCCTACGAATCCTCTCGAAAGTAGTTTAACAAGTTTTAAATATCAGGCTACTAAACTTCTGCAAGCGAAACGATATCATCACCGAGCAGCAATACGGACTTCAAAAAGAGAAATCTGCTGAAATGGCGCTAATAAAAATTAAGGACAAGATCATAGACAACTTTAAGCAGAAAATGTATACAACAGAGGTGTTTCTAGGCTTTAAAAGGCATTTGACTCCATTAAGCACCCAATTTTACTGTACAAGTTATATAAATGAGGCATTAGAGGAACGGCTCTCACATTAATAAGGAATTACCTCTTAAATCGTCACCAGCACACGAACATTACGAATGCAAAGTCCAGCTTAGGTCAGATACTTTATGGAGTTTCACAAGGATCAATCCTTGGGCCGCTGTTACTTCTGCTTTATATAAATGATTTAATTACGTGCCCTCCACACCAGAAATAATAGTGTGCGCTGATGATACCAATATATTTTTTCTGCAGGCAAGACCTAGAAGTCTTCCAAGTAGAAACCAGTGTATGGCTGGAAAATTTGTCCACGTGGCTCCACGGTAATGGACTAGAGTTTAACACCAAAAAACTAAGTACGTTACATTCCGCGCTCGTAACAAGCGTATAAAACAAGAAATACTTGTCCTATTTCGCGAGGAATCTATCGAACGTGTAGCAACACATAAATTTATTTGGGTCATGTTTCACGAGCATCTTGACTGGTCGCCTGACATTGAAAAAGTTCGCACTGGTATATCTGGGTCCATTGGTATGATGTATAAAATAAAGAACCTTTTGCCTATCTGGCTAAAAAAACAATCATACTACACACTGGTACATTCGCGTTTCCACTACTGTCTTCTTGTTTGGGGCAGCACCTAAAACAAGCATAGAAAACATACATTTTTTTACAAAACAAATTTTTGCGCCTAATTGAAAATGCACCATACCTTAGCCACACTGTCCCAGTGTTTAGAAAACCTCAACTGCTTACACTGTGGAATGTTTTAAATAAAAAAAAAGATAGCGTTAGCTAGTTACCTACAAATGCACTCCGATCCTACGGACTTTTTTGATCAGTAGCTAACGAAAACACACACCTACAACACACGGCACCTATGTTGCAATAAGAAAAGAAGACGTACGAACTACGGCACCCTGAAACTTAGCTACAGAATTTCCAGTTGTTAAACGATCACCATCCTGCTGTAAACATTATCCTGGAAAGCAAATCATTCAAAGCTTTCAAAAATAACATCACTATGTATCTATTGTCACTGCAGGCATGACCGCTCCTTTTGTTTTTTCCTCTTGATTCTTACAGCATTTTCCCAATTGTAAAAAAAATGTTCAATATGAAATACCTCCCGTTTCAATGTTAACCAACGACTCTGTATTTCCATCTCATTTAGTGTTTGTTTTGTGTGCTGAATGTCTTGTGCTCTCGAAGGGGAACAAGAAGGGCGCATACTCCTTGTCAGGCATCATCTTGCTCTTTGGTCTGCGCCCTAGGCAACTTTACCATACGTTGTCTGAATAAACTCTTTGACTGGTGACTCTTTGACTCATGTAAAGCTCCCTCGGGCATAATCTTCGTTGGCCCGCCAGGCTTGGTGGCCTGACAGGCTCGATAGGCAACATTGGTGACCACACCCAATAAACATCAGCCAGCACAGCTGCTTGACGGTCAGTCATAGTTCATCACCACCACGCTGCGGAGCATCTGTCTAACGGAGGGTGCCTCGAGCCCTCCCTCGTTCACGAACCCCGACGGATGGTGACAATAACTGCGAGTCGGCCTAGTTGAAACAGATTTACTTTAAGCAAAGTTTTTTGCGCAAAGCAAACAGGTGCAAAGAAAAGGAGCAACACAAGGACGAGCGCTTGCCAGAACGGCTGGGTTGTTTAAGCCATAGTTAGTACACCTAGAAAGAGTGCCGGAAGAACTAGAAATGAACTGCAGCATAACTGCAAGTCGGCGTAGTTGGAACAGATATATTTTTAAGCAAACTTTTTGCGCAAAGAATACCGAGACAAAGAGAACGAGCAACACAAGGACGAGTGCTTACCAGAACGGCTGGGTTGTTTAAGCCATAGTTAGGACACGTAGAAAGAGTGCCAGGAAGAACTAGAAATGAACTGAAGCATAACTGCAAGTCGGACTAGTTGGAACAGATTTATTTTTAAACAAACTTTTTTTGCGCAAAGAATACAGGGACAAAGGGAAGGAGCAACACAAGGACGAGTGCTTACAAGAACGGCTGGGTTGTTTTAGCCATAGTTAGGGCACGTAGAAAGAGTGCCGGAAGAACTAGAAATGAACTGGAGGATAACTGAGAGTCAGCCTAGTTGAAACAGATTCATTTTTAAACAAACTTTTTTTTACGCAAGACAAACAAGGACAGAGTAAAGGAACACAAGGACAAGCGCTCACCAGAACTGGTGGGTTGTTTAAGCCATAGTTCCGACAAGTAGAAACAGGTCCAAAAGAACTAGAAATGAACTGAAGCATAATTGCGAGTTGGCCTAGTTGACGGTTCGAAAATACGATTGCGTATTCGCGAACATGGCTATCATGCATGCCCTCTAGATGGTTATATACGAGGAGCAGATAGAACAACCAACGCGGCCTGGGCGCACCATGAGACGCCGTTTTACGTGGTTTTTACGGTGCTATTTTCTTGAAAAGACCGGCTAGCAGGGTTGTGAATGGATGCTCGAATGGCTTTACTAGGAAAGGGAGCACTAGTTTAGTTCAGTTCCTGCGTGAGAAGAGCTATGCTCCGAGAAAAGCAGCATGGTTAAGTGACAGCTGGAGATGCCATCAAAGAACACAACTTGCGCCATACCACTCTCCTGGCAGAGCCGGTTCTCATCGTGCTGCTGGCGGTTGCTGAATTATCAGCACCGCAAGGTAATTTCGGCCTGCAAGCTCGAGACGCCCTTAAACGCCACCACATTTTGCTGGAAATGTGGAGAGCTCAAGATGGACGAGGACGGACAGGGCTTGAGAAAGCGGAGTGGTGTCACTCAGTTGTCGCCGACATGTAATAATAATAAATATTATGAAGTGATGTAAAAAGTGCGCCTCATATGAGAATCAGCACTCAGCACTACACCACTGATGCTATCGAAATACATTATCTGAGGGAAGTTGGTTACCCAGACCGGCAGCGCGCCGCAACAACTGTGCGAGGCATTTCGGCTCATTTTCGCTGCTGTCGACGGTGAACCGACATTCAAATGTATTGTAATTTAGGATTTTATTAATCATGCATGCATTAAAGAGTTCACAAAAATCTATGCGTTCAATTGCTATCAGAGGTTTCTTCGTAACTGGCGGCACCTATGGCCAGTGAGCAAGGCGTACCGTCTTCATTGGTGGCAGTTAGGGCATGCAGTCGAAGGAAGGGCGCACCGTTTGAGACATTCCCGTATTTACAGTGCGCGAAAAAGAGCAGACGTATCAAGAAAAACGGCTTTCTAAAAGTTCCTTTTCTTGAAGAGGGACAGTATTACTACGGTAAGCTTTCCCAAGCGGATAATCACGCTCCGCTCGGCCCGCTGACTTTATCGGCAGGCGCCGATCGCTCGAGCCACTAGGTCTAGCTCCCTGTTGTCGAAGCAGCAGCCGATGGCGCTTGCAATGAAAATGCTGCCAGTCATAAAGTGTTTAGTTTCGTAAGCATTTTAGCAATTGGACCATTCTGCCATGGTCAAATGAACATAGAAATAATTATCTCTATGCTCTGGCGGCAGTAAAAGCAAAACAGGCGAGCCGATTCGCATGGTGGTCGCTGCGCGCGGCCGGTCTGCGAAACCAAGTGTGGCCACCGGGCGAGACATAGGCCGTCTGTTTTGACGACATAAGCTCCGCTGTTTTTTGAAGGCGTGCATGACGCTCGCACCAGTCTCATGCTGGCATCAGCATTCTGCAAATATATGATATTTTAACGTAATCTTCTTTCTTCCGTGCTGAGCCTCGATGAGCTTGGCGAAGAGTGACTGTTTTATAAAGCAGATACTGCTTTCAGCAGTACATACATGGTCAGTTTGAATGGTACGCTACAAGAAGTCGGAGGCCCATGTCATGTGCGAAAGCTGGAAGAGAGTGACGGCGTCTTTAATAACTATTGCCACAGTGAAACACACACGTGGCTGCCCCGGCAGAGGCCAGGCAGAAGCTCAGAAACGAAACTCACTTTCTAACCATGTACTCTCGTCCGCAAAGCACTGCAGCTTCGCCTATTGTGCAACAGGTGGCACTCACTATTTTGCAAACATTAAAAAGGAAGAGAAATGAAGCACAGTTCGCTATAGGCTACAATAGGTACGACGTGCTCCGGGGTATGCGAAAATGTGTAATGGTTCCAGGACTAACTTGTGGAAATGCGCTTGTTGGCGTGATATCAGCGGTACAATTAGGACTCGATGGCAACCAAAGGTCTGTGAGACGCCTCGCATTGTGTGCTCACGGGAATACTAAAATGAAGCTGTGCAGGGTGATATGAGCTTGACAAGTTTTGAAGCAAGGGACGCTTCCAGTAAAATTGATTATGAAGAACGGCTGAGGAATATGGAAGATAGTAAATGGGCTGCGAGAGTGTTGAAGTATTTGTACAGAAAAAATATCGATTCACAATGGAGGAAAACACCTAGGAAGCTTACCAAGAAGTATACGGCCTGCAGGGTGAGCAGCACAGTTAAAAAGAACATCAAGCAGAAAGTCAGAGATGCTGTAAAGAGCTCGTAAGTGTCAGCAACGTAAAAGAAATATACCATGAGTAACTACTTAGGAGGAAAAAATCAAATCATGAAAGAAACAATTCATGATAACTCAAAGGGAAGCTCATTACTTTTCGAAGCGAGATCAGGATGCCGTAGAACACCCGCCTATAAATCGAGATATCAGAACGAAGAAGAAGCATGTGCTTGCTGCGGTAAATCTAGGGAAATGATGGAGCATTGTTTTATTAGAAGGTGAAGATATCTGCCTCGCGGGTAATTTAGACATCACTGGAGTCCTTGAAGCCCTTGGTTTGAGCGAAAGCAGGGGCAAAGTAAACATCTCCGCATTTCAGACCATTGAGTGGTTATTGGAAGATTGGCGGAATAAAAGTAGGGGAACGACAAAAAGCGGAGAAGGTAGGAAGGACATTAGGCAGTGTGACAGGAAGAGCTTGGTGGCGCAACCCACCTCCTCGTTCCAAAGGGGACGCTCATAACAACGTTTCATCCAGCCATCCACGTAAACTCTCTGGTATCAAGAGGTCGTCGATGGATAACAAAAAAAATTTCGTATCTTTAGGATAGCATGGCAACGTACATAGAAGGCTGCTGGTCATTACATCAACGTAACGCGAAAGTTGCTCGATGACAGTGCGAATGCGCGAAACAATTGGGCGTCCGGAACAGTTTCCTTTGTCTATTTCAGGCAGCAAATACAATCTACCTGGGACAGGACTGAGTGGAACGAGTGAACGCAATGCGTGCAAGCTTATTTGCTTAGCTTTTACGAGACCTTTTATGGTATCTTTGACAATTGTTTCAACATGTGTGGTAGGATCGCAGAATTGGCGCATATTGAAAGTGACATTGAAATAGACATTTAACTGTCTATTGACTTCACTATGGGTTTCATGATTAGCACGTCCCCACCTTTCTCCGGTGGTTTTATCACGATATTGCCGCGTCTACACAATGACGTAATAGTTCCCTTCTTTTAATTTTTTTTTTCGTGTAAATGAATTTTGGCTGTCATAAGCATTTTGGACGTCACGCTGGACGACTCCAATATACATGTCTAGGTATTTATTGCGCTGTGCCGGAGGGATCCAAAGGTTGCCAGAAGGCTTAACTGGCGGCGGGTCAGAAATTGATGGATGGAAGTGGAAATACTCCTGTAGGCGCATGTTACGTGAAAACTTGTCCAAATCTTTAGCCTATTAAAAAGCATCATATCCGCCAGTTGCAAAATAAAATATTAGACCCCGTGATAGGATGCGCAGTTTATCCGTAGTTGCGCTTACAGAAGAGAAGTTCGCTGCGTTAGAAGGAGGTGGTAAACCAGCATAGGAAAGATTTTTGCCAGGACCGCCGTTATTAGCTGCCTTGCAAAAAACGAGCAGTCGCCGCCAACACGAAGCAACCTTTTATATATATTTTTTTCATAATCTCACTTTGCATTTATATTTTCTAAGTTTTTAACTCGGCGCTCTTACACGTACTGAAGTGACAACTGGCACAGATGTGTTGTTCAGTATTTAGCAGGTCCTTTAAGACATGGTAATAATAATTGTGAACAATACGACTAAAATCTAAAGAGGTTGATCTAAGTGTTTCATGCCATTGAGTGCCTCTGGTGGCTGCTTTTACTGAAAGACTGAGTCCCTTGAGTGCAACGCGAGCAATTAAGTACGAATTAGGAGGTATACATACATTTCGTATCGGACACGCTTTTCCACCAGTTTCCTCAGCTTCAAGAAGGCGGTAGAGGCATTATAACTGTTCACCGTATGGGTGCAAGGATAACCTAGTCAATTTATACGGTTGTTTCACTTTCATCCAACATTTCGGGAATTGATCCGCATGGTGCTTTGCGTTGTCGATTGTGGTATAGCCGTCAGCCTTGTCGCTGGCATTTTGTTGTCTCTGTCGTGGTGGAGACTGGTTGGGTATACAGCCTTGTTGATTTGGTGGGGGGCTGGCTGAAGACTATATGTAGGAAAAGAGGGACACGGAAACCGATGGCTGTACTGTGGGTGCCCGGTCCGTGGGACGTTGTCCGGTAGGGGGGGGGGGGGAGGGAGGTTGGCTAGTTGGCCGTTTAGCCCGTTGAAAGCTAAGCTCTCGACAAAACGTTCGCGGGTGGTTTATCCTTTACCGTCGATGTACTGGGTGCGGGGAATTAACTTGGAGATAGGAAGCTTGGCACGTTGGACAGCTGGCCAGCAGGCAACTGAGAGTCCGTTCGCTCAATCGGCAGGCAAGGGGCAGTGTCTTTCCAAAAGGAAGAAGAAGTATTAATTCTTCAAAAGCACAGTCTTTGGAGATGGGTATCCATTAACATGACGCCGTCAAAACTGGGATGGATACTATCAGCAGCAAGAACGCTAGAAGAACGCAGCGATTCAAAGCCATGGTCGATGAAGTTCACACAGTAGGAATGCCGGCAGAAGTTCTGCAGCATGTTTTTCACATTACAGGCCTCACAGTTTCAGTGATGAACGAGGATATCATTTAGCTTCCCAAGATGTCGATTTGTATTTCTCGGCAAGAAAAGACTAGCGTAGACAGGCGGATATCTGATCATTCTTTAGCTATCATCGGCAGTATGCCATGGTAGTCTGTTTTTCCCGTCAGTACTCTCGTTGTACAATTAACTTTTTGAGACAACAGCTTTCCTATCTAAGAACAAACTAACCGCTGAACTATACAGAAAACCAACAGACAGGCATTCGTATCATCCCTTTGAAAGTTCACACGTAAAACACTGGAATACGAGTATATCATATAGTCAGGCGCTCCTCTTTAAGGAGCATTGCTCGCAACAGTCCGATTTTTGTGAAAACTCTGAACCACTTTCCGAAGCTTTTCTCCAGCAGGAACACCTATGCAACATTGTTGATGATGCCATTAAAACAGCCGACACGCTGACACGTAAAGATTTGTTCCGCTCGAAAATGCAATCGTTCATTTAGACAGAAAGTCACCTTGTTCTAATCCACACAGCATCTGTTCCAAATGTTTTTTTTTAATCTCAAAAGATCAGTTTACATACCATCATACAGTGATCGCTTTAAGCGTATCTTTCCAGAATCACCTCGACAAGTCTTCAGACGGTCTAGTAATCTGCATGATATGTTACCGTCATCTAAAACGAAGATTCCTGACATTGCGAGTTGCCCTCCTTCCAAGAACACACGCTGAACGTTTTTGCACATATGAGAACATCATGTATTGCTAAAACACTGCCTCCCACTTCCACATAAAAATTAATGTAATTTTAAATGCGACACTAACAACTGCATCTATTGGCTCGAATGTTGTGTTCGTAAATTACAGGACGTTGGACAAACTGAAACACCGTTCGGATACCCCTTCAACAACCAGAAGTATCATGCCGCTACTCTTCCTTATCATCCGCTATCAAAACACCTGTGTATTCTGGAACACTCATTTGATAAAATCATCGCAAAAATGTAACAATCAGGGTTTTCTTGCCGCCAAGAAAGCTTGAAGGATCGTATATATTTCATAAATTCAAAGCCGTGTCTTTAGAATCAATGAAAGTGCTTTCAAACTTCTCTTTTTACCCGTTACGTAATTAATATTACTAGTACTGCTGCCCCTTATTCTTATTTTGGAAATCCAGTTATCCCTGTCGCTTTTAGTCGACCTAATGTGAATATGTGTGCAAAGGCATTCCTCGCAACCTTGGTTGCCGACTTTTCTCTTTTATTTTGGTATTGGATTGCCGGGCCAAAACCCCAGCGTGGTGCGCCACTGAATAATTTCGCTCGTTGCCTTATCCATTTTCTGACGGCTATATAGGATATATATCACACGGTACGTTCATGAAATGACATCTATGTAACCATATGTACTATTATAAATGCCTATTAGTTCGCCTTGTGATTGAATGTTTCCCTTATTCTTCACACTCGTATAGACTTTGCGTAAAAAGCTTCATTACCGCTGACACAAAAACTTGCACTTGTACAAAGAGCGCATTGAAATGCAGTTTGTTCAGATAAGCGGTGACTGAAATTCACCCTATAGGTGTCCTCTAACCAGGTGGCCGCATAGACCATCCTGAAGGTCGCAGCAGCTACAACGCCTCGCGTGCTCTTTCTTAACATGGAACCCCTGTCATCAACACCCCCCTCCCCCTAGAGATCACGGGATATATATATATATATATATATATATATATATATATATATATATATATATATATATATATATATATATATATATATATATATTGTAACCAAAAGTTACGATGGCCGTTTCTATAAAAACTAGTTTATTCTGGGCGAACCTGTGCCCGTCAACAAAAACGTCCCTTGAGCTTCGCTTCTTCTAACGTCGTTCTCTTCTTTGTCGCCTCCTGTCGCGTGCCAGTCCGATTCTCGCGCACGAGCCGCCGGTCTGTCAGCACCGGCCCAGCGTTGCCTTGCGGTGCTTTTCTTGACGCTTGCGGTGTGGCGGCTCTTTTAAACGCAGTTGGGATGTGGCGGTCGTCTTGTGTTCTCGCAATGCTGGCGGCATTAGCCCCCTCCGAAGAAGCATCGTCCCGATGCGTAGAAAAGGCCTATAGAGAAGCCAACTGCTTTAAAAGGACAGTGGTCAGGGGATGGCTGGTGCTAGGCTTGATCGTACGTGCAAATTCCGGTTGTCAATGCCTTTCATGGTAAGGCTTCATTCGTACTACGTGTACGACCTCTGGGCGAGTCCTGCGTCGTGTGGAGCAGACTTGGCCTTCAGGAGTTACCTCGTAGTTTAAGGGACTTAGCCGGCGAAGTACTCTGTAGGGGCCAAAGTAACGGCGCAGTAGCTTCTCCGAAAGACCGGGCGTACGTATTGGCGTCCATACCCACACTTTGTCTCCGGGGTTGTACTGTACCTCTCTTCGCCCTAGGTTGTACCGGTTTGCGTCGACGTTTTGCTGTTGTATGATACGGTGCCTTGCCAACTGCCGTGCTTCTTCTGCCCTTTCTACGTACTCACTAGCGTTAGGGTCGTCTTCACTGCTGTTGTTTACAGGTAACATCGCGTCTAGTGTCGTTGTTACTGTCCGACCGTAAACAAGTTCAAATGGCGTGAAATGTGTCGTCTCTTGTACTGCAGTATTATACGCAAAGTAGCATATGGTAGAATACTGTCCCATGTCCGATGCTCGATGTCCACGTACATTGAGATCATGTCAGCGAGTGTTCTATTGGGCCGTTCAGTCAGGCCGTTCGTTTGCGGATGGTACGCTGTGGTTTTTCTATGAGCAGTATGTGTTAGTTTCATAACAGACTGCATCAAACGGGCAACAAAAGCTGTCCCTTTGTCTGTTATGAGTACTTTAGGTGCGCCATGTCGTAACACTATGTGTGTGACAAAAAACTGAGCCACTTCAATGGCGGTTCCTTTTGTAAGAGAAGATGTCTCAGCATACCGAGTCAGATAATCGGTTGCCACCACAATCCACCGCTTTCCTGACGTTGATACGGGAAATGGTCCAAGTAAATCCACTCCTATTTGTTCAAAGGGTGTTGCTGGCGGCTGTATCGGTTGCAGAAAACCTGCTGGTTTGAGTGGCGGTGTTTTTCGTCTTTGACAATCTCGGCATGATTTGACATAGTGCTGCACTGAATTCATTAACTTCGGCCAGTAATATTTCTGGCGGATTCTCGCCAGAGTCCTACTAACGCCCAAGTGGCCAGCTGCAGGATCATCATGGCAAGCTTCTAAGATCTCAGCTCGCAGCGATGATGGTACGAGAAGTAGAAACGTCTCACCAGTGTGCTCGAAGTTTCGTTTGTAGAGGACGTTTTTCCGGATGACATACGAACACAATCCGCGGACGAAAACTCGAGGCACTTTGACTTGTCGACCCTCCAGGTACTCGATGAGCAGGAGTAATTCCGGATCTGTACGCTGGTGATGAGCCATTTCCGTCATATTTACAGCCCCAAGAAATGGGAAATCTTGCTCGTATTCAGGTGACGTAGATTCGATTGGTGCACGTGATGAGCAATCAGCATCATTGTGTTTGAGACCGGACTTGTAAACGACCGTGATGTCATACTCCTGCAGACGCAAACTCCATCTAGCGAGTCTTCCAGAAGGGTCTTTGAGGTTCGCCAGCCAGCACAATGAATGATGATCGCTGATGGCTCGAAACGGTCTGCCATATAAGTATGGCCGGAACTTACTGATGGCCCATATAACCGCCAGGCATTCCTTTTCTGTAGCTGAGTAATTTGTCTCGGCTTTTGAGAAGGTACGGCTCGCATAGGCAATAACTTTTTCATCTCCATTCTGCCACTGAATAAGTATGGCACCGAGACCAACGTTACTCGCGTCGGTGTGGATGTCCGTTTCGGCATTTTCATCAAAATGGGCAAGTATAGGAGGACTCTGCAAACGTCGTCGTAGCTCAGAGAAGGCGTCTTCTTGTTCCTTCTCCCACACAAAAGGGACATCTTCTTTTGTCAGTCGCGTGAGGGGTTCGGCAATCTTAGAAAAATTTTCTACGAAACGCCTGTAGTAGGCACACAGTCCCAGGAACCGTCTAATAGCTTTTTTGTCTCTTGGCTTCGGAAACATTTCTACTGCAGTGATCTTCTCAGGATCGGGGCGGACGCCTTCAGCACTGACAATGTGTCCGAGAAAGCGGAGCTCGCGAAAGCCGAAGTGGCATTTTTCGGGTTTTATGGTCAATCCCGCCGTGCGAATAGCATCCAGAACTGCTCTCAGTCGCTGCATGTGCAGCTCGAATGTAGTGGAGAAGACCACCACATCATCCAGGTAGACGAGACACGACTGCCATTTCAGTCCGGAGAGAACAGTGTCCATCATCCGCTGGAAGGTGGCGGGCGCAGAACACAGACCAAATGGGAGCACCTTAAACTCGTACAGACCATCCGGTGTCACAAATGCTGTTTTTTCGCGATCTCGCTCGTCCACTTCTATCTGCCAGTATCCGCTTTTGAGATCCAGAGAAGAGAAGAAGTAAGCATTGCGTAGTTTGTCCAAGGTGTCGTCGATGCGTGGGAGTGGATAAACATCTCGCTTCGTGACGAGGTTGAGTTTCCTGTAATCAACACAAAATCGTAGGGTGTTATCCTTCTTTTTGACCAGGACTACCGGAGATGCCCACGGGCTATTGGATGGCTGTATCACATCGTCTTTGAGCATTTCCTGTACTTGACTTCTTATCGCTTCTCTTTCTTTTGGAGCCACTCGGTACGGGTGTTGGCGAACTGGTCTTGCAGGTTCTTCGACCACAATGCGGTGTTTTGCGACGGGAGTACGACGGACTTTCGATGAAGTCGAAAAGCATTCCGCAAACTCTGTGACCAAGCTCACAATCTTATCTCTTTGTGGTGATGACAGCTCTCGGTCAATGTCGATGGAGGTAAGGACACTGTCTAAAGTGACAGAAGCTGGTGATGTTGCATGGAGGGTTGACAAATCCGCGAGTTGTACATAGTCATGAAGAGACGCTATGACTGTTCCCTTCGCCACGTGTTGTGCCTCGTTGCCAAAGTTAGTCAAGAGGACGCCCGCGCATCCGTTACGCAGGTGCACTAGGCCTCTTGCCACGCATATTTGCTTCTCCAGTAGCAGCCCGATATTTCCGTCTGCAAGTCCCTCATAGTCACGGAATACGTCGCTCCTTACAACGACAGTCACACTGCACCGTGCCGGCACCGTCACGTGTTCATTCACAATACGGAGAGAGGAAATATGTGGCTGTTCTGTATCAGAATTGGTAACAGCATTTTCTGTGGAAAACAACACGCGTGATTCTTGTAAGTCCATAATTGCGCCATTTGTTTGCAAAAAGTCCATGCCCAGTATAAGCTCACGGGAACACTCAGGGAGAACAATAAAGCTGCTGACGTATGTAAAGCCTCTAATGCCGATTCTTGCTGTGCACATTCCAACGGGGTCGATTAAGTGTCCCCCCGCTGTACGTATTGGGGGTCCGGTCCAATGGGTCAATACCTTTTTTAATTTTCTGGCGAGTACACTGCTAATGACTGAATAGTCCGCACCAGTGTCTATCAACGCAGTCACTTCGAAGTCGTCGATGATGACGCGCAACTCAGAAGTAACGGCGTCATCACTGCACTGGTTCGTCGGTTCGTCACTGCCGTCGTCTTGTCGGATTGGCGATGGAGGGCATTCGGTGTTCCGGGCGTCAGCGGCCTTGCCTCCACAGGTCGCTGGCACTAGTTTTCCCGTCGCGGACTTTGGGAGCGTCGCCTCGGTGAAATTGAAGCGGGACGCGGACTGGGCGACCTATGACGCATAGGCGCTGCCGATCGAGGTTCATGTTGCGGGGGGTTTCGAATAGCTTGGCGCGTGGACAAAAATGCTTCGATTTCATCAGGGCGCTCACCATTTCGGGGGCAAGGTGCATTCACAGAGAAACCACGCAGTCCCACTCGGCGATACTGGCATTCCCGGTATAGGTGACCAGCCTCTCCACAGTGGTAGCAAAGGGGACGCCGGTCTGCAGTGCGCCATACATCGCTTTTACGCGGCCTTCGTTCTGTCATGGGCGGCACATTGCGCGGAAGTACCTGGGGTATTGTGGCCGTTCGTCCAAAGTCGGTGCGTCCTAAGTCCTGGCGTAAAGCTTGGGCGTACGATATCCGCGGCTGACGCTCTGGCTGTGCGCGGGGCCGTACCTGAGGCTCTGGCTCACAAATTACTTGCCGGACTTCTTCGCGGATGACATCGGCAAGTGAGGACAATGGAGGAGGGCTTTGAGCCAGCTGCAGTTTCTGCAGCTCTTCCCTTACGACGGACCTCACCATTTCGCGTAGGATGTCCATGTTTTTGGAGAGGGCTCCTGACCCAACGTCAAATGATGCGAGGCTTACATCTCTGTTGTACTGCCTCGCACGCTGCTGCAGCGTCTTCTCCATCGTCGTCGCCTCTGATCGAAATTCGGCTACAGTGCGGGGCGGATTACGAACCAGGCCGGCAAAAAGCTCCTGTTTCACACCGCGCATTAGGTGCCGCAATTTCTTGTCCTCAGCCATGTTGGGATCAGCTCGGCGGAAGAGGTGGTTCATATCCTCAATGTACATAGTGTGGGGAGCACTCGCCTCCATTTCCTCCCGCGTACCCGCGGCGACCCGTTCGCACGTGGCGACGAGGCGCCGTCACGGACGCGGTCCGCCATCACGGACGCGGTCCACGCGGTTCGCACGTGGCGACGAGGCGCCGTCACGGACAACCCGCTCGCACGCGGCGACGGGTCGCGCGGCAGTTGACAAGGGGAGAGAGGCACTACGCGCCCTCTCTCTCTTCGTCGCCCTGAGGACGCGCGTACTCCCCTTCTCCTACGCGGCTCACGGAAAAGGGAAACGTTTCCGGCGGGCGAGGAGGACTTCCCCTCGCAAAAAGGTAAAAGGGTATAAAAGCGCGCTACGGGTTGGGAGTACCACGGAGCGACTGCGTGGGGCTAGATCCGGAGCTCGCCTTCAGCCCTAGCCGCACGCAGAGTGGAACCCCCACATCTGGCTGCCCAACGTGGGACTCTTGGGGCATCGGACGATAATTTTAAGTGTTGCTTCGTTCGAGACCTTTGTTCGAACCGAAGCGTAGGCCTAGCGTGAATTTTGATCGCTAGCGTTGGCGGCGTGCTTTCTTGAGCGAGGTGACGGTGGCTGTAGTGTGTTTGAACATGTCAACATACTAAGCCTTTTCGCAAGTGTTTTTTTTAATGGCATTCGTTGGTACGAGAGCCACGTGGTCTGCATCCTGGGAGAGCGAGGCTGAGCGCCCGCGGAACAGTGGCAAGCCTGAAGCGAGTGAGTACGGAAGCCTCGTGGGTGGTCCGAATTTCCTATGTAAATATGTAAATAGCTTCTTCTATCTCTTTGACTCTGATGAAGTCGCGGCTCTGGGAGCCGGGTGGCCGCGGGCCACGGGTGCCACGACGGGCTGACTGGTATTGCGGCCTGGCACCGGGCGCTCCGACACCGTCTGGGACGGTGGGCGCCGTCAACTCGGATGCTGTGTGCACCGAGCGGAGTAGGACCACCTCGCAGAGCTGACGTCTCCTCGCGGCTGCCTGTTTTGCGCCCATTTTGGGTGTTGTTTTTGGATGCCGGTTGTTGTCAGAGAGCGACGCTTTAGGCCTAAGGCTTTACGAAGCTGCCTGTCGCACGTGGAGGGACACAACCCGGTGGACCGTGGCGTTGAGGTGTTGCACCTTGCTTACCTCATTCTAGTTAGCCTCGCACGAATTGAAATTACTCGTTCGACTCAAGAAAGCGAGCTTCGTTCACGTGAACTTAGCATCTGAGTAGCTGCCTGATCTTTTGCTAGCCGAGTTGAACATCGTACCACGTGGGCGATACGCATGCAGAATTCCTCTCCCTTGCACTACTTTAGTGTTTGCCGAGTGTGTTGAGTTTACGCAGTGTGATTGGAGTCACCCCTGGTTTGCCGTCACCTGCACATCGTCTGCGCTGCTGCCCGGACTACGATCGAGCCACCCCGGGTGATGGTGATGCTGTGGCCAGATCGGCGCGGCGACTTCGGCGGCCTCCTGTATCCAGCTCACAACCCTCGGCGGCGGACAAAAGAGCCGGCGGTCACCGACAGCTACTGCGGCTCCCGCCAGCAGGGCGAGTCGGCGCGAGCGACGCTTGCTCGTACCGACTACTGCGTCGTCGTCTCCGGAGTCCTGGCCTGGGATCGTGCCATCGAGGCTGCAAAGCTGCTGCTGTGACTGCTGTGGCCAGCGGTGTACCCAAGGACAGTCGGCTCGCATGCTATGGACAGCGTGTGGACATTTCTTTGGCGCGGCCACTGTTACATGTATCACCCTGTTCGCGAAGCACGGGTTACTGTTAGACCGTGTCACATTTTCGCCGGAATATGTAGTGATTTAAGGTTGGGGGGATGTGGGGATGCGCGACCCTCGCGCCTCCCCTGATGTTTTTCCCGCATAGCGCGTCTCCTGTAGTGCGGCTTCGCCGCACACGCGGCGGTCCGAGTGGTACAGGCGCAGTCCGAGAGATGGCGCTAGTGTTGCGCGGCTGCGGGGTTACCCTCGGCGGGAGAGACGAGGCGCGCTCTCTTGGGTTCCAGACAGCGAGCGGGACAGACGTGCTTGCACGTGCAGCAACCCTCTTCCCCGGCGGGTCGCCGAAGCAGCGCGGACATCCCGCGCGCGCGCGGCGACCGATGCATATGCGAGACCGCCTCGCGTGGCCGCCTTCGAACGCGCCACGATTCGCGTGACTATACACGCGAACGACCAGGCGTTGGGATCCAGCATGGGGCGAACATATTCGCTCGCTTCCGGTCGCGGTAAGTCGGACTTCTAGATTTGTCGCGCGCCCATCGGCATGTTTTGTGGATAGCAACTCGGCTAGCAGGCATTGATGTATGAAAGGTGCAATAAATGCCCTTGTGACTGTTTGCACTACTGTGTTGTCGTTCCTTTGTCCCAAGAGTACGGTGTGAGATATCCCACATCAGACCCCACAATAGTCACACTTTCGTTGTTTCTCTGGTTCCTCGCCTGAAGAGCGGCTTCTGCCCTCTCTCTGCGGTCCGTGCTAGGGTACGTAGCAAGCAGCTCTCGCCGGAAGTCGTTCCACGAAGATAACGACGCTTCATGGTTTTGAAACCACGTGCGCGCAGATTCCTCCAGGGCGAAGTACACATACCGGAGTTTCCTTGTTTCGTCCCAACCGTTACATCTGGCGACACGCTCGAAGTTTTCGAGCCAGTCCTCGGCATCCTCGAATGTGTCTCCGTGAAAGGATTCTGGCGTATGGGGTGAATCAACGACGACGTGAGGAGGCATCACTTGAGTAGCCATTGCACTGGTACCTAGGCTGACTGCTGCCGCTGCCCTTGGTGAATCGGCGAGAGGACCAAACTCGGGGGCCTCACCTCGTATGCGGCGGCTCGTGCGTTGGTGGACCGGCGTTAATTCCGTTGGCTCCAAACTTCGGGGATCCGGGCTACCTTCCCTGGCGCGTGTGGGGCTTGAAGTCATACCCCGCACCTCCACCAGATATGTAACCAACAGTTACGATGGCCGTTTCTATAAAAACTAGTTTATTCTGGGCGAACCTGTGCCCGTCAACAAAAACGTCCCTTGAGCTTCGCTTCTTCTAACGTCGTTCTCTTCTTTGTCGCCTCCTGTCGCGTGCCAGTCCGATTCTCGCGCACGAGCCGCCGGTCTGTCAGCACCGGCCCAGCGTTGCCTTGCGGTGCTTTTCTTGACGCTTGCGGTGTGGCGGCTCTTTTAAACGCAGTTGGGATGTGGCGGTCGTCTTGTGTTCTCGCAATGCTGGCGGCAATATATTGTTACGAGCCACCTCTCCTACGGGCCCCCTGAGCATCAGCCCAACATATTTGTGGTTGCGGCGCCACTCGCTGTCGCTTGGCAAATATTGTGTATGCACCCTTTTGGACATATCCCCGTAACACCTTTCTTGAAGCTGCACGGTACATCTGAAGGACACAATGGATCATTGAACCGCACACCATCTGGGCTACACGACCACATCCTCCTAGAGGCCTGCTAGCTTTACCTGGGCTACAACCTATGTTGTTCTGACCGAACTCCGAGACATGGGTACATTCTCTGGTAGTGATGCCATGGATGTCGAAGGTAGGTAATGAATTATGAGCCAGCCAACAAGAAAAGCTGGTGGAATCCAACCATTGTGCTGGCTAACGTGATGTACTAGCTCAAGGGAACGGTACATGTTTGGCTTCTAAGACACGAGAAGCAACTGACCAGTCAACACACCTGCATGCCAGCATTACAGGAACTCTTCGGAAAACCAGTCGAGCACCCAACAGCCGCCAAGCAGGTACTTTCGTACCGGCCTCAAACATGAACAGAACCATATGCTGTTTGTATTAGCCCCGAGTTCACCGGTAGACAACAAGGTTGCCCGAAGCCGACAATGTCAGCCGCATGCTTAAGAGCATAGGCGACGACACTTTTCTTTTACCGATTTACAGAAACTGCTCGACTCTCGACGACATCATGAAAGTGTGCCAGCGCTTTGAAGAAGCGAAGGGCTGTCCGGCCGCGCAGCAATTCGCTCGGCTCCCTAACTTCACCGCTAACCCAAAGTGTGAGGACGTCGTGCCGCCTTGCACCGACAAGTTGCAGCGTCTTGTGTGGCATGCGACTAAGGTCGTGTCTGAATCAATTCCTCAGGTACATTCTTACGAGTCCACCCGGAAGTATCGTTGATTTAGGCCGCCATATGCAGAGTTGGCGAACGCAGGCATTCATTCCAGCTGTGCTGTTAGCCACCCTGGCATCAGCAATTTATTTCCTCAACCCGACCAGCAAACAACCTATCACCGATTCCATGATCCAAACCAGTGGTGTGCGCGTGAAGCCAGGTCAATATGCTTCAACTGCAACTACACAGGCTACATTTCCCGCCATTGTCGCTATCGCCAAACCTTCACTAAGTCCCGCATACATTCAGCGCCTGGAAGATAGTCGGTCCTCGTTGTTTCATGCTCACAATGACACACTGTACTCTAATGTAGCTGTCCGACTCCACGCTACCACTACTCACCTTCCCCGCAGAACCGTCGTTCTCGCTCTCCGCTGTCCCGTCACAAGCCGTCGTCATATCCTCCTCGCCATTCTCCAGAAAACTGACCTGTACCATTTCCACAGGTGGTGCTACGTTGGTCAATCGGCCCTGGGAAATTGCCTCTTGATCATGGCTATACTACAAACCTTTCGAAAGTGGAAGTGGACAGGAACCTCATTTATTGCTGATAGACACTGTGGCACACCTGTCATGAGCGCTTGCCTTTCTAGTCACCTCCCCAAGGTTCTGAAGCCCGCCATATGGTCTGTCATTCGCGCTGCTGACAGTGGTACACCGTGCATTGTCGGCATCGGTTGCGCGCCTGAGAGCATCGCTGGCCCCTAGACCTCAGTACATTGGCCGTTCTGAGCAAGAGCCTCCAGCACGTCATCCTGAAGTTTTACATCCTGAGCCCACATTCTGCTCTGATTAACTGCGCATCTGGGCTACTCTAGTTCGAATTCCATTCTGTACTCGACCTAAACACCAAGTCATCAGACCGTTTATGTATAATCAAAATTCTTCGCAGCCGGCCAGCTGCCCCGAATTATGTCGCGTTGACCTCAGAGCTCCCAGTTTGCGACAGTGACTTCACCTCATTGCTTAACCACGTGACGTTTGCTTGCGCATGCGCGCTGTCGCCCACCTGCGCAGAAGTGCGAGCACGGTGCGTCTTGCCAGGCATGTTCGTTTCAGTCACGCGTGCGGCATGGAAGCGTTGCTAGGCGTTGCACGACGCCGGCGTGCCAGCGTTGCTGGAGCACATCAAGTTTTGCACTGTAATGCGCTACTTTTTTAAAGTTTAGTATACAAAACCAGAAGAAAGCGTCCACGCTTCTCTATATTAGCTCTTCAATTTAAAGATTGTGCGGCGCTACAACATTTTTTAAATTGAATAATGGTGTTCGTGTAAAGCTTTTAAGAGATAATCTTGAACCCAAGCATGCGGCAACAGCTCCTTATGTGAGGACGGATGAGGGGAGCTTTCAGAGTACCCTTGCTTCCTCCATCGGTCCTTCGCTGTAAGGAGGCCTCACGTAAGGTTACGAAGCGCGCGAAGGAAAGGAACGTTTCATTGTTTGGGCCTTAAACTACCGCATCGAAACTGGAAATCTACCTTGCGCAGGTGCTCTTTCAACCATAAGTTGAAGCTGAAGTTCAAGGTTATTCATATGCAAACATAGGTACATAAATATAATATACAGACGAGGGTCCCAAAGTAATCAAACTGGTAACGGGACCCTCGGTCAGTAACTACAACAAAATTGTAAAATTGTTGGCAGCATAACAGTGGATAGCATAATAATATATTAGTTGCAAGAAAACCAAATGATAACGAAAGAAAAAAGAAGAAAAACCCAACTATGCTCTAATCGATGTAGTGTAACAGGAATAACAACGGAAGTGACAAAAATAATACGATCGTTAAAGGCAAAAAAAAGAAGAACGAACAAAGAGAAAAAAAATGTGACGCAATGTGAACACTGCAAAAAAAAGAACGGGTGATATTTATGAGTTAGGTGACTATGAAAACACAAATATTTATTAGGAAAAATTATCAGAGGTTAGCAGAAAATCTTCTAGAGAAGCTTTGAAACGCTGAAATGTAGGTACTATTTAAAGCGAAGCAGGAAAACGATTCCAAAGAGTAATGGTAGCGAATGTAGATGTTTTTCTACCATAGTTAGTGCGAACTGATGGTAACAAAAATTGGAATTAGAAGCGAACCTAGTAGGGTATATATTTCTAAGGAAGCTGCTTTGAACATATTGAAAAGTCAGCTTGAAATCAAGCAATTTATAAAACATTATTGCTAAATTGTAGTTGAATGATCTTTTTATACATAAAATTTTGTACTGCTCAAGCAGGCCGATAGCTTTAGAGCCCGGTGAACTGTGGGTGTTGAAACGGATTCCTCGATTTTGTATATGCTGGACTGAAGACAAATAACATAGATGTGTATTAACCCAAACGATTAATCCGTAGTTAATGTGTGAATGAATCAGCGCAAAGTAGTGTGAAAGCAAAGCAGGAGAAAAATAGTGTCGTGCCTTCATAAGCGCACGAATACCAAAAGCGCACTTCAGCTTGACGTGATTGATGTGCAAGTGAAACTTCAGATGGCTGTCTAGGATAACACCTAGAAATGAAACGGAGTCGCTAATGGGAATAGAATGATTACCTAAGGCTAACGAAGGAGGAATGTTTAGTGACTTTTGGTGCGAATGGAATATTAAAAATTTCGTTTTAGATGGATTAATGACTAGATTGTTGTCATTGAACCAATTCATTAGGTGGTCAATAATCTTATTCAGTTTGATCACTAAACAAGAGATACACTTATCAGGTATAGATATAGTTGTATTGTCAGCATATAGAACGGAGTGACTTAAGTCAGTGACGTCTGGCATATCATTAATGTAAACGCAAAAAAGCAAAGCCCCAGTATTGAGCTTTGTGGTACCCCTTCGTTTAGTTTTTTAGAACTTGAAAAGTTTCACACGCATAAAAAATAAATTCCCTAACAGACAAATTACTTTTTAGGGTAGGGCAGGGCCAGTTATTCGATATGCTTCAAGTTTACGAATTAAAATTATGTGAATTATAGTATCAAATGCCTTACTAAGGTCTAAGAAAACTGAACCAACGAATTCACTATTGTCAAGACTATTCTTAGTCTTGTTAAGCAAAGTAGAGCTGAGTTGGTGGAGTTTCCAGACCGAAAACCGAACTGGCAGGATTTAATTATATGGAAATTTTCCGAATACTTGCCTAATCTGATCAAAAGTAATTTTTGAATTATTTTACTTAGGGAAGAAAGAATCGAAATTGGACGGTACTTTTAAATAAATTCTTTGATGCCTTTTTTTAAAACTTGAATAACCTTTGCACGCTTTAGCAATGGCGGAAATGCACGAGATTTAAAGATCAGGTTAATTACTACGCTCAGGCGTTCGCATCGGCATCAGCGACTAGCTTTAGGAGACGCACTGCAATACCATCTAATCCTGGACTTCTGCTACGAAGATTAGGCGTAATAGAAAGCGCTTCATGCGGCTTGACAGGATGAAGGAAAAATGAATGGCTCAGGCGTTATATTTTAGGCTGAAAAGTTGTTTGTTTGGTTCTCTCAGGTAATGCGAAATCATCAAAAAAAAGCGTTTGCTATCTGAACAGGCTGACAAAAAGTAAGATTGTCGCGTACAATTTTAGAGACATACTTAGGGGGCTCATTGTTGAGAAAGTCATTCAGCAACTGCCATTGCTTTTTTGGGTTGTTTTTATTCTGCAAGAACGCTGTTTCATAGTAAAGCCTTTTGGCTTCACTGAGAGCCCTGTTAAGAATTTTGCAGTATGTTTTGTACAGATTTTCAGAGAACATTTAAATGGTTGTCTTTTAGTCTTCTTATACAAATGATCTTTTTTGCGCAAGCTCTTCAGCAAACCATCAGACGTCCAAGGATTATTCGGGCGTTTAAATCGATGTTTTCACCGCACAGTTCGAGAGCAAGTACTGATAGCTTTAGTGAATAAATTGCAGAAGAAATTAAGAGCTTCTGTAGGGTCTTCAATAAAATGCAGATCTGACCAATCAGTGGAGCTAATGGCAGAAATTAATTTATCTGTGTCGAGTACTGCAGTGAAGAGGTGACAATGTTGGCCCAACGTGTTTCGAAGATTGCAAAAATTGGAAAGTGATCAGTGAGGTCGGTGTTAACAACGCCCGCCAAAATAGGTACGTCGAGGTTTGTTACAACATGATCAATTAGTGAATGAGAACCCTCACCAAGCCATCTTCTAGGCGATGTAATGAGGCATCCAAGGCCGTAGCCACTGAAGCAGTCAATGAAGGCTTTATACAAGCTAGAATTAACATCCAGCAAGTTGATGTTTACATCTCCCACAATCATTGTACTCTTATTTTCCGATAGCAGTTTGTTAAGTACGTTATGAAGAGCGTAGATGAAATCCGAAATGTTAGAACATGGTGGCCTATAAACACAACCGAGAACAAACCTTTTAGTGCTGCATGTCTCGATGGGCTCGTTAGTTTCCACCCATACCGTTTCGCAGCAATCTATGTGAAAGTTTAAATCATTTCGGTTAGTGTAACTGATGCGCGGATAAACAAAGATGGCAGCCCCACCATACCTACTGTTTTAACGGTGACAGTATTCAGGACTGTACGAATGAAACTCATACATGTTACTATCATCGCTAGAAAGCCATGTTTTGGAAACACAAAAAAAGAGAAATCGTGATCAAGGGAAGATAAAGAATTATTTATCCCAGTGTGATTCTTTCATAGGCTGCGTGCGTTAAAATGAATCAGTGAGGGATTTGTGTGACGAAGTAAAGAACGAAGTTCACGAGAATAAGTTAGTGACATAGCGATGAAAACGTGACCAGGCACGTGTAATCAGCACAATAGGCACTCTTCCGACTCGGCTGAAATTCGGAACACCCTGCTGTCGCAAGCTTTCCGAGCTTTTATCGGGCTGTTTTCATTCCAGAGGTACTGCCATTTCTTTGCCGTTTTCAGGGCAAGTGCTTTGGCAAACAGCATTTTATTACTGATTGTCAAATGGTCGTTCACGTAAACAGCCGTGTCGTTTGTGCCAGAAAACACAAGGTGGCTCACACGGCGCTGAGCCTTGTGGGCTCTCTTTACAAGTTCATTTTTCTAGTCTCCTGAAACAAAGCGAGCAAATAAATGTTGATCGAATGATTTGGACGGAACACGATGAACTGTCTCAATGTCAGTTTCAGATACAGGACACTCAATGACGTCGCCCATATGCTTCAGAATGGCTCGGCAGTCCTCTCCCTTTGTAAGACGAATCCCTTTACCTTCGATGTTGTTTAGCCTAGAATATTGCTCCAAATCAGCCACCCGTTTCACAAGCAATTCATTTTGGGCCAATAAGGACTTGTTCGAAGTCATCAATTCATTCTGCTTGGCTCTGAACTTATCAAACAAGTTGCTTATAAAGTCAATGCTTTCGCGAAGCGAGGCATTTTCAGTGAGAGCAAAGTCGTTCAATTTCAGTTTGATCTTAGAGCCCATTTCTAACATTAGGAATTCCATGCTATTGTTGAAATGTTGTTCCAGTAGTTCAATTTTTTGGCAAGTTCTTGACACGTTGGCATGACGTAACAAATGTGTGGGCAAGCAAAAAGAATATTTAAGAAAATGAAAGTGACAAGAAAATGGCAGCGGTTGCGGCTAAACAAAGTTGAAGCAGCAAAACAAAGTTGCAAACAGCCAACCTGTAAGTACAAGCGCAGAGTTTAGGCGCTGCACAATTGCCGCAACTGCCACTGCCAAATAATCCGAGACGCTGCTGAAGCTTCCTTACATGCCCTTCGAGGTAGATCGCAGCTGTAATCCACGCAGCCGCAGCTGTGACCATCGATGAATTTGTAGCACGTGCTCAGTCCAAACAAGCTCGCCTGCCGCGTCCAGAAATCAGCACTGGAAAACTTGACAAATCAAGAGCCAAGACGGCCAACTCGATGGTATGCTTCCTGTAAGTACAAGCGCAGAATTTAGGTGTTGCACAATAGTAGCAACTACCACTGCCAAAAAGTCATTGACAAACTGTTGAGTACGGATTTAATTGAACGATTGCGAGTCCCTGGGCGTCCACTGTGCTTCATTAGAGAAAATAGACCACTCTGGGCCATTCTGTATCGGCTACTGTTACCTCAACAATACTCAAAACAATGGGGGCGAATACCCTTTGCCACAAATAGACATTACACTCGAATGTGCGTTGCGTGAGGGACCTTTCTTCTATAAATCTTCGGTCTGGCTTGAGGCAAATTGCCATTGACGAACACGATCGCAAAAAGCCAGCTTTGGTTACATGCGATAGGCTCTACCAGTTTGATTAAACCTCTATGGGTTTTGTAATGCTCCACCAATATTAGAAAACCATGTCGCTTAAGCTTCGTCTGCCATTTGCGATTTCGTAGCGCAAACGATTCTTAGTGAAACTGCATTTGACATTCGCCTGATTTTCGTTAGTATTGTGATAGGAATTGTGGGGACATGCCAGACGAAATTCCGCTTATGCGGCGCACGCCTCGTTAGTGCACCGTGGTGGGTTGTGGCTTCTTGAGCACTGTTACAATACAATATATGCTAAAGTTTTATACAGCATTTGTACAGGGTCTTTTTTATTGGATTCCTGCGGTACCACCTTGCGGTCATCCCCAACACCTCCAAAAGCAACCTCAATACAATCCAAGAGTGTCAAGCCCAAAGCCTTAAGATATGCCTTCTTCGACCGCAGAGTTATTGCAGTCGCTCAAGGTTACATTATTTTAACAACATCATCACGGTTCCCCTATTAGGCACGGTTACGCACCTGCGGCAAGACCGTCAATTCCTGCGTGGTGTGTGAGCCATACTCAAATACACCTCCGAATCCCAAATTTTCAGTAAAAGTCGGACCTACAGCCAGATGGAATCAACCAACTTACTTTAGTCCCCTAGTACGAGAAGTACAGCAATTGCACACACGTTTATACTGACGGCTTAACTGCCTCAACCAGTTACGGTGGCACTGTAGTTATACGAACAATAGGTAAAAGTCAACCGTTGAAGATTTCTAATATCACTACGTCTACAGGTGCAGAGCTCACGGCTCTCCACGGTGCGCTTCGTGCAGCAAATACAGAGAGTCCTGGAAAATGGGAAGTTTTCTGCGGCTGAATGCCGCTCTTACAATGTGTAAAGTTGTTATTCTTGCGTGGAACTCACGGTCAGCTGATGTGCAAAATGATGGGCTGTTTCGATCACTTCAAATATCTGATTTCAGTGGATATTTCAGATATATCTCTTTCCACAGGGTACCAGACCATTGCTGAATCATTGGAAATGATGACGCAGATAAGGTAACTCAGACGTCAAACAGTAAAGGTCGCGGTGCCCCAATTCCTGTCGCAAGGACCGATTCTGTGAGACAGCTTCGCATTATAGCTGGGATACTCTCGTTAGCTGAGTGAAATAGCGCACATACGAGGGGCACTGCGTAGCACAGACTAAAGTTGTCGTTGCCACTCGGGGTGCCACCTGGACTGTACTGACGCGGACCGTATCTTGTGTCGGTTGAGGTTGGAAATTGCTGTCACGAAAGCTTATTCGGCCCTAATTGGAAGGGGTGACAGTCCTGCAGGGAATGCCTGCGGATGCGAGGAAAACATTGAGCAGTAATTAGGCCGCTGTCCTCAACTTTAAGCATAAAGACGATCTATGCTCGACGCATTCAGGAAACTACAGGATCGTCATTGGAGGGACCCTCGTCACGACAGGCTCACTGCAAAGCTCCTTGGTGGTGCGCAGCGAAATACTCGGGGCCACTCTGGCCATACAACGTGCATCCTGACTTGAAGCCGACATGAAAGTTCTCACGAACTCCCATCAGGCACGCCGTCTCTTCATGTGCGCCCCAGGTTTTCCTGCTCCGCCAAGGAAGAGTTGGCAGAGCGAAGTCGCAAGCGTGCCGAGGGTGCTCGAAAACGTTACACGTTCACGCAGAAAGGTTTATTATACGCAAAAAGCCCATGCTCCCCGGTAAGTGCCAGTAGCCAGGGTGCTATCGCGATTTTCGTGACGTCGTGTGAATACAGGCGAAGTGGGGGTGGTCAAAAATTTTTGGGACTAATCGCAGACGGCTGATTGCAGAATTAGAACTGCAAAGGATAGTCTTGCATCCACAAAATACTCTTGAGAATGCACAGAACGTCAACGGATATTAATTGTTGCATGTCAAAATGAAATCTTCGGAATAGCTTTACGTTATAGCGCCCAGGATTAAAAATAAATTACATGAATAAATGACTATGGCCAGCTGTGGCATGACATGCACCACGGTGCAAGAATACTTTTTTACATTGGGAAGATATCTCGGCAGGAGCATTCATGCTGAGCGTTGAGACATCGTATTTGTCAACACTATATTTTGTCATGAGCGGCCTTACAAAAAAAAATGGCTGTGGCTTAGGTAAGGTTAAGCCCAGGATGCGAAGCATACTAGCCTTTATTTTAGTTGTTGGACCACTGTTTAGCCTGGTGAACTGCTGTTGCTTGGCTATATTTGGTTCGGCTAGATGAAGAAACAACTCATGCATTACTGCTTCGCCTTCAAGAGTGGAACGCGACAGCGTTCCCGTCGACCCGCCAAGGGGTGTAAGACAATGGGCTACAGGGCAGCGACTACGCGCCCCGCATTGGACGCGGTGAGCGCCGAGCAAAGCAGCGTTCGGCGCGGCAACGAAATGTGCGCCTGAGCAAGAGACGCACGCCTTAGAAACAGCTCGTTTCTAAGGCAACACCGCATTCACTAGAGGCGCTTTTGTACCGCTTTGAAGCATCGTACTCGTGGCTCAGTGGTAGCGTCTCCGTCCCACACTCCGGAGACCCTGGTTCGATTCCCACCCAGCCCGTCTTGCAAGAGTTGAGCCAAAGCCACTTCTCCTCTGTCGTGACGTCACGGTGTCACGTGGTTTCAAGGCGACACCGCCGCGCCTGAGGAGCTGGGTTGAGCTCTCGTAATATGCTTCGCATAAAAAGCTACTTCAGCTATACATGAGCTATACAAAAAAAGGACATGCTCCTAGGCTTATTATTTTTCAGGCACACGTAGTGCACCTCGTCCGACAGTCAGCCTAGAGTTCAGCACCATGGAGCCAAAGAGAAAAAATGAGGCCGGCCCCCGGGGACAGCTGTTCCACAGCTGCCTCAGATACCTCTCTGCGAAGCATTTTTCGCAGGTTCCGTCATTACAAACAAAAGTAAAATCCCGTGCCAATGCAGCCAAGGCAATTGCGTTTCCAGAAAGAGACTGTTTGAATTCGACATACAAGCAGCACGTTTATTTCCACATCTCTTTAGGTGTTTCAACCACTGGTAAGTTACCGTATGTATATAGGGGTATATTGTAGAACATTAGAATGCTAACTTTGTCCTGACTGCTTCAATTTTTAGTGTGCCATTTGCTTACGACAAAGACAAATGTGAAATTTTATGGGCTAATAGGATGTTTAAAAAAAAAGAAATGGTTGCTACCTGTTTACTACGCCACCCGAGAGGGAAACGGACACAAAACCGTACTCAATGCATGGTAGCCGAAAATAATTGTACGGATTGCTGCTGGTGTTGCCAAATTGCGAGTAGGGAAAACATGGGGAATGTGGGAAATGGAAATCCAAGAGGATGTGCGAGACGAGAGGAAGGTAAAAGTGGGAGCCAGCGTTTCGACAAGCTGAAAAAGACAAGTACACTTGTGATATCTAACGTTGGCTGACGCTTTCACCTTGTTCTCGTTTTGCTCATTAAATCTGTGAGTAGACATATTTCATTAGTAAAAAGAAAAATCTACATCTAAACTCATTATCCCTCGCATAAACATAGGTCTTAGCAGTAATTCTATGGTGTATATTTTCTTGGACTGCAAAGAGCAGGAAGCGCATATGAAGAAGGTACAAACTGCTAAGGACAGTCTTGGGTCCGCTAATTACTCTTGCCGATGCACAGAACGTCAATGGATAATAATTGATGCATGCGACAAACCCGGTTAAACATGCATCTAATTACAGTAAATAGTTGGGTCAATATCGTTCTTGGTGCCCCTTTCAGTATTTATTTCTCAATATCCTGCAGACCGTACTGACACCGTAATACAAGTATTAGGAAGTCACTTTCACGTCTCCGTTAATGTGGCCTCCTATTGATGTCATGTACTGCATACTAAGCACAATAAGTAAGAGTCACGCTTCCACTTATGTTTTAGCAGGGGAAAACACTTTGTGTGTGCACCTCCTCCGATCATGTCTAGCCGTGTGCACGGTTGCGTGGTGAAATATTGCGATTCTATAGGACCTTTCATTGCACCCACGTTCTATCATAGTGACACGTGTACCTATTTGCCTTTATCGGGTGACACGTTTCACCGCCTGACAAACGTAATCGCACAGCGCAGGACACGCCTGCATCTATCCGAAGTTTCTGGAAAGTTATGGATGCTTCCATCCGCTGTCTGTGACCGAACCCTGCACTGTAAACAAAAAAACACACAGATGGGCATTTTTTGCTTGTCCTTTAGCGCATGCCCTTTTGTACATCTTTTTGCTCCCATTGCAAGGGCGTACGATAAAACTCCCATTGACGTGGGCATTATTTGGGCACACAACAGGGGTACCGTAATACGCTCACTTCACCCCCATTTGACTGGGAGGTAGAATGGGAGTTTTGTGAAGGAATTAAAGACATTTTAGTGTAGGTGCGGCTAGCACGTGGGCAAACGCTTGGTGGCGTGGGTTAGGCGCTTACGCAGCACCAGACGGAACACCGCAGGCCGAAATGTTGAACGCCGGCGATCAAGGCTCAAGGGAACTCAGCCGTCCGTGAGCTGCCACCCGAGCAGGCGTCGCACCTGCTCGGAGCGAACGCCAGCGTCCGACACTGGCCTGCGGTATTCCGTCTGCTGCTGCATAGGCGCGGCGTACCGCCACGAAGCACTTCACCGCGGGCTCACCACACGTGGTCCAATGGACGGCACAGGGCCACCCCTGAATCCACCAAGTCACGCGCACACGTGGTCCAATGGCGAATGAACCCGTTACCGCACGTCTTCATTTTTTTTCCTTTAGCTGATCACAGAGCCCTTTTTGCAAAGCTTTTATACAGTCGTCCTAGCGAAAATGCTAGTTATGGGCAGTGCCTCCGAGGCCAGCAAACGCCTTCGAGAGCAGTTGCTACTTGCTGAAAGGAAAAATGCACCAGACACACACTGACAGTGAAAAAAATTTATTAGACATTAAATGTAAGAAACATAATATGTTTACTTCGGGGCCCAAAAGAAAGCACATTTCTGCCCCAGTAAAACAATTTTCTGGATTTTAAAAAAGTACAATGTACATTGTAAGCATGCCAGTTACTCGTATTCAACATGTCCTAACACAATGAAATTAGTAAATGATAGAAATGCTAACAAATCTTACCTCGTTTCATACTGAACTGTAACTACAGAGCCATGTGTTTGAATTGTTACTTTGTACTGACACTCCACACTTTTGCACAGACTACATACTGAGCTTGCTTGACTAACGGTAAAACTTCATTTGAGCCTAGTTGGTACATAATTCTGAACTTAAACTTAGAGCGCAAGCACCTAAGACAGACCACTAAAGGCAGACACGACACATACTGGCGCTAACTGGCTTCTTTATTTCTTCATCGTCGATGCACATATAAACCCTAGGCCACACAACCGCACAGGTGCACAGATTACATTACAGAGATCTACCAAAATATCACATATGCAAACGTAGCAAGTCAAATTCAGATGGGTGCAGGGACAAAGATAAGTCATTGATGCAATTATCACCTTGACTTTTTATGTGGTAGGCTTCTAACGCAAGTCGTGCATGCTCATTCTCGCTTTTGCCAAGAATCGACATCCCATCAAGTCATGTCTCACAACTGTTGCAAGGGTTTATATGCGCAACAAGGTGCACTCCTCTATATACATTTTTGTTTACTTTTTGCAGATGTTCCCTGCATGGTCCCTAAAACACATAAGGTCATTTATAAACTCAAGAAAGTTGCTTGCAGGCATAGTGTTCCTTTGGCATTTCCTGCGCCGAACAAGCTTTTAAAGCTATGCTTCCGCTTCTGCGGAGAGAGCAGAGGAGGATGCCAAATTCGGCATGTTGCTTCATATGTGTCGCGCGCTGTTGGCGTGGTTTATACAATTCCACTCTCATGTGGGAAGACATAGCTTGGCTATATAGGGCATTGCGTCAATGAGCGACTCGGGGAACATGCGCAAAAGTAAACGAAAATGTAGATAGAGGAGCGCACCTTGGTGCGCATATAAACCCTTGCAACAGTTGTGAGACACGACTTCATGGGACGTCAATTCTTGGTAAAAGCAAGAATGAGCATGCGTGGCTTGCCTTAGAGGCCTAGCACATAAAAAGGCAAGGCGATAATTGCATGAGTGAGATATCTTTATCCCTGCAGCCATCTGAATTTGAATTCCTACGTTTGCGTACGTGATAATTTGGCAGATCTCTGTAATGTAATCTGAGTGCCTGCGCGGTTGTGTGGCCTATGGTTTATATTGCATCGACGACGAAGAAATAAAGGAGTTAGCGCCAGTGTGTGTCGTGTCTTCCTTTTGTGGTCCGTCTTAGGTGTTTGTGCTGTAAGTTTAAGTTGCTTGAATAAGCCATTCCAAATCAACAGTCGCTTGTATATTGAGGCCGATCAGTGGCATTTTGCATGGACTAGCACACAAATATGATAAATGTCAAAGTACTAAATTAAGAAATTGGGACTCAGCACACAAAAAAGCTACATAATCTAGTGTAGTTATTGGGCTGTATTTCAGAGCAAGCTATTAAAAATTATCGTATTTTACGAATCAGAACGCACCTTCTGATTATGAGACATGCCGTAGCTAGTAACCCCGGATTAATTTGGACAACCTGAGGTTTTTAAAATGCACCTAACTCTAAGTACACAGGTGCTTTTGCATTTCGCTCCCACTGAAATGCGGTTTTGTTTACGACTAGATTTGCGAAACTTCCAAACAGGATCCCCCCTATATTTTTACCGTGGGCGCTCTTTAAATGGAGCCTCAAGGGGCCAGGGAAATTGGTTCCATTTACCAGGCGTTCTATTTACTGAGAGACTTTCCAGAGAGCCAACCAACTACCAGGATGGCGTCCTGTTTAAGCAGTGCTTAAGCGATTTTCGTTTACCGAGATTCCACTGTAGACCATAATAGGGGATGAGTTGTGTTCTGCATGGACACTTTGGCGTGGCTACCATGTTTAGTTGAATAGTGTGCAAGCAGCAACATTTCACTGTACCTAGTGCAATATATAAAGCCAGCAATGTAACATGTTGCAAATGCAGCCACGAACAAGTACCTTGCCTGATCATATCTAATAGCAGCGTCTTTAGACGAAATTAGTCATGCTTTCTCACGTTTAGGTGCCTTGCTTTCAGGAATCAAATCCTCCTTATCACATTGGCCTTCAATTGTGTCATCCCCCAGCTGAGGTCACTTGAGATTGCATTTAATTGCACTTCAAATATTATATTGGTTTTATTTAAGAAGCACATGGCATCACAGTCACCACCTAGACATAAAATTCATGCTGCAACGCAGTAGCAGACATTCTGAGGTAGAAGCCTAACTATTCTTTAAGTGGGATGCATACTCAAAACACTGCAGTGCAATTGCAGACAGGCTGATAGTGTAGCAACGAGGACGGATTGAACGGACATAAAGGAGCAAAATTGTGTGAGCTTCGAATTATTATTCTCCCTGAGGAACCATGCTGTCCAATTATAAAATGGGGATCAAAATAAAGTAATTGGATAGCAAACCTGCATTTCATTAAGTAAATAAAATACTGTTCATGCTACCTTCCAGGGTGCACACTACCTTCTCTTTGAATGGGAATTTGTTACCTTGCCATGGGTTGTCAAGTGTATAGGTGTATTGTTGATCGAGGGTGGTGGAATGGATGTAGGTCTCAGGCTAGAGGGAATATTTCGACAAGGAGACTTGCCAGGTTTAACAATGAATGTCTCAGGCTGGAGCAATTTGGTTCTCTTGCAAAGATGTTGGCTCCAGCATGAGACTTCCTTTGTTGCACAACTGTTGATGACTAATGTCGCCATTGTTTCATTTACCCTCGCCTTATTCAACCTATTGCTCCACGCAGGAGTTGCACTTTCTTTCAAAAATAAAGATATTATTGAGCTCAATGGCTTTGTGCATGGCTGCGTCCTTAAGTGCAAAAATTTCTTTTCAATGAATGAGAGTGGGTACCTTTTTTGGGAATTCAATAGGAAGAACCAAAACTTAAGCTAACAGACTGGCTATGACGACAAGTAAACATGAATTGATGTGGAGTGCCATTTCTTCATTTCACACCAGGCTTGGGGCCAGCCGGACTTCTTCCTAAAATTGAGAAACTTTTTCTAATGAAATACATATTAAGAGTATTCTCTTCATAATCTGAAAATTAAAAAAATTGTTATTTGGTTATTCATATTTAGTTGGGAACAGTGCGAAGGACACTGCAAAGTAAGGGCTTATACAGTAATGACACATAGTGCTGGCAGACAACAGATTTAATTTTAGAACAGACAAAGAGTTACGTACTTTAAATTCTTCCTAAAACCCATAAAAAAACCAAAGCAGGAAGCAGTTCTACAAAATAATGTATGTGCATGAAAAATACACCTGATCATCGGTTCGCAGACTTACTTGTCAGTTACCAAAACATGTGTTACACTGAAACATTTCTCCTACAATTTGGTAATTCTGTGAGCTTTGATTATTGCTCTGGTCAGTTGGTTGGTGTGTTTACTGCTATTAGTGTACGGTGAAGTGTAATGTACATGGGCAAGTGTTACTGACAACTATGAAAATTGGCAAATTTTGCTGCACTAGGATAATGCATGCATTATCCTGCTGCAGTGAAACTTTCCAGTAAACTTTCACAGCTGTCCGTAGCACTTTCCCACCTGTCTCGCCTCACACTGTTCCATCTATTGCTTCACCATACTGTAATATGCATCCCCAACTGACACAAAATTCTGCCCTTCTGAAGTTCTTACTGCAACTTCGAACTCGTCACATTCAGGCTGCCAGCCGTACTGAGCCCAATGCAGCATAACTGCATGGACTGGCAGCTCCTTTCATGGATTTATTCTGGTGTAATGGCACCACAGAAGCAAACGAAGACAAAGACATGCAGGGTACAAGCGCCTAACCTCAACTCTGGCTTTAATAAGAAAACATACATCACATACAGCACGTAGTGACACGAAGTGACGTCATAATTTCAAAAACAAGTTCTTCGTGCAATGTAACTGAGAATGACTGATGCATTTGTCCTATTCGTGCTAATCTTCCAAAGCTTAATTATCTTATGTACGTGTGCTCATAATTTCTGGCTACGAGTTTTGAAGAACACAGGAACGAACCAATCTATCTCGCACTGGATCACATTGTGCGGATGAGTTGTTGCACACAAACTTCATTTGCCTCAATCTCAAATTATTACAGTGTGTGTCTATGCAATGCAAGCATGACTGGATGGGAATGGCAGAGTGTACATAACCTCCGTTGCACAGTGCACCGCCTGCAAATTGTGCTGCACACAACAAATTGATTTGTTTTCCTGGCTTCAGTCTTTTTTTCTCATCAGAGCAAATCTCTCCACATGTTTCATACAGAAAAAATAATTTTGCCCGTAAGGACCAGCTACACAATTACCCATGAAAATTACAAATACATACGAAACAACTGCAACCACTTTTTTACTTCATCATCTCATTCATTATAGTATTCCATATTCATGCCTAATTTAGTTGCACAAATCATTGTTTCCTCAGGCCCTTGCTAGGACAGTTTTGTGCTGTAACAAAAGGCAGAAGCCAAAAAAAGGAAAAGGTTGGTTGTGGCTTGAAGCACAAACATTATGCATCTAGTGAGCTCGGCTGCAAGCGTTGTGTAGTCTGCTGCCATCATAAGGCTGTGCCTACATCGGACAGACGGGATGCTCTATTAATGCGAAATGAGGGAGATTGAGGGAGTATGAGTCATCTGTGTGAAACAACCCTCCCTCACACAATGTTAGATACTCCAAAGAATGTGACTGCAGTCCTGTGTTCCACAAAACTTGCGTTGTAGCCAGGTATTACAACCTGACAACATGAAAGGTAATTGTGGCTTGCAACATCTAAAAAGGACAAATGTATCGCTGATCCATTAGTTGCACTGCATAAAGAATTTCTTTTAACAGGTATTATCACATCATGTCTCCACCTTTTATTAAACATTGCCTGCTTCCTTATTTTAAAGCTTGAAGTGAGATCCGGTGCTGGTGTCTTTTGCATACATATCTTTCTTCGTTTACTTTTTGTGGTGTCATTACACCAGAATTTGAACAACCAAATGGCCACACATTGTTTTTGTCATGTTATAGTGGTGCTTGCAAAGCCTCGTAAACAGCAGCCTATTTGGTCAAAACATGCTTTTGTACATATGCTTTTCCAAAAAGAAAGCTGCCAAGAAGGTAACAAGAATCAAGAGCATTAGGTTAAATCCACTGCAATGCTTTGCTTTTTTGCCTTTATTCCTTACACCTAAGTGGATAAATGTAATAAATGTAATCTGGACCCGCCCTTTACTATTATGACAGTCAATGGCGAACTTACAGGCTCAGATCTCGCAACCACTTTCAACGATTTTTTTCATTATTGTAGCAGATTCTGTATGTACGTCATCAGTACCAGACGCACTTTCTAATCTAATCACTCCCTTACAAAACTCTCTTGCGCTTATGCCAACTACTACTCACGAAATCGCTTCATTATTACATAAGGTAAAAAATCACGTTTCACCAAGGCATGATGGCATACTAGCGGTACCTTTGAAGCATGTATCTTCTTTAATATATGATGTCTTGTGTTACATCGCAAATCGTATGTTAGACAGCGGAGTGTACCCAGATCAGCTGAAGATAGCACGTGTATGTCCAGTTTACAAAAGTGGGGAAAAAATGACATATCGAATTATAGACCCATTTCTGTTCTACCCGTCTTATCAAAAGTTTTTGAAGGTGTCATTAATACTCGTCTCGAGAATTTTTTCCATAAGTTCAGTGTTATTACTTCCTCGCATCATGGATTTCTGAAAAACAAATCAACAGAGCAGGCGCTTTTAACAGTAAAAGAAAAAAATTATTAAGAATATCGAAATGAAACAGTTCACTCTTGGTCTTTTCTTAGATTTCCGAAAGGCATTCGATTGCGTTCGTCACAACACCCTGCTACGCAAGCTCAACAGTTATGGCATACGTGGTATTGCATCTGAATTGCTAAAGAACTATTTAAATAACAGACTACAGTATGTTCAAGTTAATGGCATACCCTCAGAGAAATTGGCAATTCAGCTTGGTGTTCCTCAAGGATCTATATTAGGACCATTATTGTTTTTAGTATACATAAATGATATCGCTAACATATCCGAATCGCCTAATCTGGTCATGTACGCTGATGATACGAATGTATTTTTTTTCATCCCACTCCTTGTCCCAAATGGAGGCTACGGCAAATGAATGTTTAGGAAAGTTACATAACTGGTTATTGACGAATCGGCTAAGCCTCAATTTATCAAAGACTAACTGCATAATTTTTCAGCCTATTAATACAGTAGAAAGTATCACTCTGAAAATTTGCTACGAACATACTGAATTAAAACGTGTTTCAAACCAGAAATTTCTTGGTGTTTGGTTCAATGAGAATCTTTCTTTGAATTTTCATATCACCAAATTAATGTCTGATTTAAGTAAAACAGTCGGCGGTTTGTATAAGATATCTCATTTGTTGCCACCCTGGTTAAAGATATCCATGTATTACGCACTTCTGTACTCAAGGTTATCTTACTGCATCCTTCTATGGGGAACTACGACGCGCAGCAATTACCTCAGACTAATTTCAATTCAGAAACGCGCTATACGTGCCATTGAAGGGTTTCATGGCAGACCTTCAGATTTACCTACGTTACCGCTATTTCAGAAATATGGCATCCTTAAAGTAAAAGAAGTATACAACTTCTGTCTACTTTAGTACATCCATCATCATATATTGTTCTTTTCATGCCCAGATAATTCCAAAAGCCGTTATGCATTTCGGACGAAACGTAAGCTTGTTCCTATCACACGCACCAATTATGGCAAGCAAACACTAAGCTACCAGATTCCCACGGTAATAAATAACTTCCCCTTTGAAACTGAGTATTACCTTCTACAAAAATGCTTTAAATCTACAATTAAGAAACACGTATTGGAACAAACGGAATGATACAATTATTAAGTCGACATACTTTGTATTTATTTGTATTTATTTCGCTACCTTTTGTTCTATTTATTTGTATCTTTTTGCTACCTGTGATATTGTTTCTTTGTTTTAGGACTGATATTTTTATGTTTGTATAAAAAAGATGTTGTGTCTTTACACCCCTAATACGATAAGTTGTGTATTCAATCTATTCTGTCCTTGTACAAATTTTGTGCATATTCACTTGCTGCTTCATGCTTTTACAATGCTTGAGAAATTCATTGTGTATTTTGTTGTGAAGTGCTTATGCACAATGCCAGCTGTTTTACGGGTTACCGGGACCTTGTCAGGCTCTTGCCTTTTGTCTTGGCGCCCTCTTTTCATTGAAAAGAAAATAAACTTTCACTTTCACTTTCATAAGACAGAGCGTGAATGTTAAAGAAATGCCCCAAATAGGTTGCTGAAATTATGCGAAAATGTTAACGCAACTAAGCGTAGATTTATGTGCAATAATAGACACCAATCTTAGTTTCTTTCCTTCTGACACAAACATAGTATATCTTATTCCTTTGGCATGAAGAAAAGCATATGTAGAGCAGACAAATCTATATTTGAATGAGCCTTCACGATTAAGCACCACTAGAATGTGACCATTAGGGCACATACACTGTAAACAGTGCAGATGACAGCCCGAATTTCACAAGTGCAACTTGTTAGCGAAAGCAGCAACCATTAACCCAGAAACTAACAAAATCGCACAAAATAACAAAAACAACAAGAAAAAAAAGACGAATGCATCAGCACAGCACCTATTTTTCGAAGTTACAGGAAAGTGGCGTGCTTGTTAACAAACCTACAACCACGGCACATTTGTATATGACCACCCCCTGCCTCTTTGTGTGCTTTCGCGCCTTTGACAAGGCGTTACTGGATATTTATTTGCTTGTCTGTTGGAAAAACACATCAATTATTAGTCAGTGCACAGTGCACGATGCCATTTATCTTTGTGGACTCACTTTGTGTCCTTAGCACTGCTATTACCTGTTCAGAACTAAGAATCGCAAAAAGACTTGTTCTACTTAAATCTACATGCCTGAACATGTGGGTTCTGCAGTTGAAATAGCGTAACTATAAGTAAGATGAATGACATGTTCTGATGAACTTTGTTTTCATAATCTAATTGTTTATTTGGGCACATAACCAGTCAGATCATTCATACTAAAACAAGAAAACAAATTCAACACACTGGTTTATACTGGTTGGTGCTCTATTGACTTTAGTACACACATTGAACAAACGACAGGCAGTGAGAAATGCCAGCCACCACTAACTTCCAGACGGCATTATTGGTCGCGTGTGCACATGATATAGCTACAAAAACCTAAACAAAAGTAAACAAAGAAAAAGTACATTTAACAGAAAAAGAACAAGACAAAACAAAGAACACTTCTTTTGGAAGCTAAGTCACAATTAAGGTGCAAATGACAGCTATAGTTTGGCAAGCACACATTTAGTTATTTTGCTCAGTCTCTTGATATCACAATTTCTTGTTTCACAGCACCACCAACGGGACATCTACCCATATCTTCATTGCACATGCCATTTTTGCTAGCTCCAAAATCTTTTTGTGGTTATTCATTTAGTACCTGCTTCGCCTGTCCTGGCATTGCAGGGGGGGTATACATTCTGTGTAATGTAACTTACATTCAAATCAAGCACACAAAGCAGGGAGGGAATTATCTTTGAAAACTATGCAAACATTTGCAGGCGGAAAAACCTTGCAGTCACTTTGGTCCAAGAAAGAAACAGTGTGAGGCATCACCTATAAGTAAAATGAAATTCATAAACCTGTTTAGTCTAATCTCTCTCTTGTGAGGTATGATGATTTGCCTCATATGAATTTCTCTATCTCTACATATTTGGAACAGTATATAATGTGAAATAACTTTAACTGAAGTGATTTGCTAGTCTTTTAAATCCTGCCACTGAAGCTTACTCTTACTATCAGTAATACAAAGCCTTTTAGTATGACTTCCTATAACAAATCTAACTGCCATACTTTGAACATTTTCAAGCATACCAGCTAACTCAATGTTATGAGGATCCTAGCAAACGCATACTTATTTGATTAGTGAATGCACATAAGGAAAATACAGCTGTTCTTTGAGGTTTTCGGGTCGCTAACAAAATGTGAATGGGTGGACACACGACAGCTACACCGGCAAGCATCGTGGCCAACCAAAATTAAGTTTATTTCTACACGGGCGGGCACGGCGGAGTGTGAGCAGACGCTGGTCGGCTTTTTCTGGAGGCATGTACAAAGGAACCCCAACATAACGAATCCACTAAAGTAAGCAATTTGGTTTGTTGTACTGTGATTCCACCTTTTAGTCAAATGAGTACATTTGCAAATGCATTGTTTTCCCACGAAAAGGGCCGCAGTCAGAAAAATCAAATCTGAATGAGAAAAAAAAAATTTGAATTTGTAAGTCTGCAACCAAAGATATGATTTCACGGAGTGTCAACGATACCTTCGCATAACTATTATGAAGCAAACCTAGCCTTGCTTTTGCATCCACTCTGTTCTCTTTGATACTCATCTTAAAACTTAGTGTGCGCAAATAGGGACGAAGAATAGAAGAAACACAAGGACGAGCGCTTTCTAACAACTGGTTTTATTTTTGAAGAACCACCTACTTATATACCCACAGATCTGCGCGATCTAGGCAAACAGAGCACGCCTATAGCGCATATAATACACACAGATCTGCGCGATCATGTCAAGAGAGTACATCTACAGTACATATACCACTTGTGATAAAAAACAAAGACGTGGACCAAAGCCACCCGGTCAACATAAGAACAGCAAGGTGCATGAAACATCTACTTACGATAAAATGCGTTGAAGATGTGATGATAGAAGTGAATTTTCTTTATCCAACAATGAAACCGATGGATGACTGATGCATTTTTCTTTTTGTTTTTCAATCCAGTTTGCTTCCACAATTTCCCTCGCGGTTTGATTCCTAGTCCTATACAAAATGTTGGTGCTACTAAGACAGGGGGAGCAATCATGTTCTAGGCAATGCATTGCCAAATGCGTGCTAGGGCGACCTATCAGACTGGACAAATGTTCCCTTAACCTCGTGTTAATGCATCTCGCAGTCGGCCCTACGTACACATGACCACACGTCATAGGGATCTGATAAACAACGTTCATCGTGCAATCAACAAATTGGTTCTTGCGTGGATGTTTAACACTACATTCTTTCTTTGCATCATCCTTTCTTTCGAACTTATTTTTAACCCTAGAGCACACACTACCTATTTTGTTTTTCGCCGAAAATACCACTTTTACTGCATAACTACCAGCCACCTTTTAAAGTCTCTGTGGAAGGCCGTGGACATACGGAATCACTGAAATCTTGGAAGCTACATCCTTCTATTCTTCGTCCCTGTTTGTTTGCGCAGAATAAGTTTTAGGATGAATTTGTTCCTACTAGGCCGACTCCCAGTCTTACTCTTTGATACTGCCACATGCAGTGGGACGACACCATCATGAAAACTGCTGGCAGTGGAGGCGAACGCTTTCTCTGTCTCTCACTTCAATGCATCTCCGAAACTACAGATTATGCAACCTCCAGTACTAAACACGTGGGAAGACTGTGCACATAGTACCACGCCATATGAGCACGTCCACTCTTTCCCCACGCAGCAGTTCACCTATAGAACAGGGTGCGCAGGCTGCAGATGTGCTCAGCTGTACTCACAGCCATGTGCAGCGACGGCTGCACTTGAAAAGAAGACACGCACGGACTGGGCTCCTCTGAGGGCCCCTTAAAAGCTGTTCATCATTTTTGTTTCTGTAATAGGCTAATGCAAAAAGTGAATTTGCTTCATTGCTATTAAGAAATTTTGTACACATGGTAGAAAAATTATGAAAGCAGAACATTTTATTACTTTTCACCCCTCTCAGATGGAATATATCGAACAAATGCATCAGCAGCCATTTTCGCCTTGTTTCATCTAAGATGTTTTTTTCATGCTGAAAGAAATGCATGTGTTTAAAAAATAGGCTTGGTTGCAATATGTGAAGAAATTCTGTAATGTCACAAAGGTTGCTGAAATGAAAATATATTTGTGATTTCCTCGCAACTGAAACACTCAAAAGGAAAACTACCTTTTAAACAGACTAAAAGAAAGCCACAGCACATGCACCCGTACTAAGCCAGAGACTAAAAACAAGAAAGGGGCTGGCAGATGGAATGGCACACTGTGGTATAAACTTTTTTAAACAGGGTTGAAGTACCTCAGACAGGCTGGCCAACGTTTCGATAAGTGGACCTATCTTCGTCAAAGGCGGCTTCGTCATCCTCGGCGTGTTAGTTTTAAAGGGTTAGTGCAGTGACGTCACGTGCGGGTGTTGTCGCTGGCGGCTGGTTTTAAAGAGAGAGATTACAAGAGGGAACAGGCGCTGTCGTCCGACGTCTGTGAGCCTCATTCTCAAGACGAAGGGACAAGAGCGTGAGAGTGGGCACGCGGGGAGGAAAGAAAAGAAATAGAAGCAGAAAAAAGGGGAAAAGAAGGGAAAAAAAAGCAGGGGGGTGCCAGGGCCGTACCAAGACACAACAAAGGGGGGGGGGGGGGTGAAAGAAAAAGAAAGAGAAAAATGAAATCTTTAAGAAATACGGGGGCTTGGGAGCGTGTTGGGGATGCGAAAGGTTAGGAGGTAATCCGGGGGAGTCGTTGGGGCATGTTTTTGAGGCATTAGAACGGCCGGTCAAGCAATAGGTCGAGTAATTTTGAAATAGTTAAGGTGGCGACGGGGAGTCTGCGGTGCAATGTGTGGGGTGACTGAAAGGCAGCGGCATGGTCTTTCAAGGGGCACTGCCCCACGCGCTTAACGTAGGTGTCGTTACGGCGGCATCCAGAAGGCGATGGTTGAGGCGCCGAAAAAGGCATATTGACTTCGGAATGTGTTGTCGAGGGGGTTTCAAAAAAAAAAGACTAAAAAAGGGGGTAAGGGGGAAGGGGGGGGCGAAATCGTTATAGCAAACAGGAGGGCGACGCGTGCAGAAGCGGGCGCGGGCAAGTGTACATGGAAGAAGGGGATCGTACACTTGGTATAGACGTAAAATCCTGAAAGAGTACATTAAATTGAGTAGTAGGCAGGAAATTTTTTTTTCTTTTTCTCCTCTTCCTCTCTCCCCCTCTCCCTTTTTTTCCTCCGAAATGAAAGAGTAGGTGAGGTTAAGAATTAAAGTTGGCTGGTGGCCTAATGTGTTTTGTGTATTGGTTGATGATATGAGAGTTTCAGATTTAAGTTACAGCTTTTAAAGATTCTAAGTTGCCGCGTGCCAAATTAATTCCTGTCGGGTGTAGGCAATTAAACTTGTGTATGAGGTATGATTCCGTGTACTTCCTTTCGCGAGGGGAACGGAAATTTGTTTGTAGTATATAGAGCCTTGCTTTGTCAAACATATGTCCATGTTCATTAAAGTGGCTGGCTACTGCTTTGGGTAAATTGTGTTTTGTGTCCGCGCGGTGACCATTGAGTCTTGTATTGATTTGTTGTCCGGTCTCACCTATGTATTGTTTGCTACAAGCGGCGCATTCTAGACAGTAGACTACATTGCTTGATGTGCAGGTGAAAGCCGAAGTTACTTTGTGTGTGTAATTCGACGCTGTACTTTTTACTGTAGTAGTGGATTGAATGTGTTTGCATGTAGAGCACCTGGGGCGACCACAGGGATTGGTTCCCAACTTCTTCTTTTTCTGTAGTTTGGCGTGCACAAGAACATCTTTAAAATTAGTGTTGCGTCTGTAGGCTACTCTGGGAGGGTCGGGAAAAATCTTCTTAAGTTTCTGGTTGCTGGTGAGAATCGGGTAGTAGTTACTTAGGATGTTATTCACGTTTGGGAGTGCGTTTGAGAATTTAGTAGTAAGAAGAGGCGTTGTTCTTGTGATCTTCGGGCGGGGCTTGAGGACCTCGGCTCGATCAAGTTTGGTTGCAGCGATGTAAGCTGTTTGAAGGTCACTGTTTGGGTGGGTCCTGTTTGATAGCGTTTCTTTAAGGTGATCGAGTCTATCTATGTAGTCTTGGTTTTCAATGCAAATGCGACGTAGTCGTGTGGCTTGGCCTTTAAAGATGCCTTGTTTGCAATGTCTGGGATGGTGGCTGGTATATTCTAGGTACTGTTGTTTGTCGAAAGGTTTCCTATACAGCGTTGTCTTTAGTTCACCATTGTCAATGTATATTGTTGTGTCCAGAAAGTTTATGCGCTCAGTTGAGGATTCTGATGTGAATTTTATTGTTGGGTGAACAGAATTTAGAAAGGATACATATTTATCTAGACTGTCTTGGCCCTGTCCCCAGATTATGAGTATGTCGTCTATGTATCGTAGGTATGTGTGGGGCTTGGTAGTGCAGCGCGATAAGAAATCTGTTTCTAGAATCCCCATAAATATGTTCGCGTAGGTTGGTGCAAAAGGCGTACCCATGCTTGTACCATGTATCTGTAGGTAGTAACTCTCTTCAAATTCGAAGTAGTTATGTGTGAGAACTAATTCAAGGAGAGACAGGTAAACTTCAGTAGAGTGTTGTGCACTGTGTTTAGACAGCGTTTGTTTTATCGAAGATAAACCATCAGGGATTGGAATGTTGGTGTACAGCGCCGTGACGTCTAGTGTTGCGAGAATTGTGTTGTGGGGTAGTGTGCCTTTAGTATTAATGTCTTCTATAATTCTCAGCAGGTGGGGCGTATCTTGTACAAATGACGGAAGTGTTTTCGGCAAGTTACCAAGGTAGTGGTTAAGGAATGTGGAGATGTTCTCTGTCGGGGTGTTGTTGTTTGATACTATCGGACGGCCTGGGATAATAGCAGTGTATAGTTCAGCGGATGGAATTTTATGAATTTTCGGAAGGAGGTAAAAACGTCCGGCAGTTTTGTTGCTTGGTTTAAGAAATTTGTATTCTGATGGTGTTATCAATTCATCAGCCAAAAGTGATTTCAGCCTGTTGGTAATTGTCACTGTATAGGACAATGTCGGATCGTTATCTAGTTTGCGGTAATGTTCTGGGTTGTTTAGTTGTCTGTAAGCCTCGTGCTTGTATTTTTCTATTGGCCAAATAACTATACTTCCACCCTTATCTGCTTCCTTAATAACAATGTCATTCCGGCAGCTCAGATTTGAAATGATATGACTCTCCGACGCAGTTATGTTTTTAGGTCGCTTAGATGTCTTGGATTGGCTTATAATTTCTTTAGTGATAGTTTTAAGGTATATGTCAAGTTCTATGGATTCTATGGCGACACCTACGTTAAGCGCGTGGGGCAGTGCCCCTTGAAAGACCATGCCGCTGTCTTTCAGTCACCCCACACATTGCACCGCAGACTCCCCGTCGCCACCTTAACTATTTCAAAATTACTCGACCTATTGCTTGACCGGCCGTTCTAATGCCTCAAAAACATGCCGCCAACGACTCCCCCGGATTACCTCCTAACCTTTCGCATCCCCAACACGCTCCCAAGCCCCCGTATTTCTTAAAGAATTCATTTTTCTCTTTCTTTTTCTTTCACCCCCCCCCCCCCCCTTTGTTGTGTCTTGGTACGGCCCTGGCACCCCCCTGCTTTTTTTTCCCTTCTTTTCCCCTTTTTTCTGCTTCTATTTCTTTTCTTTCCTCCCCGCGTGCCCACTCTCACGCTCTTGTCCCTTCGTCTTGAGAATGAGGCTCACAGACGTCGGACGACAGCGCCTGTTCCCTCTTGTAATCTCTCTCTTTAAAACCAGCCGCCAGCGACAACACCCGCACGTGACGTCACTGCACTAACCCTTTAAAACTAACACGCCGAGGATGACGAGGCCGCCTTTGACGAAGATAGGTCCACCTATCGAAACGTTGGCCAGCCTGTCTGAGGTACTTCAACCCTGTTTAAAAAAGTTTATACCACAGTAAGCCAGAGACTGTATCAAGCTGTTATCAGAAGGCTTTCAAAAAAGAATCTTTCTCGGTTTGGTAAAATTTTTAAAACAATGGTTAACATCAGGCCCATGCCCTAAATCTAGAAGAATTAAAGTTCTTAGGTTACTCTGTGTTCTTTCTTGAATCCAACAAATGTGCCTAGAAAAATGGGCCAAGTCTACATGTGTGGCAAGGTGTGAACAAGAAACTCACTTTAGCTGGCTGTAGTGCTCCCTGCGTTGAATATTCAGGCAGAAAATCGTTACTCCAAATATGACTGTGCCCCCAAGAAAACCAAGTCTGGTAGACTACATCAATGCATATGGAAAAATCTTTAGCCATGCTTGCTGGCACCCTGTGTCTGTATTGGCCTCTAGCAGGATAGTGGCCCCCACGTGCTGGAATCTTTCTGTGGCATAGAAAACATTGTGATACCAGCTGTGAAGTGTTAATCAGTTTAGTCAGCAGTTTAATCACAGTAAATTCCAAGTGTTTACATGTTTTAAGCATTGCTTGTGGGCATCTTGGCTACATAACCTACACCTTACATCCCAGTCTGGTGTGTAGCATAACAAAGGCTTTTATTGGAGCAACTTGATGCTTTTATATTGGTTATTCAGTTGGCATGATCTTTCACAAAAGAGCTATAGGCAATTTTGCTGCAATAACAGTACTGTTTTTATAACATTCGTCATGGGGAGTGCGGGTTGCCGCTTTTGGCAGAGTTCTTGCTTAACTCGATGACATCTCCATGACACAGTTGTTTTCCGACACGATTTCGTCCCACATGCGATTGCAGAGAGGTAGAAAAAATAGTACAGGCAAGAAGAAGAAGAACAAAACTTTATTCGGAGAAAGAACTTCGTTGCCCCTAAAACGGGGTAACGCCGTGTGGTCGGGCCCCTATTCCAAGGCACCGCTGGCCCTCGCCATCCTTTCTGACCTGCGGACGAGCCTGGGCTGATCCCCAAGGGCGGATCTGGATAGCAATGCCTCCCACCTCGCTCTCGTATTATTATCTTCTTGCTCTTCTGTGTGAGCTGTGCACTGCCATGTGATGTGGTAGAGCGTTGGTGTGCTCCCACACCACGGGCATATGTCCTTGTATGCTGTTGGGTAGTATATATGCAGTTTATATAGGTTTATGTATGTGTCTGTTTGGAGCCTGCGTAAGGTCGCTGAGTCCATGGCTGAAAGGTTCCTATGCGGGGCTGGGTAGAGCCTTCTGATTTCCCTGTAGTGTTGCAAAATCGCTTTAGAACTTGGATCGATGGGTGTCGGGTCCTCCACCATGTTGCCATTGGCAGCTCGGCAATTAGGAAAACCTCGAGCCACCTCATCTGCATGGAGGTTCCCAGTAACACCCTGGTGCCCCGGGGCCCATGTTATCGTTTGGGTATACCTGACGTCAAGGTCTCTGTTGATTTCGGCAAGTATCCGGCGTGCCCTCGCGCTGATCTGTCCCCTCTGATAGTTTCTACATGCGGCCTGAGAATCTGTGACTATTGTTAGTGGAGTATTGCGCTCTATGCCTTCTCGTATAGCTAAGGCGATGGCTATCTCTTCGGCTTCTAAAATGGTTGCTCGGGAAACTGAAGCACAGGCCGTGATTTTCCCTTTACGGTTTACGACAACTGCCACCATGTTCTTTGCGTTGGCCCGATACGGTGAAGCATCCGTGAATCGTGCAGTGTCCAAGTGTTTTGTTGTTTTGTCTATGTATTCTGCTCGAGCTTTTCTCCTTCCTGCGTGTAATGTCGGATCCATGTTTTGTGGTATTGGTGATACCCCATACAAATCTCTAATCTGGCAGGGTAGACCTTTGGCGTTTTGGTGTATTTGTATGCATCCTCCAAGGCCGACTCTTAGAAGAAGAGCTCTGCCGACTGTCGTTTGCGCCAATCGACTCCTCTGCGCTATGAGTTGGGCCTCAGCCAGCTCATGAAATGTATTGTGGAGGCCGAGGGCTAGAAGCTTCTCATTTGAAGTGTTGCGTGGCAACCTCAGGGCTGTCTTATATGCCATCCTTATTATTGTATCAGCCTTTTCTTCTTCCTCCCTGTTCATGGTATGGTAAGGAAGGGAGTACATTAGTCTGCTGATGACCAGGCTTTTCACCAGTCTGAGGGTGTCGTGTTCCCCCATTCCTGTCCGATTATGAGCCACACGGGCTATCATCCGATTAATTTGTTGCGTTGTTTTCCTGATCATGTTTAAAGTGTGTATACATCTGGCATTAGATTGCAGTTACATCCCCAACACTCTTACTATTGACCTCTCAGGAATAATTTTCCCATCCAGCCTGATCTCGAGTTTGAGTCTCGGGTCAGTTCTTTGTTTTTTTTGTTTTTGTGAGGCGAATGAGTTCTGACTTCTCCACAGAGCATTGGAGTCCTCTTTGTTGCGTATAGTTTTCTATTATATTGGCTGCCCATTGGAGCTTTTCCTCCTTCTCTCCCAAGTTGTCCTTGGTTATCCATATCGTTATATCATCCGCGTATAGGGAATGGTGGACGTCGGGGATTTCTTGGAGTTTTTTAGCTAGTCCAATCATGGCTATGTTGAAGAGTGTAGGCGAAATCACCGCACCCTGTGGCGTTCCTTTGTTGGGAGGATGGATGACTTCAGATTCATCGTTTCCTACTTTTATAACTGCTGTTCTCTGGTTGAGGAAGCTTCGGATGTACTGGTACGTCCTTTGACCGCAGCTGGTCTCTGCAAGTCCATCCAGTATCCCTTTGTGACTTACGTTGTCGAAGGCCCCTTTTATGTCGACAGCCATGACAATGTGTTCTCCGGCCTTGGGGACGTTCGTTAAGACTTCCTCCTTTAAAAGCAGGAGTATGTCCTGTGTTGACAGATGTGGTCTGAAGCCAAACATGGTATCAGGCATTAAGTTGTTTTCTTCAAGATGACGTTGGAGTCTAGTGTTTACTAATCTTTCGAACACCTTTCCTAGACATGATGTAAGAGAGATGGGCCTAAGGTTGTCTAAAGTAAAGTTCTTCCCTGGTTTTGGAATCATGATTATCACAGCGTGTTTCCATTGCTGTGGTATCGTTCCTTTGACCCTATGATCGTTGATAAAGTTCGTAAGGGCTGTTATGGCTTCATCATTCATGTTTCTAATCATGGCATTTGATATTTGGTCTGCCGCTGCCGCTGTGTTCCGTTTTGCACTGGCGATTGCTGCTTTAACTTCTGCTACCGTGAAGAGTTCATCCATGTCTGGGTTTGGGTGTCCGATGTAATCAGCTTGGTATGGGGGTATTGGGGCTTTGTTACTGAAGAATTTTCTATGGACTGCCTGTAGGAGTTCTTCCTTTGTGCCTGGGTACGAGTGTAGCAATCTCTCCAAGTTCTTTTGTCCTTCGCGTCTGGTTTCGAGCGGGTCAATCATTCCTCTGAGGATGTTCCACGTTTTTCCCATCCCTAGGGTTCCATTAAGTGATCCGCAGAAGCGTTCCCAGTTGGCTGTTGTAAGTTGGTTAGCATATTCCTCGGCCTTCTGGGTTATTTCTTTGATTTTCATTTTTAGTTTGCGGTTGCATTTCTGTCGCTTCCATTTTTTGGTCAGGCTTCGTCTTGCATCCCACAGATGCAATAGGTGAGGGTCCACTTCAGGTGTTTTGTCTGTCCTGGTGATGGTTTTGGTATGTTTCTGCTTTATATTTCGTATGCATTCGCACCAATTATCTAAATCATTTATGTCCGTGGTATGTTCTTTAAGTGATTCTCTGTACGCCCACTAGTCTGTTATTTTAGCTGTACCTATTTGTTTGCGGATTTGAGCTGTGCGGAATGTGGTGCTTATAATGCAATGGTCACTGCCTAGATTTTCGAGGGTGTTGCACCACTCCGCATTTGGACAATTTTGGTTATTGTTAAGTCCGGACTTGTGTCTGCGGAGATACTATTCCCTGTTCTTGTTGGCATTGCAGGGTCTGTTAGAAGTGTCATGCCGAGCGCTTCTATTTGTCCCATGATATTTTTGCCTTTATCGTTCTGGGTTGGATACCCCCAGCTTGAATGCCTGGCATAAAAATCCCCAACTATCACTAGAGGTCTCCCCTTCGCCATTTTTGCGGCCTCTTGAAATAGTTTGTCGAACGTTGCTCTTTTCTGACTCGGCGGGCTGTAGACATTAATTATGAAGGCACTCTTTGCTCTGGTGCCTTTATATCTGATTTCTGTTATTATATGCGGAATGTCCGTTCCTTCTATGGATTTGTGACATATTGCCGTTACTTTCTTGTCCACCAATGTTGCGACCTTCCAGTTTTCACCTTCGGTATTAAGGTTTCGTATCCCTGTAATTTTGGGTTTGTTCCGGCTTCTTGCAATGCAATGATAGCTGGTGATCTGCTTTGTGTCATCACCAGCTGCGACAGTTGTCTCATTTTACGCCGGAACCCGCGGCAGTTCCACTGCCATATTTCGCACTCTTCGGAAGTACAGGCAATATTGATATGCTAGAGATGATACGCTCGCGGCGTAGAACAACCTGCCCAAGTGTATTGAAGAATTCATAGATTAAGCGTTCTAGTTATTTTCGTATATCATGAGGCAAATTTTGCTTCTTTTTTACTTTATCTTTTTTTACTGTAAAGTGTTCCGGGAAAGTTTATTGCTGCAAAACACGGATACTTGGTGTCGAACTGACATTTTAGGTGCTTCTACATAGAAACCCAGCATTCCATTGTACTTTTATTGACGGTGCTGCTACTCGTATAACCCGCTTCGTGAATATTATTGTGCTTTGATGTTCAGCCAGTTGGACCCAGCATCCCTCATGGCTTCTACACCGGGAAATCTTTGCTCTTGACATTCACATTAAATGGGAGGGAAAAAATTGTAAACTAAAAGCGCCCAGTCAGGTAAATACGGGGGATTTTCTAGAATTTCGATACTAAACTCATGAAGCTGCTACGAAGTCTGACGTTCGCTATGACATAGTGCTCTGTTATGAAGAAACAAGGCATGCCTTTTCAATTTTCCAAGGCATTTGAGCTCAGTCTGTCATCGTAGGCTTTACAGTAAATGGGAGTAACATTCGGCATTTATAGCCTGTCATTTCGGGCTAAAATCCCCGAAGATATTACCCTGTGAGCTCTAGAAATTGACGTAATGACTTCCCCTGCGGACGGTTGTCGCCAAAACATCCTTCGACGAGGTAATCTGTGCTGCCTGTGAATAGAGCACTTTTTCGCGGGTGCTTGGTTGAATCCCTGCCGTGGCGGCGGCATTTCCATGGGGTCGAAATGCCAAACCACCTGTGTAGCGTGCATTGAGTGCACGTTAAAACGCACCAAGATGCCAAAATTATTAAGCAGTCCCACACTACAACGTACCACGTTGCCATTCCTTCATTTTGGATCGTAAAACTCCACAGTTTATAGAGTGCTCTTCCGTCTAGGGGTCGCACAGATGACACCACGTTTCATCCTGGGTCACAGGCGTGCCCAAAAAGACTGATAGGTCTGTATGAAAGGGCAGCATATTTTTCATAGTCGGAACCACATTTTGGCGTTTTTATTCCTCCGCCAAGTCTCCGTGAGCCTAGTGCGTTGTGACCTTGCGCATGTCTAATAGTTCCTTAACTATCACATGCACACGTACTACGAGATACCGAGACGTTCTGCAATAATTTTCTGTGACACTCATCGATCTATCATGATCATTATCGGGCACTTTTGGGGCATTCTGGTCCGTGAAAGCACTCCGCGCATGTGGTATACACAGCTCATTTCTCCAAGGCTGTCATCCTCGTTTAAATTCCTTCACCTTGCATTTCACTAGCATTTCGATGATAATAAATCACTAAATCACTGTATGATCAGCGATACACTGCTCACACATGGTACCTCCATCCATGCTCATTAGTTTACTTTCAAAGGGAGACGAGGGTCACATTGTAAAGTAAAAGTTTGCAGGCATTGCATAGAAAACCTGCTCTCAAACACATGACAGCTTCATACATAAAACATTCTGCATCAGCCCTTAAACTTTCTTGCCGTACCTCCTGCTAAATTTATGCTCATCGTTTATTCAAATTATTCAGACCCCTGCGATGACGCTTTCCTTCTGAAAAAAAGGCTTGGGTTTAGACACCAATAAGTAAACAGTGCTTGTCCTTGTCTCACCCCTGGTCCTTAATATTTTGCTACACTAGTCTTATTGCGACGTTTAGACAAACTATAGCTTAATAATATTTGTTCACTCATTGAAATAAATCAATAGGTATATGCTGCTTTGTGACGCAAACCCGTGCACGATAAGTAGAAGTTATCAAAATTGTTTGTTTATCCAAATACGCAGGTACCAGCCGGTACAGCTTCGGTTTCTGTAAGTTATGAGTGACGAATGCAGCTTGTGTATTCAGAAATGTACGCGAGCTGGCTGATTTCGCGGGGAACGTAGGATATGCTGCTGGCCAGTAGGGAGGAAGTCAGTAGTTTATGGTCAGTAAGGATGTGGAAGGAGCGTCTCTGGAAAAAAATGTTGCAAGTGATTCACACCCGAATAGATGGCGAGCAGCACTCGCCCACACGTGCTGTAGCGGCGCTCAGAGGGCGCTAGCTTGAAAAGAAGGCAACGGACTGCTAAGCACTACAAACTAACTGCTATAAGACTGCGCCGACAGAGGTGTCTGATATGTCAACCACGACGGAAGCTGGGGCATCGCATTTGGGGTAGACTAGAAGCGTCGTGCAAGCACTGGTTTTTTTTAGGCGTCGATACGCGTCATCAGTGGTGCCATTCTAGGCCACGAGAGTATTAGGTGTCTTGAGGCCCGGGAGCAGGTCGTGGAAAGGCTGCAGTATATTGGCGCAGCAAAGAATAAAACGGTGGTTCTAAATGGCGAGGCAAAAAAATTCGCGCTGTTGCCTCATGGTGGATGGCTGAGGAAACTGACGTATGGCTGTGACGCAGGTCGGGAGTGGATGAATGACTTGTGCTTTGACGTGATGGCCGAGGAAATCCAAACTCCGTAACGCCGAACTCTGTCTTCGGACCATCAGCAAGCCGTAGATGGAGCTTGTGAGCTTCGACGGTGATGCTGTACACGAGGATCTCGTCAGCATGGACAAAGCAGCACGTCAACCCACGGAATAGCTGGTGAACGATACGCTGAAAGACCTGGGCCGCATCGCGAAGACCAAAAGGCATGCCCTGATATTCGAACAGGCGAAGGGCGCAATAATGACGCTCTTCGGGATATCTGAGGGTTGCGCAGGAATCTGGAAGGTGGCTTTCATTTGGTCGTTCTTGCTAAAAATTATAAAACCATGCATCAGGAGAAGCCGGGCACATATACCATCGATGCCCATACCGGGAGATGGGACTCTGAAGGTTCGCCGTCAACCTCGCCGCCACTCAGTGAAAACCTCGACGACCATCTCGTTCGCCATCACCAGGCCGCTACCTGTCGCCGTAGTGCCGAACATACACTGACCCAGCCGAGGGCCACTATGCGAGCCCTTATCCGGAAAAATAAAAGCAGCAACCGACGGAGGTGCGCTTGCTGTTCGTCGACCTGATGAAGGTCCTCCGCCGCCGAAGAAGACGCCGAAGAGACTAGCTCGACGACATAACGACACGCCGCGGTCCCGATGAAGTCCGGAAGGAAATAATACGCCGACGAAAGGCAACCTGACAACGTCCCGTACCAGCCACAGGTCAACGTGACGCAGCCGTGGTCCGACGCCATGACCTCACTGTAACGCAACACAAAGAACCACCGACCTCGACGTCCTTCTCGGCGGCCACGCAGTCACCGCCTTAGTAGACACAAGAGCCGATTACTCCATCATGAGTGGACTCATAGCCTCCCAGTTGAAGAAAGTTAAGACTGCACGGGAAGTCCCACAAATTCGGACCACTGGATGGCACCTGGACACGTCGACGAGAAGCTGCACTCCAAGAATTACCATTCATGACCGGGCTTACCCAGCCACCTTCTTTGTCCTTCAACAATGTTCATGCGACGCTTTTCTTGGCATGCACTTCCTAAACCAACACGGCGCAGTCATCGACCTAAAGTCCGAGTTGATATCCCTGTCGGAAGATCAAGCGATACCGCCGGAGAGCTCTCGTAGCCACCATGCTTTGAGCGTGCTCGGAAGTCAAGACAGCATCCCGCCTCCCTCCAGCGTTGTGATTTCCGTCCGCACCAAAACACCTGCCTACGTAGAAGGCGTCAACGAGGGTGCATAACACCTACTGCAAGACTGTGAAATTTGCGTCGCAAGAGGGATCGCTCGACTGCACGAAGGAAAAACGAGAGTGTTGCTGAAAAACTTCAGCCAGAAATTCAAGCACATCAACAAGGGCACGACGATTGCGTACATCGAGGAACTTCTGGGAACCGGCAATGCGTTTGTCCTCTCAGATTCTGCCGCATCTACCCCGACCACCATAGTTCCCGAACCAGTCTTCGTTGTAAATCCAGGTCTCACCATGAGTAAGCAGCAACAGCTCAGAAGTCTTTTCCGACGATACAAAGAACGCTTTTTGACGTCATCGAGGATTAAACAAACACCAGTTGCAAAGCACCGCATAATAACAGAAGAGTGCGCTCGACCATTCCGCCAGAGCCCTTACCAAGTTTTGACGGGAGAACGTGAAGCTATTAGGCATCCAGCCATCGAAATGTCCGTGGGCATCTCCTGTATTCCTTGTGAAGAAAAACGACGGAACCCTACGTTTCTGCGTCGATTATCGTCGACTAAACAAGATCACGAAGAAGGACGTATACTCCCTTCCACGGATAGACGACGCATTGCATCGGCTCTGCAACGCTAAATACTTCTCGTCGATTGACCTCAAGTCTGGCTACTGGCAAATAGAAATCCATGAGAGAGATCACGAAGAGACCGTCTTCATCACGCCAGACGGCCTCTACGAGTTCAAGGTCATGCCATTCGGACTATTCTCAGCGCCTGCAACGTTTCAGCGCGTCATGGACATGGTGTTAGCACGATTGAACTGGCAGACGCGTCTTATTTACTTGGATGACGTCGTTGTCTTCGCCGGAAATTTCTACGATCAACTTAGAAGGCTTGCGACAGTATTAGAGGCCATCAATTCATCAGGGCTCACTCCGAAGCCAGAAAAGTGGCGCTTCGCTTACGATGAGCTTCTCTTTCTAGGCCACGTCATCAACAAATATGGAATGCATCCCGACCCACAGAAGACACCTGCCATCGCAAAGTTCCCGCAACCCACCGACAAAAAGGCAGTGCGTAGATTCCATGGCATGTGTGCCTACAACAGGCGCTTTGTCAAGGACGTTTCCCACATCGCTGAGTTCAGATGAGAAACGCCGCAGGCCGACGCATTTCAAGACCTCAAACGACGCATGCAGTCGCCGCCGGTACTTGCACACTTTCGCGAAAACGCCGATACCGAAATTCACAGTGACGCCAGTAGCCTAGCCCTCGGTGCCGTCCTAGTCCAGAGCAAAGACGGACTTCAACGGGTGATATTTTATGGTAGGCGGTTGCTGTCAAAAGAGGAAGGCAATTATTCCACGACTTAAAAGGAATGCCTCGCCATCACTTGAGTTACAGCGAAATTCCGCCCTTACCTATATGGCACGTCATTCAAAGTCGTCAGCGACCATCACGTGTTGTGTTGGCTAGCTAAATTAAAGGACCCTTCAGGACGGCTGGCATGGTGGAGCCTCAGACTGCAAGAATATGACGTCACGGTAATCTACAAGTCCAGACGAAAACACTTTGACACCGACTGCCTATCACGCGCCCCCATCGATCCGCTGACGCAAGGCGACGAGGACGATGACGCCTACCTCGGAATAATAAGCGCGGAAGATTTCACTGAACAGTAACGAGCAGACCCTGAGCTAAAAAGGCCTCGTCGAGTAATTGGAAGGGAATACCGACGTTGTCCGTAAGGCATTTAAGCGCGGATTTTCTTCGTTCACGCTACAAAACAACCTGCTCGTGGAGAACTTCTCGACAGTCCGCGCCAGCTACCTTGTTATGTCGGCGCTGCGTCCAGAAGTACTCCATGCCCTACATGACGATCCAACCACTGGGCAGCTCGGATTCTCGCGGACGCTGTCGAGGATACAGGAAATGTATGAGTGGCTGCGTCTGACCCCCCCCCCGCCCCCCCCCCCTCCCCCCGTTGCCTATTACGTCAAAACATGCCGAGACTGTCAGTGACGCAAGACACCACCGGCAAGGCCAGCACGAATACTGCAGCCGATCGAACCCCCTTGCGACAATTTCAGCAGATCGGGATGGATTTTTCCACACCATTTCCGACGCCAACATCTGGAATTATGTGGATCGTTGTGGCCACAGACTATGTCACCCGGTTCACTGAAACTAAAGCTCTAACGAAAGGCAGCGCGGCCGAAGTGGCTAAATGTTTCGTCGAGAACACCCTGCGGTTACAGGGTGCCCCAGGAGGCTTCATCACCCACAGAGGAACGGCCTTTACAGCAGAGCTCACCCAAGCCATTCTGCAATACAGTCAGACAAGCCACTGGAGGACAACTACAAACCACCCGCAGACGAATGGTCTCACGGAGCGCTTGAACAAGACCCTCGCCGACATGCTGGCAGTGTACGTCGACGTCGAACACAAGACCTGGGATGCGGTCGTGCCGTACGTAACCTTCGCTTACAACACGGCGGTCATTTTACTTTGATACGCGCTTGTAAACCTCGAGCCAGTCTTCTGTATCCCCGTAGGCTGTCCGTGAAAGCTCAAGGGAGTTCGCCCAGCCAAAAGAGTCACCTGTGCTGAGCCTGGGTCTGCTACGTCTTGGGCACTCGTAGTAACAGGCAGACTTCTGGTAGGGGACCAAAATCTGGGCTAAGGCCTAGTAGGCGAAGGCTGGCGCAGTGAACGGGTCTTTCGACACGCGGAAAACATCTCGGGCTTGATGTGGGACTGTTGACAGGTGTTTCGAACATTTGCCCGCACCTCCACCAGTGTCACAATTCACAAGCACATGGAACTGATGAAACAAGGCAGGACACTTTATTTGCAGGAAAACTGAAAGAACGATTGCGCAGGGACCTCTTCTTCTCTTCTCTAATGCACGAGGGCTTCGTCTTTCTCTGCGTGCCGCAAATCGGATGTGGCAATAGATACGAGAAAACACATATAATTCTGATTATACAATGTTAGCCAAGGCGTTCTTCAACAGATGGCGTTTTGTTATGGAGGTTACATGTAGAGAAAGGTTATTCCATTCTTGTTAGGTCCGTGGTAAGAATAAATGAAAGACGCTTCAGTTTTCTCAAAGAGAGGTCGAACTTTAAGTGAGTGATCTAAGCAGGATGAAACATATTGAGGATGTGATATAAACTCATTGAGGAGACGAGGATGATGAATAATGGCGTGAAAAAGGTTGGAACGAAATAACTTACGACAGGATGCAAGCGATGCTAGGTCAAGACTTGATTTCATTGAACATATGGTTGTTGTTCTGTTGTAGATTACGACATACCTCGTCAAAGCTTTAGTATAGTGTAGAAACATGAAGCCAATTAGAGAAGAACGATCAAGGGTGGTATGAAGCTTGTGACTAAATGATATTAGTTGAGTTTCATGAGAATATGATTTACGAAAGCCATGATGTGATGGTTAAAAAAATGAATTTTCTTTAATAAAGGTACCAAGGTTTGAAAGGAAAATATTCTCAAATATTTTGCAAGAAATGCTTTTGAGGGAAATAGGTCAGTAATTTAATCGCGAATGCTGGTTGCCAAAATTGAAAAGCGGAATCATCTTCCCGATCTTTTATTGAACGGGGAGAGATGCCGTGTCCTTTGATTACTGATGTAGCTTGGATATATAATTGATGAATGCACAATTGTAGCTTTAAAGAACTTTGTGGTAGTTCCACCGCAGCCGTTTGAATAAGAAAGCTTTAATTGGCAAAGATTTTGGAACACCGTTACAAATATTTCTTATAGAAACTTGTGTTGTGTAGAAGGCATGAAAGTTCTGGCAGTGAGACAATTATGCGAGCAGAAAAGTCGGTGTTTAGCACGGATGTGCATATTGCGGGCGAAATGGCATCACGAGAGTTGTCGGTAAATTTTACATGTAATCAGCTTTGGCATATACAGAGCGCTAGAAGTTCGCGTATCGGTTATCAAAACGCTGGGTTATAGTATTTTGTTGATGTTTCTGCTTCGAGTTTTTAAGTGAGGTCGTGTATTCTTCTGAAGAATGTTTGTACGATTCCTAACGCGTGTCACTAGGACATAACCGGCTAATCTATAAAGCCACCTTTTAGCGTGATGGCGTTAAGGAGCTCATGTCGTAGAAAAGCCGGTGTCGTCGGCGTCGGTGTTGGTGTCGGCGTCCGCGGCGTTGACCGTGAGCGATAAATCACGGCAGGCACTTCATAAATAAAAAGCAACTTCCAAGATTTGCTGGGTGGGAATCGAACCAGGGTCTCCGGAGTGTGAGACGGAGATGCTACCACTCAGCCCCGAGTTCGATGCTTCCATGCGGTACAAACGCGCCTCTAGTGAATGCGGTGTTGCCTTCGAAACGAGCCGTGGAAAGTTATACTGCGGTGTATATCGGTAATTATGAACATGTAACTTACAGAAGTCGCAATTACACGAGTAGCGACAAACACACAAATAAACACACTTCCTAACTTTATAAAGAATTCTCCCGAAACATTCTGGCGTTATTTAAACCCTAAAAAACGAGACGAAAGAACGACATCTCCTGCGGATAACAAAAACGCTGCGACTTCTTTGAATAATTATTTCTGCTCCATTTTTACATCTGTGTATCTGTATACAGATGTAAAAGTATGACAGTATGATATGATCTGTCCCAGGTGGCACGTCAGGTTGGGCCAACGTTGGAAACATATTGGCACTTCTTGGCCCAATGACGGCCTAAGATTAACAGCGTGGTTCCAATATTGGCAGTGCCATTCTGGTTCCTGGCCCAATGTTGGCCTAAGGTTAACAGCGTGGCGCCAATATTGGCTGTGCCATTCTGATAGAGATCCAACGTTGGCCCACATTACACAGTCAGTAAACAATATTGGCTGTGCCATTCTGATAGAGATCCAATGTTGGCCCACTTTACACAGTCAGTAAACAATATTGGCTGTGCCATTCTGATAGAGATCCAATGTTGGCCCACTTTACACAGTAAGTAAACAATATTGGCTGTGCCATTCTGATAGAGATCCAATGTTGGCCCACTTTACACAGTCAGTAAACAATATTGGCACTGCCGTTCAACAAGGCGGGAATTATTGGACCGACTTTCGTATGGATTTGCCAACATGGGTTACTAGTTGGCTTTCTTTGGAGGACATTGGCCCGTAATAAGCTAATTTTCGCCTTGTCGGCTTTTAGTGCTCTACGAATTGCTGAGATTGAACAACGTGTTTTGAAAACTAACGCACTGATCACAGGCACACTGCGCAGGAACCAAAAATATGTTCTCACATGTGAACTCCATGAATGGTACACCGCCGTTATTTCTCCTTTACCGAAATGTGTCCCCTAAAGAGAAAAGCCAGTGTACCACGTAGCAACCAGGGGAAGTCGCATAAATTTAGCCGCTGCTTTATTGATCGTGAATAAGAACTTGAGCTTTCCATAAGAAGCAACGGTATTGCGAATTGACGGTTTGCAAAAATACTGTTGCGCATGCGCGAACACGGCTGTCACGAGCGCCCTCTACATGGTTAGGTACGAGAAGCAGACGAACAACCAACGCAGCTATAGCGCGCCTTGAGACGACGGTTTGTGGTGGTTTTGATCGCGGTATTTTCGTGAAAAGGACGGCTCGTTGTGTTGCGTATTGTGCACAAAGTGTTTTACTAGCAAACGGAGCACGAGTTTATTTCGGTTTCCGTCCGAGAAGAGCTATCTGGCGAGGAAAGCAGCATGGATAAGCGACGGCCGGAGATGCCATCACAGCACACAACTTGCTCGCTCCTCGCAGAGCCGGTTCTCATCGCGCTATTATCTGCTACTGAATTGTCATATGCCAGAGCTGCGAAGTTATTTCGGCCTACAAGCTTCGAGACACCCTTAAACGCAGCCGCATTTTGCCGGAATAGGGAAAGTTCAAGATGGACGGGGACGGACAGCGCTTGCGAACGCGCTGTGGTGTCACTCAGTTGTCGCTGACATGTTCTTATACTAAATATTATAAAGTGACGTCGAAAGTGCGCCTCCTATGACAATCAGCGCCTAGTACTACGCCACTGAAGTGATCGAAACACACCATTCGAGGGCAGTTGGTGTGACCGACGGGCAGCGCGGAGCGACCACCGCGACGGAGTTCGGCTGGTTTGCTCTTTTCTGCCGACGGTGTACAGATAGGCAAATGTATTTCCTATTTAGCCTTTTAATACTGATGCATGAGGTAAAGAGCTAGCAAAAAACTATGCGTTCACTTCCTAGCAGAAGCTTCTTCGTAACCGGCGACACCCACGGCCAGCGAGCGAGGCCTACCGTCTTCATCGATGGCAATTAGTGCGTCGAGAGAACGGCGCGTCGTTTGAGACATTCCCGTATTTGCCGTGCGCGAAAAAAGGACCGTCGTAACAAGTCAAACAGCTCCGTGAAGCATTGCTTTGTTCCAGATGGGCCATATTAGTAGGATAAACTCTCCTAAGCGGAACATCCCACTCGGCGCGCTGACTTTGCCGGCAGCCGCCGAACGCTCGAGCCGGCAGGCCTAGCTCCCGGTTGTCGAAGCAGCAGCCGACGGCGCTTGTAATGAAAACGGAGCGGGCCATAAAGTGTTTATTTTCATGAGTATTTTAGCGTCTGGACGATTATGTCGCGGTTAAATGAACGCAGAGTTGGTTCTCTATACTCTGTCGGCAGCAAAGAGCAAATAAGGCTAGCCGCCTTGCACGGTGGTCGCTGCGCGCGGCCAGTCTGCGAAACCAAGTGTGGACACTCGGCGACACATCGGCAGCGTGTTTCAACGACGCGCACTCTGCTCTTTGTTGAAGGAGTGTATTTCGCACGCGTCAGTCCCGTGCTGGCATCAGCAGCCCCAAATATACGATATCTTTAACGTAATTGTCATTCAGTGCCGAGCCTCGATGAGCCTGGAGAATAGTGGCAGTTATACAAAGCAGATGTTTCCACACGCGATCAGTTTGTGTGGTACGCTTCGAGAAGTCGGAGGTCTATGACATGCACGAAAACTGGAACGGAGTGAAGGCGTCTTCAATTATTTTTGACGTCATGAACACACGCGGTTGCCGCGGCAGACGCCAGGCAGCAGCCGAGAAACGAAACTCGCTCTCTAACCACATACTCTCGCACGCAGAGCACTGCAGCTTTGCCTGTTGTGCGACAGGTGGCGCTCACTATTTTGCAAACCGTCCATTTGCCTGCGCATTGTATTTTTTGCATGTACGCTCCGCGGCTTTAGTGGGTCAGGATTCTGAGGAGAATCGAGAATTACAGTGCCTCAGAGCTGATGAAAGCGTTTTATATTGCATCGAGATGAAGCGCATATGCATTAGTGAAACTATTGTTTGTTTGTTTAGCATGCATGGCATGTTGCGGCGACATCATGCTCCTGTTCTAATATATTTGTTTGTTCGTGCATGTGTAGTAAGCTCCTTGTATGAATGTCCCTGACAGAAAAAAAATTTATTCCACGTTTAGCATTTGCGTGTCAACAACCTCTTGTCTTTGCCTTTAGTAGGCACGGCGCATTCCGGATTTTTTTTTCGGCCTAGCTTTCCGTCCTTCTGCCCCCCCCCCTTTCCTCTCCTTCACGCACCCAGGTGAGCCTGGTCAATGCTATCAGTCAAGCGTTCAGACAGCCATAAGCTGCTGTGTCGAATTGGGTGCTCTCGGAAGCATGGGGGAAAGTGGCGGGGTCACTATTGTCCTCCTTGTCGCCCTCCATCGCTGCCACCCCAAAACCCGTTCGGGCTAGGTCCAGCGGGGGAAAGTGGCGTTTACGCCGTATTCTTCGTTCACCCTTTCCTTTCACTCTTTCCTTCTATGCGTCGCTAGCACGCCGACTGGGTTCAACACCACCTGAGTGCTTGCCGTCCGTTCTTGCCAGCGCACTCCTCTCGTGAAAAATGCTCGCTTGCGGTCGTCATTCCTACTGAGAAGCCTACATCTTGAAATACGCAGCAATGTGGCCACGAATTTTTGTGAGTGTTAGAATTAATATAGGCGAAACAACAATTAGAAAAAAAGTCGGCGCTCGTGGGCACCGTCTTCGATGTGGGATGAACTCGGATACAAAGAAGCATGGATCATACAATGGTGAGTGCATTTGTTTTGCGCATGTTATAAGTTTTATCAGAAGCAATATCACCCAAGCTATATCACCCAAGCAATATCACGCGGTATATATATTACTGAAACAGGCCTGGCTAATGTAGAATGCCTGTAATTAAATAGCTCTTCTTATTTGCAGCCTTTGAATAGTGCCTGGAGTAAAAAGAACCACGTGTAAATCTCTGTGAATTTCACCCAAATTCCAGGACTATGATTTTATCAAGCCACGCGTGCGGCCTGATCCTGCTAGTGATACCGAGGAACCACGCTTCTTCTCACTGGTATAGGTCAAGCATCATTTCCAGCTGACAGTATTTCTTTCTTTTCGTATAATAAATGCTTCTTTTACTAGTGTTTCTTGACGGAACTTCCCGGTTTCCACATTAAAAATTTCGCACGAAGGCCGCATTGTGTCTACAAAGTCTGAAACTAGGCTTTTTGTGCTGCAGCAGGTTTTGCTGCAATTTTTAATTTTAATGTGCTACGCTGAGGTGTGAGCTGTAAACAAAGCGGACGGATCCTGCGCATTTTATGTCTGTTCTAAATATTACGTTACACCTTGTACAAGGTATGCCATATATGTCGAAATATTAAGAAGTGTGACTTGACAAATCTCTTGCAAGAAAGTTTCTTGATTCACCCCTTCGAACTCTCTGCTCAGACTTATAATATTGTTGCAGTATGGCGATTTTTCAAATAAAAACTCTCCCACATACATTTGTCATACCAACATCTCTGACATTGTTTCTTTACATTTTACAGTGCAAACATTTCCTCCAAGTAATGGTGAAGTCGCTATCGGTTATGGTGGCAATATCAACGAAACCACCGCGTTATCGTGGTCCTCGGGGGCCTGATAAGCCCGCTGTCATCCAAGCACTGACAAACCTGCCTACCGACGTCAGCTGCCTGCCCTGAAACCCCTGGCCAGCCCACCGTCCTCGGCACCTTGCCCAATTCCTATCCTGAGGGCAGTGCCTGTAAATAAACTATTTGAAGATAACCGAGCATCACCCATCTAGGTCCACGGAAAATGCCTGTTTGTGAAAATTTATTCGCAAATAAACTGTCATAAACGTCAATTTCAGTATTCTTTTATTATTATTTGCAATCATATATGACTTCTGCTTCTTGACATCTTTTTGTCGAGCTTTCCTAGCTACTATTGTGGAAGACAGTAAGGGGACAATTGCTACAAAAAATGCCGCTAGCAAAATGTTTGCGGTAAGAATATGTGCGTGCTCTAAAGCCAGCATATCTAGAATATTCGTCATGCAAAGGGCATTGGCTCAAAGCTGGCATTAATAATGGCAACGATATGGCTCAACACTGGTCCTACGCTGGCAGCACGATGGCTGCTGCATTGGCATAACATTGGCCCAATCTTGGCTTTAACACTGGTCCTACGATGGCTGCTGCATTGGCATAACATTGGTCCAATCTTGGCTTTAACGCTGGTCCTACGCTGGCAGCACGATGGCTGCTGCATTGGCATAACATTGGCCCAATCTTGGCTTTAACGCTGGTCCTACGATGGGTGCTGCATTGGCATAACATTGGTCCAATCTTGGCTTTAACGCTGGTCCTACGCTGGCAATACAATGGCTGCTGCATTGGCATAACATTGGTCCAATCTTGGCTTTAACGCTGGGCCAGCATTGGATTGGGTTGCACTTTGCCAATATGCCAACATTGGTCCAACATTGATACCAATTTCTGCCAGCATTGGGCCATGGTTGGACCAATGCTGGTGTGCTGCCTGGGGTATGACAGTACAGTATGATCTGTATATCATTGTATATCATTAACCAGTACAGTATGCAAGATATTAGAACATATTATTTTAAAACACGTAAACGCATATCTACACGTAAATGATATCCTAACCCCTTGTCAGCACGGCTTTCGTAAAGGCCTTTCTACTATTACGCAAATAATTGAACTAACACATGACATATCCAAGAGCATTGATAACCAGAAACAAATAGACCTCATATTTTTAGACTTTTCAAAGGCATTTGACCGCGTGTCACACACTAAACTTCTTGCAAAACTAGAACTAACTTTGGGAAGTGGCCTTATCCTTGATTGGATCAAAAACTATCTTAGTAATCGCGCAGAATTTGTTGAAATTAACAACGAGAGATCCGCGAGAACTAACGTTACATCAGGAGTACCCCAAGGAAGTGTCTTAGCCCCTGTATTATTCCTAATCTTTATTAATGACTTACCCGCATATGCTTCACAGAATATCAAACTTTTTGCAGATGACTGCGTTCTTTTCCAGGAAATTAACTGCCTTGATGACCATAGAACTTTGAATAACGCCATAACAGCAGTTTCCCAGTGGTGCAAGGACTGCCAGATGGATATAAATCTAAAAAAGTCTGTTCTATTATCTATAACCAGAAAAAAACATACATCAGCCTTCCAGTACACCCTTAACAACATTCCTCTTGTATCTGTTCATGAGCATAAGTACCTTGGGGTGACACTAACATCTGACTTCAGGTGGGATTCTCACGTTAACAATATCACATCAACCGCAATAAGACAGCTCTTCTTCATTAACAGACGCCTTAAACTAGCACCATCCGAAACAAAGTTACTCGCATATAAAACAGTTATAAGACCGGTTCTAGAGTACGCCAACACCATTTGGTTCCCGTTTACTAACAAACTGATCAAAAAACTTGAAGTGGTACAGCGAAAAGCGCTGAGATACATATATAATAAACACTCCATCACAGACTCACCAACAGCATTACTGAAACGGGCAGAACTCCTAACCATGCATAACAGAGCTAAGCTTGCTAGACTAAAAATCATGTATCAGTTAATACACAATCAACTTAAACCGCCTATTATGAAATACATAGCAACGTCCTCGAATAGAATAACTCGCCATAAACACATACACACATTAAGCGAATTTCCATTCCACACTAATATTTTCAAGTACTCTTTTTTTCCAAGGGCGACACGCGAATGGAATAATCTTAACACAAGTATCACTGACAGCTCATCCTTAGATACGTTTGGTACCCTGATTGCGCATCAACTATACGCATTGCAGCAATAATTATTCACATTATTTACGTAGTTCCTTGTTGCCTTATTATTTTAACGGTGTTTGTGCTTGACTATAATTACGGCAATGACGCAATACATTTCTTTTCTTGTTGGCATTAGTGTAACCTTGATTGTTGCGCGAATGTTATTACGTCAATACTGAACTTGTAACTGGTCTCTGTAACTGCAATTATCTTTGTCATAACCTCTCCATTCTATTTATTCTCTTGTATAATCCCGTAGTCAAATTGTCATATGCCCATGTTTTTTATTGTATAAGATTTAGTAAGTAACACCTTATACCACGTTCCTACGTATAACATACAGCCCTTCCTGTTACAATCCCTGATGGGATTCACAGTATCAATAAATGAAATGAATGAAATGAAAGTGCGTTTCCGCTGCATTTCTTCTGCGCTTTCCGCGCACGCAAAGCCATCTTGCGGCAAACACAGAAGACCCCCTCCGGTCCATGTACGGCGCTGCCCCGACAGATGGCGCGCCACGCGCGCATTGGAGCTGCGAGGACCGGTGCGAGGCGGTTCGCGGCGCGGACTCTCTCTCCCCTGACAACGCTTCGCCTTGCTCCCTCTGCAGAATCAAGCGTCCTTCCTTTCTTTAGATCGCTATCTGTCTATCTCTCTGCCCGTGCCGATCACGACGTTTGGCTGGCGTGCATCATTTCCCCCCCCCCCCCCGAGATACCGAGTTCTTCCGTTAGTTCCGCTTGCTCAGGCGCACGTTTCGTTGCTGCACCGAACGCCGCGTTGCTCGACCATATGGCTCGACGCTCACCGTGTCCGATGCGGGGCGCCTCGTAAGTGATGGCTGCCCTGTAGCCCATTGTCTTACACCCCTTGGCGGGTCGACGGGAACACTATCGCGTTCCACTCTTGAAGGCGAAGCTTAAGCGTCCTCCAATTTTTTTCTGTTTGCTAGCCGCTTAAGGTCCACAATAAACCATGGTGCATTGCGATTTAAAGTTATGAAGAGTGATGTATTTGGTGGGTAATTCAACCGCTTAAGCTGAGATTGAACAGTTAGATTCTACACTACGGTCAGAGAAATTGTTAGCAAATATATACTTAAATGAGCAGAGCTCATAGTTATTTGCCTCAAATTTAGCGGTCTTGTAATGTTTAATAAAATTATAGTTTTTAATGTTTTAGGTCGTGAAGTGGTCATCTGAAAAGTAAAGAGTGAAAGATAACTTAAGCCAGCTAAGCAAGTAATGGTAGAAATAGGATCAGGTTCAGATGTTAGCAGCAGATCAAGGATCTTCGACACGGATTGCGTTATTCTCAGGTTGCCGGAACTGCTAATGAGTCAAAATGTTGAATGCAAGTCTGAAAATTATTGTGCTAGTTTGTTGTAGGGAGAAATTAAGGGCGATTCAGAATACCGTGCTACGTTAGCGATGTTAAGGGGTCCTAGTAACAACAGTGATAAAGTGGGGTACTGTGATAGAAAACTCTTAATGGCGTCGCATAATTAGTTTACAAAAGTGCTATTCTATGGAGGGGGCACTAAGAAAGTCCTATAAGAACTTTTTGATGATTAGTTTCAACTAATGTCTAAAACATTTCAAGGATGCTTGTTACTTCAGTGCACTGAGAAGAAAGGTTTGAAGGACCGCTAAGAAAACCCCACCTCCAGGTTTATTGACCCGGTCGCATTGATAGACTGTAAAACGTTCAATAAATGAAAATATTTCAATGTCGGGAACGTGAGAATATAACCAAGGTTCTGTTAGAGCTACAATGTGAGAGTACAAGTTTCAATGGGAGAAATGAGTTAATCGTGTTTATTTAGTACACTTATTATGTTGCACGAAAGGACTGTTAAAGTTAATGAACGTCAACCACTACCCCTTACGCGTTCCTACGTTGCACGGTGTGCTTTATTGCGTGAGAACCGGCTATCGTCTGTTCTTTGAATACAGACAAAAACTGTGTCAGATGGTGGGTTATAGGTCAATTGATTTTCATTTATGTGTATCTTGTTGTATCCTCCTTTAAGGGGCGTACCTTGAAACAGGAATTTAGCGAATTCGATAAGCCTTTTTCGGGCGTTGCGTGAAGCGGGCGAACAATCTTCGCTGACTCATGGGTTTATTTTTCTCTTAGTTGCGCATGCATGGAAAGCACTTTCGCTTTATGTTCATAGTTAGAGAACTTCACAATAATTCGTCGACACTTATTTTATTCGTAAGACTCCAGCCGATGAGCTCGTTTGATTGCTTCAGAAGGTAAGCTGCCAGTAATGCAGGTTATCATATCTTTGATGTGTGTTTCGGTTTTCGCCCGAAACTCATTCGAATGCAGAACGTCGTGGAATAAAGGTTGTTTTGTTTCTTGAGTAGTCTACCATTTCATTCAATCTTCCCTACAAAACGGTCATTTTGGTTCGCCTTTATTTTCACTGACTCCTGCAAGGCAATCATTTCGTTTTCCACACTTTCAAGCCTCGTCGTTTTCAGCTCGATTTTGTCAAGCCCTTCCCCGATAGTTTGAATTTTCGTCACTATGTTCGTCTGGTTAGATTTTAAAGCCTTTACGTCCGCAGCAAGCTCTGTGTGACGCTTAGACGAGTGGACAGATCGCGCGTGCAGATCCATTAAAATACAGAAAATAACGGACGTTTGTTCTGAAGGTTTATCTGGTAACGATTCAACATTAGGTAAAGCTTGATTAGGAGTGATATGGTGCGGGTTGGTTTCAATATCCAAAGAGCATAGTAGGAGAAAAAGCATTGAAAAAGCACTCGTAGAAAATGGCACAGAGAACCCGTGGGCAGGGGAGCAACAGCAGACAACGCTTCTCAGTTTTCGTAGCATGCAAGAAGCATCTCTTACACACCGCGTCCCTACTGCCCAGGAACGCCATACACGCTTCCTCTGTTATGGAGACTACTACCATACTATCGTTGCAAGCACTCGCCGCAACTTCCAGGGACGGCGCCCAACCCTCCTTGGTGGCCCTAGGGCTGGTCTGTACTGGTCGCCTTGTCATCGCCAAGCTGATATAAATGTTGCAGGTTATGACGAGCGCCTTCGCATCAGCCAGGGGTTGCGCCGTACTTCGGTGGCACACTCAGACAAGCCCCTCCGTCTTGGACCCGTCCTGTTTGGGAGCGCCATGCACGCTTCCTTTGGCGAAGATGCCCTCCCAGGCTCTAGTTCAACCTACAAGCCACCAAGATATGTCACCGATGCCTCCTTGGTGGAAGACCCGACTGCCTGTCTACCACAAGGCTACGATGTCCGCGACAACCCCCCACCCCCTTCCTGCTCCTTCGGGCTGCTGGACAGAAGCCTGGAGGACCTGGAACACAGTGACTTCCAGCCGCTTCATTTATAGCAACGCCGGGGTTTCGCTGCTTTCAACACGAGAGCATCCTTTTGGCTCAAGGTATCAATGCCTTTGGTGATCACCATGCTTGGCCAAAGCAAAACAGACGGCTGGTTGCAGAAAAACGACCTTGCGGTACCGCAAAGCCATGGGATCCCTCGCCTGAATGAAGTCCTGGCCTGAATGGAGTGCAGCTCTGATATCTGCCTGCGGCCAGCTTCCGTATGCATGCGGCGAGTGCTACCAGCGCAGTTCTGCACACGCTGCTCTCGAGAACTCACGTTTCTATCCTGCTGCAGGTGCGCCCGGCAACGCCAGGTAGATAGGTCTGTAGTCTACCCCGCCACAGATGGGCGCTCACCGGTTGTCGCCGTGTGCATCACCCCAGACGACGAGAAGCACATGGAGACCACCGCTTCCGCGTACACCCACCACGACGATGCGCATCATAAACCGACACCATCGCCTCCGCCACAACCGCTAAACATACAGCAAGCCACCGCTGCAACTTTCAAACGGCACACTACGCTAGCTAAGCTGCTGTGACGAAAACCTGGCGACTCTTGGAAGCTGCACCCCTGAAGGTTTTTTTTTTTCAAGTGGCCTCTTCACCTGCCCCACTGTAGCATCCGACCTCATACCATCAATTCCAGAGACCATAACCACCTTCTATTCTCAGCAGTCGTATACGTGGCCTTCACGCTATTGAATGATGTGGCACAGTGAGGCACCGGCTCCTCTCGTACTAGGTGTTCTACCACTGCAGACTCCAGACGGGTCCTAGGACCATGGAAACGAGGTACTTTCTGACCGTCCAGTGCCACATTTGCAGGTCTCAGGACAAGCATTGGCCGAAGGCACAGTCTCTCGCCCCAGTCTCAGCGACATCTTGCTCAAGAAAGCCGAAGCCATCAACACGGCTGATAATACAATCGAAGTTCTTCCGGTACGGCCAAAATCTACCTATCAGACGTGCAGTAGACCACAGGTTTCAGCGCTGCTATAGCTGTACCCTATGTGGAACCAACCACTTCCCACTGGGCGACGACAGTGCTCTTGCAGTCACCCCCGACAAGGTGACTAGGAATTGCCCTTCGTGCCATCGTACATGTATGACTTGTATGACTTGGCGGCACGCTTCATTTCGCCGGGCGATACGAGTACAATAGCAATACTGCAAAGATGCATCCGATGAGTGCGCAAATGACTTAACTGCTTGCACGGCAGGTCAGTGCGGCCGGCTGCTCTTCAATGTTCACGATCTCATGACGCGCGTTCTTATCGGTGGCCGTCCAGAAACAGCCAGTGCCGCCTACTGGAGCCATTTTCAGCAATTTCTCCATCTCCGAGTCATTGCTGTGGCGCGCCCGAGTGTAATGATGGAGCGGCTCTTAGGCTCGAGGAAAGAATAGGAACGGCAAAGTAGGGGATCGCAGGGACGGCCTCCTGTGTGCTTCTCCCCTTTACAAAATGACAAGAAAACAAAACCAAGAACTCTCCATTCGAGGTCCACACGCAACAGACCGAACAATACATAGCAGCAGGTGGTTAAAAAAAGTAAGTTAATAAATACGATGTGGCTCTGTGATGTGCTGCATCCGAGTACTTTTTTTCTTTTTGACATGCTAACTTTAGCTTGATTTGTGAGTCCACGTGTTCTAAAACGTTGCGCCTGTTCCAGATAAACATCCTTTATGGTTTCTTTGCTTTCGTTATAAAGTCCTTTCGTCTGTGCGTTCTTGTTTGGCGCCATTCCTATAATGAATACATGTCAACTCGTGCAGGATGTCAGATTTCATTCCTCATGTTATTTCTACTACAAAGTTCCCCTTTTAGTTTATTGTTGTTTATCTTTCTCACTGCATGTACGTGAGCTTAGTCATTGTATTATCTGTAGGCAAGGCGCGTGCTTTCGCGGCATATGCGGCACATGCATTGCTCTCCCGGTGTACAGGTGCATTGGGGCCTCATGACACAGCCAAGGTGACATACCAAACTGTTATCAATGTAAATATTTCCGAGTGGAGGCGTTAAGCGCGGATATTCTTGCCCACCTGCGTGTATTGTGTGATGACGAGAACACCTCCAGGACAGTGGTGCTCCACTGCTGACAGTGCGCGGATCGGCTGTGAAACGTTGCGCTGCCAGGCCTGCCGTCCAGGAACACACCTGCCGATCAAAAAAAAAACAGAGTATTGGCTATTGGTGGCAAGGTAGTTCCGCACTCTGCACTAAGCATCCTCAAAAAGGGCCTTAAGTTTGCTAGTGAACCTTCTCTGTCTTACCCGAAGAATTCAACCTTTTTCAGGTCTTTTGGAGTAAGGTGAGCCAAGCAAAAGGCTTACACTTGGATGTGTTCATCACAATAAAAACGCATAAAGAAGGACTACCATTCCCAACTATTAAGTTAGGGAAAGGTTCATGGCAGCCATTCGTGACCAAGTATTTTTAAAGGTGGTTGAGCAACGTATTGTTTCCGCAATCGTTCTTGGCGTCTAACTCAGAAGAGGTCGTGAATTATTTGAGGCCTGGGAACCGAATCGTAGAGCGTGTTTAGCGTAAACGTAGAAAAATCTCTCTGCTATTTTATTCCACAGCGTCAATTGAAGAGAAGTTTGAGACATGTACAGGGACAAGTGCAATTCCTAAATAAATTTAAATAAATATTCATTCAGTGGTTTTCTATACAAGTTGTTTTACAAAAGAAAGTATGTTTATTGGGGCCAGGACAGCCCCTGTTCTGAGAATTGTTTTTCTTGGTGTACTCATGAATGTGTTGCACGGCACGGGCATGTTGTATTTATAAACTGCGGTATTTTGGTACGTAGAAAAATACATGGTCACAGCAAACGTTAGCCGTTCTTCTGAAGCAAAGACTGACAAAGTTAACATTTTCAAAGAATGCGGTGATTCTTCGGTGTGTAAGGTTCACGTTTGAGCTTTTCCTGGAGAAGGAACTGCTTTGATCTCGATTTGATCCTGTTCGTTGCAGGAGATCACGTTTGCTTGAAATGTTGGCCATGCTCAGAAAACAATATTTCAAACCAGTTTGATTCCTCGACAAATTTAACGAGCAGGAGGCAGAGCTGATGCGTGAGCACCAGCACCACCCCCCCCCCTCCCGACAGAATGTCTGGCTACGCCACTGCTACTCACTCGGAGCAGACCGTCGCAACAAAATTCTAAGTTCTAGAGCGATATATTTCAGCCCTTTGAAGTTACGGAGAGTTTATTTCGTCCTGTTTATATTTTGTTTGTGCATAAGCTAACAAAACATACTGCACAAAGCACAATATATTACAACGTGAGATGAACAAAGTGCTTCAAAACACCCGATTGCGTAATTCTAGAAGTATGTCTTACCCCCGCTGACATGACGCAGCTAAACATAAGTACTATGGCGATGTAGGCCTTTCTTCTAGGTCGAGTGAAATCAAGGTTCAACTTATCCGAGTGCTACGGATTTTCTCTTTAGCTGAGAGTTTGCATCGGAATGTAGGCATGGGCATTCAAGGCTAACACCCAAACACGCATTGCTGCATCTCATACAGTAGAGTGCATTGTTTTAGAATACGTTTCTTCGTGCGATTCGGTAGCACTATTTAGCACGCCACGCATACATAAAGATATGTATGTTATTCCATTGCAGTTTCACAAAAATAACATTGGTGTCCTCGGTGCGGTAATTCTGTGAATATGCTATGAAATATTCCTGGAGCTTTCGTAAATATTTACATCATGAAAGTTACGTTCTCGTGTATCTTTTACTGTTATTTGTGGAAGCGTCAAACCAGTTCCGCTTAACGTAAACTTGTGCATAGGCTTGGAATCTGCTACATTTCTACAGGAGCGCTGTGCCTTTTATGTGATGATACTGACGCCATTACATGGTTTCCTTTACTTCCGGTGACAGTTTTCCAACCACTAACTACTGCTATAATCTTATAGCTTGGTGCGGGACGTCACCCGCATGTATCAGAACATTCCTTAATATGGCCATTTGCCCTTTAGCGAAATAATTTTGTCCACAATGATTACACGCTAGAAGCGAACTGCGGTGAACATACTTGAAGGAACGCTAGCACTAGCGATTACGCTAGAATGTGCGTTGAGTAATCTACACACGGCGAAGGCTCTTGAACCAGAGAACCTATTTTGACCACCAACCCCTGTGCTCGCTGCCACCATTGGGTTTGCCTTTCACTTGCTTTTCTAGGCACAAGTTCACAGAATATAATGGTAGTTATTGTGACAAGCAGTTGTGCAACTGTCTGGTTCACCACTGGCACTACAACGTGAGAATATAGCAAATCCGGTAGACTTAATGAGCAATATTATACCATAGCAACTGCAGCTTGTTCAAATAAATGAGTTACGGTCAATGTCTTTTTTTCTGATTGGAGTGTATAAGCATTGTGTAAACGTACTATCGTTCAGTATTTCTTGTTTGGCGTAGGGAAAAACGGGGAATGTGGAAAGTGGAAGTTCAAGATGATGAGCGACACGAAAACAAAGTGAGAGCTGGAGTCAACATTTCCACAAGTGGACTTGCCTTTTTCAAAGCGGCACATGCTCTGCTTGGTACAGTATATATAGGTATGGTTCTAAATTTGAAAGAGGGTACGGTGGGTAGGCGAGGTAACTCGCGATAGTATTTTAGCGGCGAGGGTGTCGGATTGAAAAGAAAGATAATGCGCTATCAAACGTCGGCAGAAGAATGGGAGGCTTCGCTGCGTGTCAGATGGCTGACGGGTCATTGTAAGTTGCTTTTTTGTGGAAGCGGCCTGGATGACGAGAAGGGGGGGGGGGGGTATATGACCTCACCTGGAGGTCAGTCAACTATCGTCTCTTTGAAAGAGAGAATCAAAGTAGTAGTAGAAAATGATACTGGTGTAAAAAAAGATAAATGTGCAAATATTAGAAAACGAACTGAATGAATGATATAAAAGGTGGTTTGACTATGATTGACAGCTCCATTAACCAATAAAAAATAAACAAAGAACCCATCATCATCATCATCATCAGCCTAGTTACGCCCACTGCAGGGCGAAGGCCTCTCCCATACTTCTCCAACTACCCCGGTCATGTACTAATTGTGGCCATGTTGTCCCTGCAAACGTCTTGATGTCATCCGCCCACCTGACTTTCTGCCGCCCCCTGCTATGCTTCCCTTCCCTTGGAATTCAATCCGTAACACTTAATGACCATCGGTTATGTTCCCTCCTCATTACATGTCCGGCCCGTGCCCATTTCTTTTTCTTGATTTCAACTAAGATGTCATTTACCCGCGTTTGTTGGCTCACCCAATCTGCTCTTTTCTTATCCCTTAACGTTACACCGATCATTCTTCTTTCCATAGCTCGTTGTGTCGTCCTCAATTTCAGCAGAACCCTTTTCGTAAGCCTCCAGGTTTCTGTCCCATGTGTGAGGACTGGTAACACACAGCTGTTATACACTTTCCTTTTGAGGGATAGTGGCAACTTGCTGTTCATGATTTGAGAATGCCTGCCAAACGCACCCCAGCCCATTTTTATTCTTCTAGTTATTTCAATCTCATGATCCGGATCCGTGGTCACTACCTGCCCTAAGTACATGTATTCCCTTACCACTTCCAGTGCCTCGCTACCTATCCTAAACTGCTGTTCTCTTCCGAGACTGTTAAACATTACTTTCTGCAGATGAATTTTCAGACCCACCCTTCTGCTTTGCCTGTCCAGGTCAGTGAGCATGCATTGCAATTGGTCTCCTGAGTTACTAAGCAAGACAATATCATCAGCGAATCGCAAGTTGCTAAGGTATTCTCCATTAACTTTTATCCCCCATTCTTCCCACTCCAGGTCTCTGAATACCTCCTGTAAACATGCGGTGAACATCATTGGAGAGATCGTATCTCCCTGTCTGACGCCTTTCGTTATTGGGATTTTGTTGCTTTCTTTGTGGAGGACTACGGTGGCTATCGAGCCGCTATAGATATCTTCCAGTATTTTTACATATGGCTCATCTACACCCTGATTCCGTAATGCCTCCATGACTGCTGAGGTTTCGACTGAATCAAACGCTTTCTCGTAATCAATGAAAGCTATATATAAGGGTTGGTTATATTCTGCACATTTTTCTATCACCTGATTGATAGTGTGAATATGGTCTATTGTTGAGTAGCCTTTACGGAATCCTGCCTGGTCCTTTGGTTGACAGAAGCCTAAGGTGTTCCTGATTCTATTTGCGATTACCTTAGTAAATACTTTGCAGGCAACGCACGGTAAACTGATCGGTCTATAATTTTTCAAGTCTTTGGCGTCCCCTTTCTTAAAGATTAGGATTATGTTAGCGTTCTTCCAAGATTCCGGTACGCTCGAGGTTATGAGGCATTGCGTATACAGGGTGGCCAGTTTCTCTAGAACAATCTGACCACCATCCTTCAACAAATCTGCTGTTGCCTGATCCTCCCCAGCTGCCTTCCCCCTTTGCATAGCTCCTAAGGCTTTCTTTACTTCTGGCGTTACCTGCGGGATTTCGAATTCCTCTAGGCTATTCTCTCTTCTATTATCGTCGTGGGTGCCACTCGTACTATATAAATCTCTGTAACTCCTCAGCCACTTGAACTATCTCATCCATATTAGTAACGATATTGCCGGCTTTGGCTCTCAACGCACACATCTGATTCTTGCCTGTTCCTAGTTTTTTCTTCACTGTTTTGAGGCTTCCTCCGTTCCTGAGAGCCTGTTCAATTCTATCCATATTATAGTTCCTGATGTCCGCTGTCTTACGCTTGTTGATTAACTTCGAAAGTTCTGCCAGTTCTATTCTAGCTGTAGGGTTAGATGATTTCATACATTGGCGTTTCTTGATCAGATCTTTCGTCTCCTGCGATAGTTTGCTGGTATCCTGCCTAACGGAGTTACCACCGACTTCCATTGCACATTCCTTAAAGATGCCCACAAGATCGTCGTTCATTGCTTCAACACTAAGGTCCTCTTCCTGAGTTAAAGCCGAATACCTGTTCTGTAGCTTGATCCTGAATTTCTCTAGTTTCCCTCTTACCGCTAACTCATTAATCGGCTTCTTATGCACCAGTTTCTTCCGTTCCCTCCTCAGGTCTAGACTAATTCGAGTTCTTACCATCCTGTGGTCACTGCAGCCTACCTTGCCGAGCACGTCTACATCTTGTATGATGCCAGGGTTCGCGCAGAGTATGAAGTCGATTTCATTTCTAGTCTCACCATTCGGACTCCTCCACGTCCACTTTCGACTAACCCGCTTGCGAAACAAGGTATTCATTATCCGCATATTATTCTGTTCTGCAAACTCTACTAATAACTCTCCTCTGCTATTCCTAGAGCCTATGCCATATTCCGCCACTGACTTGTCTCCAGCCTGCTTCTTGCCTACCTTGGCATTAAAGTCGCCCATTAGTATAGTGTACTTAGTTTTCACTCTGCCCATCGCCGATTCCACGTCTTCATAAAAGCTTTCGATTTCCTGGTCATCATGACTGCATGTAGGGGCATAGACTTGTACCACCTTCAATTTGTACCTCTTATTAAGTTTCACAACAAGACCTGCCACCCTCTCGTTAATGCTGGAGAATTCCTGTATGTTACCAGCTATTTCCTTATTAATCAGGAATGCGACTCCTAGTTCTCGTCTCTCCGCTAAGCCCCGGTAGCACAGTACGTGAACGCTTTTTAGCACTGTATATGCTTCTTTTGTCCTCCTAACCTCACTGTGCCCTATTATATCCCATTTACTACCCTCTAATTCCTCCAATAACACTGCTAGACTCGCCTCACTAGATAACGTTCTAACGTTAAACGTTGCCAGGTTCAGATTCCAATGGCGGCCTGTCCGGGGCCAGGTATTCTTAGCACCCTCTGCAGCGTCACAGATCTGACCGCCGCCGTGGTCAGTTGCTTCGCGGCTGCTGGGGACTGAGGGCCGGGGTTTGATTGTTGTATTCATATGGGAGGTTGTGGCCAAGTACTGCACCAGGGTGGCCAATCCTGCTCTGGTGAGAGAGAGTGCGTTACCGGTTCTGGCCGCCGGGATCAGGCCGCACTCCAGGCCTGTTTGTGCAATTTTCTCAACACACGGTTTTTTTTTGTATTTTTCCGGTGGAGAATGGCGCGGCACCGGGATTCAAACCACGTTCCTCTTGCACTGGAGACGGATACTCTACCGTCCCCGCAGTAGTTAAACTAAAAAATTAAATTATGGGGTTTTACGTGACAAAACCACTTTCTGATTATGCACGCCGTAGTGGGGGACTCCGGAAATTTCGACCACCTGGGGTTCTCTAACGTGCACCTGATTCTAAGTACACGGGTGTTTTCGCATTTCGCATCCATCGAAATGCGGCGGCCATGGCCGGGATCCGATCCCGCGCCCTCGTGCTCAGCAGTCTAACACCATAGCCACTGGGCAACCACGGTGGGTCCCGCAGGAGTTGTGCGCCTCATTTAACCTACAGTGGTGCCCTCTTTGATCAGTCAAGGTTGACCAATCTGAGCTCGGTTATACCGCACGGATGGCACTCGGCTAGAGAACCTGATATTTATGACTTGCACATGTGTCGCCATACCTAATTGAGGATGTGTATAATATTTTTTTTGGGGGGGGGAGGGTTCCCGTGCAGTAAAACAAATAAAGGAAAAGACATTAAAAAGAAAGAAAAAAAGGAGTATGACAGGTGATTTGAACTCATGACCCTTGGATGTTGCCCGGAAAGATAGCTCAGTCGGTTGGTTCGTCAGGCTACAGGTTACTTTCAAGCAACATAGCTACTGCTACGAGCCTCATACTTACGTGGAAAGGGACTGGTGTTGTCCGCGATAGTCGACTGGGCAAAATCGTGGGAATTTCTTGAGAAATTGGGGGGGGGGGAAGATAAGGGGGGAAATACGCGCTCACCGAGAGGGCATCGTCAGCACGAGACCACCACCAGGCACCTTACTGAGATGTGAGGAGCTTCGCGGCCGGAACGAAGCATCCCTTCTCCGCCGGCCAAGAGGGGAAAACGCGCTTTCCGATCGCTCAAGGTTGCGCGGACATAGTAGTGTATAGCTCTAGCGCCTAGGAAAAGCTTAAACAGGTGCGAGGGTGGCACGCATAGCGTGGGAAACTAGCCGCCAGAATAGCTATCTCAAGGACTGCTGCTGACCAGGGCGAAATACCTTCGTGTAATTATAATAACCCTAATGGGACTACTTTCAAGAAAACGAAAAACAAAAAAAAGAAAAGAAAGGAAACGGCCCAGAAGGCTATACTACGAGAGCTAGGACTGATAATTTTCTATATATATATATATATGTATCTATTCATCTCATCTATGGGATCGCAAGAGCGCGTTGTTGCTTTGTCTCTGCGTGTAAAAAGAACTAAGCAACTCAAAAAATAACTAAGCGCTGTTGCCAATAGTTTGATGTTCTGGAGGAGGAAAATCATAGCGAATGTTTATTACAGAAGGAAGACTCAAGCATACAAATTCCTTGAGTGTACCTTCTGTAAGGAACAATATCTTGGTTAAACGGGGCAAATAATGAACGTCTTGATAGACGGTCATCGCGTGGACACAGCTAGCCATCTTGCCAAAGCCCTCTCCGAATCCTTCAACTAAGCAGGTCATTACTTCGATTTACCTAATCACTACATACTGAAGTCAAATTTCCGTTCCACGCGACACAAAAAAAGGGTGGAAATTCATACCCCGTTCATAAGTTCAAGACATGAAAAATATAGGCACAAACATTAGAAAGGGAACTTTGCAATGTATTAGCTACCTTAAACTTCAAACGATAGGCAACAGTACTAAGGTACTTTTTATTGAGTTGCCTAGCTCATTTTCTTTTGTAATTTGGGTTCTCAATCTTATTGCAATCCCGCTTTTCTTTCATTCACTCCATTTGTTCTTTGATATTGACACGTGTACTTATCTTTATAGGGCAACCACGTTTCGCCGCTTAACAACTGTAATCGCACAGCGAGGGACGCGCCTGCATGTATCCGACGTTTCTGGAAAGTTATCGACGCTTCTATCCGCGTGTCTGTTGTCGCCGAACTTTGTGTTATCAGATTTCATCTCGTGACACGAATGGTGTAGAACTTTACGGAAGACACGCGGGTCCCATCAGTTAATCTGGAACATTCGACGACTGATCTATAAAAGCCGACGCGCTTGACCCGCTGATCAGTTTTTTCCGACGATCGCCGACCGTGTTCGCCGCTATCGTTGTGCTTTAAGTGTAGCCTGTTTTGTGGGCACAGGTTCGCCCAATAAAAGCTAGTTTTGTCTTTCACAGTACTGCTACTGTGTTCTTTCTTCACCGTCACTACCACGTGACAATATCTATATGGATCCAGTTTTTACACGAGTGGCAATTTCGGCCGCTAATTATATCCCTTCATTCAAAGGGACAATAGTTCACTGACTTTCAGGTGAGCACATATGCCTCCCCCCCCCCTTCCCGTCACCCAGTACGCGTTTCCAAAAAGAAGAGTTTAAAATCATCCATAAACCGGCTGACGCACGGCGCACCCTCACATCCTTCCAGCGACGTTCGATAGACGATACTCTGCCTTTTCAATTCGACACTCTCGCTAACACACCCTCGGGAGTTACGTCGCCCACCCGCAGTGCCCTCTCTCTCCTTTCGAAGAACCGTAACCATATATACTGTGCCGAGGAGAGTATTTTGTGCCTTGAAAAAGACGGCTACTAGTCGAAACACTGGCTCCGGCTCTCACCTTTTTCTCATGTTGCTCATCGTCTTATGTGTAGAAAATGTGTACTCGGTATATACGCAAACAATAATGCCTAGAGTCGTATATTTCTCGACCTTTTCATAAAACTCAACATATTAAACAGGCAGAGACACAAATTAGACCAAGGACTCGTCTCCTCTCGTTTTCTGACTGAAAAGAACGCTAATCGACTTATTAGGCCAATTGATTTACTTTGCAATATATATATATATATATATATATATATATATATATATATATATATATATATATATATATATATATATATATATATAAGCAAATACTTCTATGGAGAGTACAGTACTACAATGTACTGGTGTTCAAAAGTAGCGTAGTAATATTTAGAGCCTGGCCTATGTAGTTGCTGATAAGTTTACATAAGCATATTTATATTTATTTTAATAAACTGCACAATTCTTAGAGTCGTTATCGCTGTGGGAATGCTCTTCTACTTTCAGACATTCTATCTGCAGAAGACCTGTGGAAGACCGGAGATTATGATAGTGGCCGTGATTTTGATATTCTGCGTCTCCTCAGTTTCACTGTGGCTGATTGTGAAGAAGTGGATGCGAAGGTGCCGCACTCCGCCCGGAACCAGACTACCGCCCATGCCACCAGCACGATCTATTCGGGGACACGTTGAGCTAAATAGCAACAATTTCCACTACACCAAAGCAATCGAATGGTCGAAAGCTTACGGCCCTGTTTTTAGGTAGGTGGTAACGAGTGCGGACTAATTGGGCAGGGCTCTGCCGAAAACGAACCTCATAAAAGGCTTTACGTTTTTCGTTGTGCTCAATGAGGGCATCGCTAGTACTAACAGGTGCGTGAGGCGTTCGTGCAGTAGCATGATTTGGCAACATATAAAAGACAATGTCATGTTCTTTCTCCATTAAGACGAACAAATTTATCCAAAAGATTTTTTTTGCCACCATTCTTATACCGGAGGGCTCATCAGCCAACCAGGGAATGAATCTGGTTAACCTCTCTCCATATCATCTCCTATTTTCAGGTTGGTTGGTTGGTCGTTTACGCGATTTGTGACAGGTAGTGTTAGCTTGGAAGTCTTGGTCGGCAATAGCTCCACCTGCCCGGGTCTCTCGTATTTCGGAAATATGTAGCTCCATACCTATGAATCGATCGTTCCGTATATAGGTGAGTAGAAGGCATGTAATATCCTTACCAAACTACCCTCGGCCCTTCGAAGAATGTTATTTGATAGGCATGCGTTTGGGAATACTCTTTTGTCGTAGAGTTTTCCGTGCTGTATGAAGTGCCGGTAGCACCTAATGAAGTGTTTCAGCTGAAAAAAATGCCGACATCTAATTTTCTCGTTCTCTCTCTTAATGAACGCTTGTTAAGTAGGTGTCGGCGAATATTGACATATTTGAATATACATCAGATAATTCTCGCTTATTATTTATAACCGTGCCCGAAAAACTACTTATTGGTTTCGACAATTTCAGGCTAACGAAAGGTTTTCCAAGAACCACCTGAGAAAGTCACGTTACAGCTTCCTATATATTTAACCCACAGGGGTTGTTCATGGCTATGAAGTCGGGCTGCTAAGCATAAGGCCTCGTGATTTATGCCCGGCTATGGTGGTCGCATTTTAAGGGCGGGGAAATGCGAAAACACTTGTGTACTTAGATTTCGGATCCCGTTGAAATATTGTAGGTGGTTCGAATTTCCGGTGTCCCCTGCTACGGCCTGCTTCACAATCAGATCATGGTTTTCGAAGAAACAGAGCAGGTTGTGAAAAGGAAAACAACAAATACAATCGAGGAAGGGAGCAACAAAACAGATATAACAATTTTTGTTTTCGCTTTTCCTGAGAATGCCAAGATGACAATCTGCAGTTGCAGCTCGTAGTCTGCGTATTGGTGTTTTTCACTGTGGTCATGCCACATAGTTACCTTTTACGCTGTACGACTACTGAGGTTCTGCACGTAGCAGCTTCTTTTGGCGTAAAGAAGGTTTATAGTACAGCCATCAATACATGGAAACTTTGAGTGCATGGAGATTCTAAAGATATTGATATGCTATTTGTGCTGTTTCATTGGGAATAGGTGATCTTCCGTTGAAGACCCCTTGCTTCTGCAAAGATACGCCGCGGAAATTAGATAAGCCACTTAATTGCACAGAGACAAAGAGTACTGCCGTATATATGTATATTCACCAGCATTTCACTGTCTCACAGTGGATTCGATATTCGTAAATTAGTATTCACCTTTGATTCTTATTCGAAAAAAAAATATATTCGCCCACTCTTAATTTGAAAGCAGGTCGGACAAAAAGTAGGAGAATATCACGACAGTTAGTCATCCTTGGTTATAGATCAATGATTTTTATGTGTTGTGTTTAGAGGTGGGCGAATAAAATGTATGTCGCGCACGAATAATCATCAGTACTCCTTCACAGACTCTAAAGGCTGGCCGTCGATACTGGACTATTGTTCCCTTGCCCGGCTAATCATGATTATCAATGTATTCTGCACATTAATCTTCAACCCCACTCTTACACTGTTAAGTTACTCAAGCATTTGTCGTAACTCGTCTGCAATGTTGCTCAACAAAACAACGTCATCTGCAAAACGGAACGTTGCTGAGATATGCGCCGTCAATCCTTACTCCTAAGCCTTCCCAGTTTAATAGCTTGAATGCTTCTCGCAAGCGCGCAGTAAATAGCTACGGAGAGATTGTTTCTCCTTGTTGACGCCTTTCCTTATAGGTATCTTCCTACTTTTTAGGGGAGAACTAAGGTAGCTGTAGAACCTCTGTATATACATTCCAAGATGTTTACGTAAGCGTCCCGTGCTCCATGATTACATGATGACTCTTTGACTGCTGGTATCTTTACTCAATGATATGCCTTTTCGGAATCTATGAAAGCCATAAAGAGAGGCTGAATTTAGAATGCTGATTTTTCGGTTACCTTATTTTTGGCGTGGATGCGGTCCTTTGTAGATTATCTTTTCCGGGAGCCTGCCTCTTTTCTTCATTGAACAAAGACCAGTGTTCCCCTTATTCTATTGGAGATTATCTTGATGAATATTTTATGTAATACTGGAAGTAAGGTAATGGGCCTATAATTTTCCATTTCTTTAACGTCCCCCATTGTGTGTCTGAGTATATTGTTCGCAATGTTCCAGTTGTCTGGGGTCCTTGACGTCGATACGCAGTTCGTGTAAAGGGCCACTAGTTTCGAAGCAATATGTATTCTCCGTGTTTGAATAAATTGACTAGTAGTCAATATTTTCCTGCGGTTTTTCCTCGTTTCGTGTCTTGCAAGGCCTTTCCAACTTGATGGCTAGATATAGATGGAGCTCTTGTATCCTGTCCATTACTACTTCAAATTGAGGTATCGTGGCTGCTTTGAGTGCTGTAAAGGTAAATATAGATTTCCACTGCTTTTACTAAATCTTCGGGATTGCTGATGATATTACCCTGCTTATCTTTCAATGCATACATCTTGGTTCGTCCTATGACAAGCTTCCTTCAATCTGTTTGAGGCTTCGTCCATATTTTAGTGCTTCCTAAGTCGTTCTCATGCACGGGGCAGAAACCTGGAGGCTTACGAAAAGGGTTCTGCTCAAATTGTGGATGACGCAACGAGCTATGGAAAGAAGAATGATGGGTGTAACGTTAAGGGATAAGAAAAGAGCAGATTGGGTTAGGGAACAAACGCGAGTTAATGACATCTTAGTTGAAATCAAGAAAAAGAAATCGGCATCGCAGGACATGTAATGAGGACGGAAGATAACCGATGGTCATTAAGGGTTACGGACTGGATTCCAAGGGAAGGGAATCGTAGCAGGGGGCGGCAGAAAGTTAGGTGGGCGGATGAGATTAAGAAGTTTGCAGGGACGACATGGCCACAATTAGTACATGACCGGGGTTGCATTAGAAGTATGGGAGAGGCCTTTGCCCTGCAGTGGGCGTAACCAGGCTGCTGCTGATGATGATGAAGTCGTTTTCACGTAAAAAGCTCGAATATCCCTTATTTTTACCTTGTTGATTGGGGTCGACAGTTCCGCGAATTCAATGACTTCTTGAGCTGGACACTTTCATTCCTTAGCATTTCTTGTCTAGGTCCTTTGTTACATGCGACAGCTTCCCTAATGATAGCCTTGATGCCTTACCTCGCACTTCGACTGCTGTTTCTTAAGGAAAACTTTAAAAAAATATATGCACCCCACACACTGTAGGAGCCTTTGCAATCGAAGCTTTGGATGCTGATTGATTTCATTAACAATAATTAGCTGCAATGCCGGCTGTATATCTGTACTTTCTTCAGAGTTTAATCCCATAAAGAGTGGTGAGTTGGTTTCACACGCTACCTTGCGTATACCTTTGCTGTTTTTCAGCATAGCTCACAAAACACACAATGAGATTAGTTTGATTGAGGCGTTGTTGTGTGTCAGTGTTCATAATACGTGAGAGGATTCAGCATCGTCATTGCCTCGCATTGCACATGGCAATACGCAGAGGCGTGCGTCTGATAAAGCAGAAACACAGCAGCAAGTGCGAGCATGGATGGATGGATGGATGCTACGAGCGTCTGCTTTATGAAGGGGTGGTGGGTGGCACCATCAAGCTCTTGCTTTTATGCTGCCTGATGTGTTACATAGGTTAAAAATTATCCCACAACAAATTTCCATGATTACATATTCTGACCTCCTATTGTAAACTTTGTTCGCCTTTGTAGGTCTCCGTTTTATGTCATTTACCTACTTTTCTTCCACCAATCTCGCAAATGCTTCTTACTAATCACTATTGCGGAGATGTTTATCTTCCCCCTGTTCTCGCCTAAGCCAAGGGCTTCACGGAGGCCAGAGCTTCCTATTTCGATAGCTCGGTAGATAATTTTAGATTCTAATAAAACATACTCCATGGTTTCCCTAGCTTTACCGCCATGCACTCACCGATAATTCGGCCATTTAGCTGCCTCTATAGTTCACTGCTTCCGGGACCAAAAAATCATTTATATCGTACAAAAATACCAGACACCTTAGGTTGGTATAGTAAGTTCGCCAAGCCTCTAAATGTACAAAAAGGCAAATTCTTAAAGTTACCGCATTCTCGCTAAAATAATTGACAACGTTGCTCAGTTACCAGCACGGCAAGGAAACAGACAGAATTGCGTATAAAAGTTCGAACATATGCAAACTATGATAAGTAAAGTCAGGTGCGTGCCACTTCTGAAAACTCAAATCTTGTGGTGCTTTGCTTATGTGATGCGGGGCGGCATATTTCAATGAGGCTATGAAAACCTCACATGCTCTTTCACTGTTTTTCGAGTAGCTACTGCGGCGAGCCAGTTAAGGTACAACAACAACTTGCCCGTCACTGAGGCATTATAGTATGTGCATTCACAAATATTTGATGGCGCGTTTCTAATAGCTCCACCACAAATTCTCCAAACGTCCTGCGACCTATAGCTGTGTAGACGCAGTGAGGTTCTGTTTTGGTCAAGCAATATTGCCCACAGATTAGCACATTCTTGGTAATGTAATGAACCACGCCACGGAGGGCAAAAAACGCCGGACCCTTCGATATCCCTATGAATTGCGTTTTGTATTTGAGCTTCAGTGACATTGATCGAATAGTCTCTACGTTAATAGAGGTGGTGTGAATGGAAACCGTCATTATATATGCCCGCTTTAGGAAGCATGCAAAAATCCAGAGTTGCAAGACTGCCTTCTTTTTTAAAACTCTGGATGAAAAAGCGCGCTTTAGATTACATGCATACCGAAGCGGGCAATGAACGCGCCGTGGACGTGAAGCCCAATGGCAGGGATGCGTGGTGCCTGGTCATTACGCTTGGAAATGACGCTTGTGGCCCTCGTTATGTCCAACAAGCACGAGAGTTGTACGGCTTCCCTAAAATGTAGCGAACATTTGCCACACAGTTTGTCTGAAGGACCCCATCATGCACCGACGTTGTAATATACGCCGTGATCGGATGGCCTTAATCTAATAAATTTCCTGGCCTTAAACCGCCCTGAGGAAGGACGATTCAAATGTAGTGTGCATGTGCTCTCGCACTCAAGTCCCTAAATATTTCACTTCCACGCGATGCAGTCTACAGTAGAGCTACACTAGCCATGTTAGAAGAAGAGCGATGTGTACAGGTGCAGCATGGAGCCTATTGAGTATTTTACCCATGAAGAATTGTAGAGTAGATATACATGACCACGAAAATTACATGCGGCATATGTCCTACCAAGAGAAAATCCCCGTAATGGCCAGAAAGGATTACATTTGTTCGGTTCATTGATGCTATGCGATGCGAAATGTATATAACTGCACATGTGAACGTAAGAAGTGGAACCGTACTTTCTTAAACAGCACTTCATGTTTTTCAATGTGTCTTTTGCAGGTGCAGACTTGACTATAAAGAGGTGGTTATTATGAACAATACAGAAAGCATAAGAAAGTTTATAAACAAGAACGAAGTCCTTCAACGTTCGGACTCTGTCATCAACGCACGGGGCTACTACTCCGGTAAGTACTTTGCCGATGAGGCAGAATAGCTACAATGGTTGGAATACGATTCAACCTCTTGTTACAGTAGATAAAATACCATGTTTTCCTCTATGAATAGGGGTGTGAATAGGATAGTGTAAATGCACACGGCAATTTGTCACATCACATGTCACTTTATCGGAGTAGGTGGCACGTCGGATTACCTAAAAGTTTCAACACTATGTTTGGTATCAGCCCACATTTTCAGACTAAATACACCCGCAGGAAGAGTCCACATTTCTACACTTTCCTTACCTTCGCCATCGCTGCAGATATCGCGACTGTACATAGCCAGACTACTTCGGACGAGCCCCCTCCGAGGGCGGACATATCGGCGTTGTGTTTCTCTAACAAGGACCTTTTCAACATAATATGGCGTGCGCATCGACGTACGAACAATAGGAGGGGATCCTGCAATTCGATGTAGTGTAGAGAGCGATGCCTTGCTGATTTAAACAAATTGCTTAAAATTTTACATCAATTTTACTGTCACACCACGTTACTAAGCTGTGCTTTCTGTCAGCCTTAGCTACCAGTACGGCGCTCAGATGCGGATCCGGGCTAAGCCAAAGCCCGCATGACATGACCTAGTCTTGCGACAAGGGATGCCAATAGAGATTCAAGCGTTCACCAAAAAAATATGAATGTGGAAAAGATGGATATTAGCACAATGGAGAACATGGGGACAAACTGGGACCCTCGGCGCGACAGAGATGCAGCGCGGTGACAACGAAGACGCATCCGCTAGACCAAACGCACTGAGCGCGCCGGCGCCTCCCCCGTGCGATCTCACCAACTGGCAGATACAACATCGAAAAAAAAAGCAAGTTGAAAACGCCCTTCAGCATAGCCTTCAAAGTAAACTAAAACTCCAAGAAAACTCCCGACAGCAACCGTCCGACGAGGCTTTCTCATCGTCAACACCATCATCGGTGGCGTGGGAGCACGGCGAGAGCCATCATCGAATGAAGAAGTTGAAGGTGACTGGGAAAATGTCGCCCGCCACAAAGAGAATTAAGCAGTGACTGAAGCTACAAGCCAAATTGCAGAAAGAAAAAAAACTCGAAGAACTTGTCATCACCCTACACCCGACTGAACGCAGGAACCCGCCTGAACTCGATCAGCGGGTCATGCACGCCATCATCGATGCTATGGCGGTTGACGTGAAGGTGTGTCAGCCTCAGATTATTCTTCTTAGCAAATATCCAACACTCTCACGACCCGAACTTGTCGTTAGCCCCAGGTGGAAAGATTGCTAGGAGTAGCAAAAATATAAACACGTAGTCATTAAGTTCAAATCTATACGCACCAGGTACAACCGGAAAGCCACGTGGCGTGATTTATGTGTGTGCTGTGATGGAACCCACGATTCTGTGAGGAAAACCGTAGATTGATAAATAGCTCAGACACATTCAGCGAGGTCGATGGGCAACACAGGCGAAGTGCTCGCCACAATTGCTTCCAAAATCACTCTACGTAGTCAAATATTGGAATTATATCAAGAGGGTGGTTGCGTACCTGTGATGTGTAGTAAATTCCATTGTACTGGATATCAACAAAACGTAAGAGCACTGCTGTCTCAGTCCAAATATCACCATCGGAAGTGAAATGAAGGGATCCGCACAGGTTGATTCCAACGACACGGAACGATGAAACAGGAGAAGGGAGAGGTTGCAGTGGGCACCGTGGGTGCTGACTACTGTCGTTTCTGCGTTGGCAAGGCACGGCGGAAGTGACGTACGACGGCAATCAAAAAGTCTTAACCGTTATTTCTAACAGCCAAAATAAAGCACATACAGGTAATTACAAAGATATTGACACGTGTACTTATCTTTATCGGGCAACCACGTTTCGCCGCTTAACAACTGTAATCGCAGAGCGAGGGACGCGCCTGCATGTATCCGACGTTTCTGGAAAGTTATCGACGCTTCTATCCGCGTGTCTGTTGTCGCCGAACCTTGTGTTATCAGATTTCATCGCGTGACACGAATGGTGTATAACTTTGTGGAAGACACGCGGGTCCCATCAGTTAATCTGGAAAATTCGACGACTGATCTATAAAAGCCGACGCGCTTGACCCGCTGATCAGTTTTTCGACGATCGCCGAGCGTGTTCGCCGCTATCGTTGTGCTATAAGTGTAGCCTGTTTTGTGGGCACAGGTTCGCCCAATAAAGGTTAGATCTGTCGTTTACAGTATTGCTACTGTGTTATTCAACGTCACCACCACGTGACATCTGGTGGAGGTGCTTGCGCGTTCATGTACCGAACGCCGCCGCAAAGCCGCGATCCTAGCCCGAAGCCCGACGACAAAACCAACGTCGCCCAAGACCAGCGTGCTAGCCGCCGACTGCAAGGACTGCCCCCGGAGCACGGACTTCTACCTGAGAAGACCAAAAAGATTGTGGACAAGGCAACCCCAATGGCAGCCCCAGCGTCCCCAATCGTGCTGCAGCAGCCCAGGGACCCTCCGACGTTCCGCGGATCAACATTCGAGGACCCGGAAACCTGGCTCGAGACGTATGAGAGGGTCGCTACGTTTAACAGTTGGGACAGCGACGACAAGCTGCGGCATGTCTATTTCGCACTGGAAGACGCCGCCAGGACCTGGTTCGAGAATCGAGAAGCCACTTTAACGACATGGGACCTGTTCCGAAGCGGCTTCTTACAAACGTTCACAAGCGTCGTACGAAAAGAGCGAGCCCAATCCCTACTAGAAACCAGAGTGCAGCTGCCAAACGAGACGATCGCGATCTTCACGGAGGAGATGGCCCGTCTTTTCCGGCACGCCGACCCGGAAATGTCAGAGGAGAAAAAAGTGCGCTTCCTGATGCGGGGCGTCAAGCAAGAACTTTTCGCGGGACTTATTCGTCACCCGCCGACGACCGTAGCTGAGTTTTCTGCAGAGGCATCGACGATCGAGAAAACTCTGGAGATGCGCACCCGGCAATATAACCGCCAGGGGCTCACGCCACAGTACGCCATCCAAGGACTGGATTCCGGTGACCTTCAGGAGACCATCAGGGCCATTGTGCGCGAAGAACTGCGCAAGGTCCTGCCTTCGTCGCAGCACCAAGTGGCTTCGATCGCCGACATCGTCAAAGATGAGGTTCAGCGGTCGCTTGGAGTCCCGGAGGTGCAACCCCAATTACCGCAACCACAGCCCGAAGCGATGACCTACGCCGCCGTCGTACGCCGTCAAGGTCCCCTTCCGCGACCACGCCAGGGTGCTGCAACGACGCAATTCCGTCGTCCGCCGCCGCCGCCAACGCGCCCACCCATCGCCCAGCGCACCTACCCGAGGAAGACCGACGTTTGGCGCGCTCCTGACCACCGCCCGCTCTACTACCACTGCGAGGAAACGGGTCACGTCTACCGACGATGTCCATATCGGGAAATGGGACTGCGAGGTTTCGCCGTCAACGCGCCGCGTCCACAGCTTGGAGAGCGCCCACGTGACATCGCCGACTACCTCGCCGCTACTCAATGGAGCCCTCGACGACCATCCCGTTCGCCGTCACCAGGCCGCTACCTGTCGCCGCAGCGCCGACCATACACTGGACCAGCTCGGGGCCGGTCAGCGAGCCCATATCCGGAAAACTAAAAGCAGCAACCGATGCAGGTGCGGTTGCCATTCGTCGAACTGACGAAGATCCTCCGCCGCCGACGAAGACGCCGAAGAAACTACCTCGACGATATAACGACACGCCGCCATCCCGACGAAGTCTGGAAGTAAAGAACACGACGACGAAAGACAACCTGACGACGCGACGTTCCAGCTTCAGCTTAACACGACGCAGCCGTGATCCGACGCCAAGACCCAACTGCAACGCCAGACAAAGAACCACCGACCTCGACGTACTACTCGACGCCACGCAGTTACCGCCTTAGTCGACACAGGGGCTGATTACTCCGTCATGAGTGGACACATCGCCGCCCAGTTGAAGAAGGTTAAGACTGCATGGGAAGGCCCTCAAATTCGAACCGCTGGAGGACACCTCATTACGCCGACTGGAATCTGCACGGCAAGAATTACCATTCATGACGAGACTTACCCTGCCACCTTCGTTATCCTGCAACAGTGTTCACGAGACGTCATTCTTGGCATGGACTTCCTGAACCAACACGGCACCATCATCGACCTGAAGTCGCAGTCAATAACGCTGTCGGAAGATCAAGCGATACCATCGGAGCGCCCTTGTAGCCACCACGCCTTGAGTGTGCTCGAAGATCCAGTGAGCATCCTGCCTCGCTCCAGCATCGTTATTTCGGTCGGCACCGAAACACCCTCTGACGTAGAAGGCGTCATTGAAGGCGACCAACGTCTACTACTCGACAGTGAAATTGGCGTCGCAAGAGGGATCGCTCGACTGCACGGAGGAAACACGAGAGTGTTGCTGACAAACTTCAGCCAGGAGTTCAAGCACATCAACAAGGGCAGGACGATCGCATTCATCGAGGAAATACAGGAAACTAGCGATGCCTTTGTCCTCTCGGATTCTGTTGCATCTACCCCGACGACCGCAGTTCGCGAGCCAGACTTCCACATAATTCCAAGTCTCCCCGTGATTAAGCAGCAACAGCTCAGAAGTCTGCTTCGACGATACAAAGACTGCTTTTCGACGTCATCAAGGATTCGACAAACACCAGTCGCAAAGCATCGCATAATCACCGAAGAGAGCGCTCGACCACTACGCCAGAGCCCTTACCGAGTTTCGACGCGAGAACGCGAAGCTATAAGACAACAAGTTGACGAAATGCTGCGCGACGACATCATCCAGCCGTCGAAAAGCCCGTGGGCGTCTCCAGTTGTTTTAGTGAAGAAAAAAGATGGAACCCTACGTTTCTGCGTCGATTATCGTCGACTGAACAAAATCACGAAGAAAGACGTATACCCCCTCCCACGGATAGACGACACATTACATCAGCTCTGCAATGCTAAATACTTCTCATCGATGGACCTCAAGTCTGGCTACTGGCAAATAGAAGTCGACGAAAGGGATCGCGAAAAGACCGCCTTCATCACGCCAGACGGCCTCTATGAATTCAAGGTTATGCCATTTGGACTGTGCTCGGCGCCTGCAACGTTCCAGCGCGTGATGAACACGGTTTTAGCAGGATTGAAGTGGCAGACCTGTCTTGTTTACTTGGATGACTTCGTCGTCTTCGCCGGAAATTTCGACGATCACCTTAAGCGGCTTGCGACAGTATTAGAGGCCATCAAGTCATCAGGGCTCACCCTGAAGCCGGAAAAGTGTCGCTTCGCTTACGATGAGCTTCTATACCTAGGCCATGTCATCAGGAAATCTGGGGTACGCCCCGACCCGCAGAAGACAGCTGCCATCGCAAAGTTCCCGCAGCCAATCGACAAGAAGGCAGTGCGCAGATTCCTTGGCATGTGTGCCTACTATAGGCGCTTTGTCAAGGACTTTTCGCGCATCGCGGAGCCGCTAACACATCTAGCGAAATTTGATGTCGAGTTCAATTGGGAAACGCCGCAGGCCGACACATTTCAAGAACTCAAACGACGCATGCAGTCGACGCCGTTACTTGCACACTTCGACGAGGACGCCGATACTGAAATCCACACTGACGCCAGTAGCCTAGGCCTCGGTGCCGTCCTAGTCAAGAGGAAAGAAGGCCTTGAACGGGTGATATCGTATGCTAGCCGGTCGCTGTCAAAAGCGGAAAGCAATTATTCTACGACTGAAAAGGAATGCCTCGCCATCATTTGGGCTACAGCTAAATTCCGCCCTTACCTCTATGGCAGGCCATTCAAAGTCGTCAGCGACCACCACGCGTTGTGTTGGCTAGGTAACTAAAAGGACCCTTCAGGACGGCTGGCGCGGTGGAGCCTCAGACTACAAGAATATGACGTAACGGTAATATACAAGTCAGGAAGAAAACACTCCGACGCCGACTGCTTATCACGCGCCCCAATCGATCCCCCGCCGCGAGACGACGTGGACGACGCGACGCCTTCCTTAGGATAATAAGCACGGAAGACTTCACTAAACAGCAACGAGCAGACCCGGAGCTAAAAGGCCTCATCGAGTATTTGAAAGGGAACACCGACGTTGTCCCTAGGGCATTTAAGCGCGTGTTGTCTTCGTTCACCCTACGAAACAACCTGCTCGTGAAGAACTTCTCACCAGTCCACGCCAGCTACCTTCTTGTGGTGCCGTCAGCGCTCCGTCCAGAAATACTGCACGCCCTACACGACGATCCAACGGCTGGGCACCTCGGATTCTCCCGGACGCTGTCGAGGATACAGGAAAAGTATTACTGGCCGCGTCTGACCGCCGACGTCGCCCGTTACGTCAAGACATGCAGAGACTGTCAACGACGCAAGACACCACCGACAAGGCCAGCAGGATTACTACAGCCGATCGAACCTCCTCGTCGACCATTCCAGCAGATTGGGATGGTTTTGTTGCGGCCGTTTCCGATGTCAACATCCAGGAATAAGTGGATCATCGTGGCGACGGACTATCTCACCCGCTTTGCTGAAACCAAAGCTCTACCGAAAGGCAGCGCAGCCGAAGTGGCGAAATTTTTCGTCGCGAACATCCTGCTGTGACGTGGTGCCCCAGAAGTCCTCATCACCGACAGAGGAACGGCTTTTACAGCAGAGCTCACCCAAGCCATTCTGCAGTACAGCCAGACGAGCCACAGGAGGACAAGTGCCTACCATCCGCAGACGAATGGTCTCACGGAGCGCCTGAACAAGACCCTCGCCGGCATGCTAGCAATGTACGTCGACGTCGAGCACAAGACTTGGGACGCGGTCCTGCCGTATGTCACCTTCGCCTACAACACGGCGGTGCAAGAAACAACACAGATCACGCCATTCAAGTTGGTTTACGGCAGGAAACCCGACGACGACGCTCGACGCCATGCTGCCGCACGTCACTGACGAGGAGAATCTTGACGTCGCTACCTATCTCCAGCGCGCCGAAGAAGCCCGACAGCTCGCCCGCCTACGGATCAAGACCCAGCAGCGTACCGACAGCCGACACTACAACCTCCGACGACGTTTCGTCGAGTACCAGCCCGGCGACCGTGTTTGGGTATGGACCCCGATGCGCCGGCGAGGACTCAGTGAGAAGCTGCTGCCACGCTATTTCGGACCCTACAAGGTCATCCGACGTATTGGCGCACTAGACGGAGGTCGTGCCAGACGGCATTTCGCACTCACAGCGGCGCCGCGCACGATCTGAAGTGGTCCACGTGGTGCGTCTTAAACCAATTTACGGACGCTAACGAACTTTCCTTATTTTGCTTTTTTCTTTGCTACGAGTGCTTACTTATTACTTTCGTTTGTTTGCAGCATCGGGTCGATGCTTTTTAAGAGGGGGGTAATGACACGTGTACTTATCTTTATCGGGCAACCACGTTTCGCCGCTTAACAACTGTAATCGCAGAGCGAGGGACGCGCCTGCATGTATCCGACGTTTCTGGAAAGTTATCGACGCTTCTATCCGCGTGTCTGTTGTCGCCGAACCTTGTGTTATCAGATTTCATCGCGTGACACGAATGGTGTATAACTTTGTGGAAGACACGCGGGTCCCATCAGTTAATCTGGAACATTCGACGACTGATCTATAAAAGCCGACGCGCTTGACCCGCTGATCAGTTTTTCGACGATCGCCGAGCGTGTTCGCCGCTATCGTTGTGCTATAAGTGTAGCCTGTTTTGTGGGCACAGGTTCGCCCAATAAAGGTTAGATTTGTCGTTCACAGTATTGCTACTGTGTTATTCAACGTCACCACCACGTGACAATATATACCATTCTGTGTACCTCACACTATTTTTCGACATAGTCGGCAGAGCCATTCACACGTTTCCGATCGCACTACTATATTTTAAATGCCTCCTTGGGAGAATTCGTCGGTATGACTGGGCATCACCATCGCGCCGCTGTCTTGGCTTTATCGTTGCATGTGAATTGCTGTCCCGCCAGGAACCTCTTCAGCTGACGGAAAACGTGGAAGTCACTATTGCCGAGGTCCGGACTGTATAGTTGGTTGATCCAGGCTCTCCCAATGAAATGACAAGAGCTTGCCGGCGGTTCTGATTGTACATGCGGCCTCGCATTGTCATGGACCATAACCGCATTGTGCACGTCAAGAATCCCTCGAAATTTTCACCTGATGGCGGCCAGCGAACGTGGACGTTTGGAACAATAGGTGTGGCCATTGATGGTTGCAATCTTCTCGCGTGAAACCTTCCAGGAGCGGTCCTCTGTGATCCCAGAAGACACTGTCGTGATGTAGCTAGAGACGCCCGGGCGACAACGAATCGGCGTCGAAAAGATGAAAGCATGTACATCGCGGCACCTGCGTCGTGTGAAAGAAGGATGACAGCTGGTTGCACGTGTACTTGTCACGCACCCTAGTAATAGATTAGGATTACACCCATGAATAAGCAAGAGCCCCAAAAGAGCATTCAGTGAACCGGCAAGTAACGCGTGGCTCAAGCAGCCTACAAAAGGGACCATGTCGAGACGCAGACGGACCTGAGAAGCAGAGCACGGAAGACGCGTTAGCTTGGGTTGGACATGAACTATTGGAAGGCCAAGAGCTGTAGGAGGAACCTCGTCGAGCGCCAATGCAAGAGGGGACGTCTAGAAGATACCTCTTCTGCTCCCAACGCCCAAAACATGAACAAGTGTATGCGAGACCTAATCTGTCGTTTCCGCTCGTGCAATTCAACGAGTGACGCACCACACCAGCAGTTAGAGGGACACATTCAAGCACCAACGCATGAAAGGACGTCTTAACAATAAGGCTTACACTGCTGCCAACTAGGCGACGAACGAGTCTGCGAGAGCTCACTTGCCGAGTCCACTCGTGCGGTTCATCGAGCGATGCACCAGCTACACTGTAAGTGCAGAGTGATAGTCACTCTGAAAACTTTGTAGGGATGCTTGTCTCACTTGCCCCATGTCCCTCTGCCTTTGTACTTGTATTTTCTGAGTGCATATATCTTTGCGCGTGGTGGTGATTGCCGCTCTTTCCTTGCGTTCTTGAGTAACGGCTGGCGTAACAATTTTGCTTAAATGGCAGTGAAGGGGGTAGGCACCTTTCATAAGTGTGCCCCAGTATCTATGAGTGCTTTGACGGGTGTGCTATCAAATTGGACGTCAAGAAGGTTATGTCTCGTAACCAGCGTCAAAGGGTGATTTTGCGGCGAGTCAGACATTGCAGCATCACCTCGATGTGTCGCATTGCTTAGATTTCCTGCTGGGACGGACCTGGATAGGCTGATGAGGACGAGCGGCAAAACAGAGGCGGACGTGACTGGCGACGTTGAGGCAAGAGTGAGCGAGCATAGTGGCGAGTCGAGGTATTGGCGTCGGAGGACTCATTGACGCGACGGGGTGAAGAACTTAGGGGCGAACTTGAATTCCAGTAGGTTTTTCGAGGCAGGGACGGCCAACGGCTCTGGCAGCGATGGGAAAGGTGAGCACTTCGGCTGCAGCAGAACCAGATCTGCCTGTCGTCAGGCGTGCCAGTGCGATGTATTCCGGGCAGTGTAGAGATAATGGGCACTGTAAGGTGGAGTGCGATAGGACCGAGGCATAGGAGCAGGACCGCTGTCAGGACGACTGAAGATGCAGGCGCTGGGAAGACCCATATTAGCAATTTCCTGGAGTACCATGGACTGGATCCACGATATCCCCTCAGCAGTGCTGTTCCAAGACGTCTGTTGAGGCAAGGTAGGAAACGCTGCTTCGAATTCGCGGCTTACAATGCGCGTCACGTTTTCGCTTCGCGGTGGCTTCGGCCCAAGAAGAGGTTCCTGCAGTATCTGGAAGCCGTGTAAACTGATTGTGCATACGGCGACTCTTCGCCTACTCGAACCGGCGGTATGCCATCGCGATGGTGTCGACGGTCCTTGGGTTTCTAAAGACCAGAAGGTTGATTGCGTCGTCCTCTATGGCTTTGATAATGTGTCCAACCTTGTCCGCTTCTGGCATGGACGTGCCGATTTTATGACAGAGGGCGAGGATGTTCTGAATGTCGGAGACATGCTACTCGTTAACAGCTTGGTCACGGGTGGAGAGTTGTTGCTACGCAGCTAGTTGTCGACCGGTAGGATTACCAAAAATGTATGACAGCTCCTCTTTAAATAACTACCAGCTGGTTAGCTCTTCTTCATGCGTTTAAAACCACATTCGCGGTGTTCCGTCGAGCTAGAACACGACGTCGGCCAGCATAATGGTTGGACCCCACCTGCTCACTTTACAGACGCGCTCATACATCTTCAACCATTCCTTTACGTCAGCACCATCGAGGCCGGTGAACTTGCTGTGGTCTTGAGGCTGAAGTGGAGCAACGTACTGGGTATGCATTGTCGGCATTGCGGCTGCAGACGCTGTCCCTTCTACTGGAAGCATGTTTTCAGGCTGGCTGAGACGTCAGCTGCAGAGCTCCGTAGCGAAAACGCTCACGCAGCACCTCTACCAAAATGTCATGGGTATCAAAATCTTAACACGATCTATTTACGAGAGATACATAAACAGCAGCTGAGAATCCCAGAGGCTGTTGCCAGTTCGTCGTCTTTACCGTCATCGTCATTGTCCTCGTTTCAACACCTTAACAATATCATATTTTTATTGTTGTTTTTATAACTGCAGCAGAAATGGCAATTTCTAGAATTTTTATGTTCTACATGATTTTTTTGCAACGTATGTTTTTGGAAAGAACATTTCATTATGCACAATATGCTATGCTTCAATATGAGCTGCAATATTATTTTAGTCGGAAATATTTTACCAAGAAACTTAAAAACCACTATTTACTCGCGGTAACAAAATAGTTAAGCTTTGTCTTTAAGAGCGGAACCCGACAGCGTACAAGTGTACCTGAGTGCTTCTGACGGTGCCCAGCAAAGGCAGTTAATGCAACCGCGTTTTTTACCAAAAAATTCACACTTCTGCCTGAAAGGCGACGCACCAATTCGGATAGCAAATGAGTAGGTAGTTGTGCGAAGTAAGGGTATCGGTGTTCTCAGCATATAAGCTTTTAAACATTCACTCACTAATTAAATAAATAATAATGTATTGTGGAAACTTGACTCAATGAGGAAGCAGAAAGGAACACACACAAAAACAGCGCTGTCTTTGTGTGTCTGCTTTTTTCTACGTCCTTGTTCAGTCATGCTTACACAACCTATCATGTATGAGGACCGATTGGCCCATCAAAATGTTTAAACTAAATTAACCAGCACGGCGTCACGTACGCTCAAGTAAACGTGAACATATCTCGCTTGATGAGCACTTTGTCAAGGACTTTTCACGTATCGCTGAGCCGTCGACACATCCCACTTAATGTTATGTCAGGTTTATGTGGGAAACGCCCCAGACCGACGCATTTGGAGAACTCAAACGACGCATGTGGTCGCCACTGGTACTTGGGCCCTTTGACGACTACGCCAATACAGAAATCCATACTAACGCCTGTAGACTAGGCCTCGGTGCCGTGCTAGTCGAGAGGAAAAACGTACTTGAACAGGTGACATCTTAAGCTAGCTGGTTGCCGTGAAAAGTGGAAGACAATTATTCTACGACCGAAAAGGAATGCCTCGCCATCATTTGGGCTATGGCAAAATTTCCCCCTTACCTATATAACAGGCCATTCACAGTCGTCAGCGACCATAACGCGTTGTGTTGGCTAGCAAACTGATAGGATTCTTCAGGACGGCTGGAGCGGTGGAGCCTCAGACAACAAGAATACGACGTGCTTCTACGAGCTCTGGAGTTCCCCAGGGTTTCGTTCTTGCTCCGCTTCTCTTCGTAATTTTCATCAACGACGTGCCATCTGGGATTTCGTCATTCGTCCGTCTTTTTGCGGATGACTGCGTCATTTATCGCCGCATCTCCGATAATACCGACCAGGAATCATTACAAGACGAACTAAAAAAATCCAGAAATGGTGTTCTGACTGGCTTATGCAGCTTAATATTTCGAAATGTATATGCATGCACATCTCACGTAAACGTGACATCACCAGTATCCCGTACTCGCTGAACTCCACGGCGCTCTCAGTAACACACTCATACAGGTACCTGGAAGTCTAAATAACTAACAACCTAACTTTTTTTGGACCATATCACGAAACTTTATGCCAACACAACCAGAACATTTGCTTTCATCCGGAGATGGCTGGCTATGTGTGCTCCAACCAGCAGGCAACTAGCGTACGAAACATACGTCTGCTCTAAAATGGAGTATGCCTCAGCCATATGGAACCCTCACCAGGTTTACTTGATTCCGTCGCTCCAAGCCATTCAGAACCGGGCAGCCCACTTCATAACATCCCAGTACTCACCTTGGTACAGCGTCACTGACATGAAATTGCCTCTCGAACTCGAACCCCTAGCACTCCGCCAGAAACATGCAATTCTCTGTCTTCTTCATAAATTATACTTTAACTTTCAATGCCTTCAACAAATCCTTCCTTACCGTCGCCATAGAAGAATTCAACAATCTTCCGGAAGCCGTGGTTTCAGAGTCAGATAACTCCAAATTTAGGCAGTTACTATCAGACCATTTGAACCCGAAAAAGCCACTTTTCCTCACGTATCCTCCCCAAGCAATCCGCCTTGCTTGTGTCATCGCCTATTTTTCCTTCTCTTTGTTTTTTGCCACTATTGCTTAACGTTTTTCCCATTTAGGTGTACAGTTTCCTTTGAATTTTGCTACCCCGTTTGACACATATTCTTTGTTCTGGTTATACCTGATGTTTTCTACACAGTCTATTACTTTTTTACCTTTGTTTGCTATTCTTTGCTGGTGTATGGCACTTTCCCATCGCTGTCTCCGCCCCCTTACGTAATGTCCCTGAAGGGACCCTAGATGGAATAATAAATGATGATGGTGACGAAGATGATGACATCACTGTAATCTACAGGTCTGGACGAAAACCCTCTGATGCCGATTGCCTATCACGCGCCCCCCTTGACCCGCCGCCGCAAGATGACGTGGATGACGACGCCTTCCTTGGAATAATAGGCGCGGAAAACTTCGTTGAACAGCAAGGAGCCGACCCAGAGCTAAAAGGCCTCGTCGAGTAATTTCGAAGGGAATACCAACGTTGTCCCTAGTTCATTTAGGCGCGGATTGTCTTCGTTCACGCGTGAAGACAACCTCCTCGCGAAGAAAACTTCTCGCAAGAACGTGCCAACTTCCTTGTTGTGCTCTCAGTGCTGCGTCCGCAAGTACTGCATGCCCTATATGACGATCCAACCACTGGGTACCTCGTATTCTAACGGACGGTATCGAGGATAGAGAAAATGTATTGCTGGCCGCGCCTGACCACCGCCGCTGCCCGTTGCATCAAATCATGCCGAGACTGTCAGCGACGCACAATCCAGACAAGGGCAGCGGGATCACTACAACCGATGAAGCCTCTTTGTAGACCTTTTCAGCAGATCAGAGTGGATTTGTTTTGAGGTTTTCCGACGTCAATATCTGGAAATAAGTGGATTGTTGCGGTGACATACTACTTCACCCGCTTCGCAGAAACTGAAGCTCGGCCGAATGGTAGTGCAGCCGAAGTGGCGAAATTTTTAGTCGAGAAAATACTCCTGCGCCCCGGTGCACCAGAAGTTCTCATCATCGGCCGAGGAACGGCCTTTACTGCAGAGCTTACCGAAGCCATTCTGCAGCATAGCCAAACATTCCACAGGAGGACAATTGCCTACCACCCGCAGACCACTGCGGAAGACCTTCGTCGACATGCTAGCAATGTACGTCGACATTCAGCAAAAGATGTGAGATGCGGTCCTGCAGTACATATTCTTTGCTTACAACACGGCGATGCAAGAAACAACACAGATCACGCCGTTCAAGCTGCTTAATGGCATGAACACTACGATGACACTCGACGCCATGTTGCCACACGCCATCGACGAAGAGAATCTCGACATCGCCCCGCCTATCTCCAGCGCGCCAAAAAAGCCCGACAGCTCGCCCACCTGCTCATCAAGAACGAGCATAGGACTGATAGCCGGTGCTATAATCTTCGATAACGCTAGGTGGAATACCATTTAGGCGAGCGTGTTTGGGTTTGGGGTAAGAAGACGAAGAAGTTGCTCTTGTGTGGAAGCCCGTTTTCTACTGCTCTTATTTTGCGAGTATTTTTGCGTGCTTTCGGGAGGCGCCACTCCCGAGACCTTCGGCGATGGAAGCGGAGTCGTCTAGACCTCCGGAGGAGATCTACGTCAAAGCGTCAAGCTCTCCGAGGAAGCGCAATCACTTGGTGAGCGACACAGGCAGCGAGGACACCTTGCTGTATTACTCTGCTTCAGAAGAAGACCTGTCGGATGACGGCGACTACTTGACAGTTGTGAGGCAAAAAAGAAAAGAGGAGAATCGCCACTGCTTCCTCGTCTTCAACAGGGACGACGGTGGTAGCAAAGGTCAATGACACGGCTCATACCGTTCTCTTCTTGCCCGAGATGCAGACCGACAACCTGAATCAGCTAAACAGGGAAGCCATATCTGTTACACTCGAGGCTCTCGTTCCAAATGAGATTGCGCATATGAGAATTAGCGCCCATAAGAACATTCTCGCTTTTGATGTCAAGAACAGAGCAGCATTGGACATCTTGTGTACAGTGAAAATGCTGGGCAAGATAAATGTTCGCACCATAATACCACAGGACAACAATACTATATCAGGTGCGATTTATGATGTCGATGAGTGAATCGACGACAACGAGCTGCCTATTTTGGTCAAACCCACCACAGCAGATGTGAGTATTATTGAAATCCGTTACGTAGGAGATTCACGCTGTGTGAGGATATCTTTCAAGGGAGGTAGCTTGCCGTCCCACGTGAAAGTTGGATTTTTTCGTCATCCCGTGTGACCATTCGTTCCTATACCACTTCAGTGCCGATCAGGCATTTGCAGATCGAGCATGTCAGTGGCATCTGCAAAAATTCGATCGTGTGCGCATGAGGTGTTGAGCAGCACAGCGCTGATGCTTACCGTGCGAATAACTTGAAGTGTGCCAATTGCTCTGGTCCCCTTTAGGCATCATCGAAGGATTGCCCGAGACACAAGACCGAGCGGAAAGTCGTAAAACAAATGGTGACAGACATTTCAACTCACAGAGAGGCCGCCGCAAAGTGCGACGGCCTCGTGTCCGCCGTCACCGCAGATGATCCTCGTCTGCTAGAAATACTGATACCGTCGCAAGACAGACGCAACTTTCTGAGGATGGTGCTCCCAAGGCGCTCACCCACACTAACAAAATGGTGTCTGCTTACGGAGTGAATACCTTTACTGCAAACATTAGGTCCTCCAGCCAAACAAAGGTTGATGGTGGACTATCGACGCACCAATGAGGGTACAGGTCACGTGTGAGGTCGAGACAAGCAAGTAATTACCATAATAAAATCTCTAATAAACGTCAATTTGCGCGTTGATAAATGACATGCAGACGCCATGTGCTCGAGGTGCACTACAAGGGCTGGACGGCCTGCATCCGGTTCTTGCGAGCCTCGAGTAGCAAGCACAGTGGCTCTACCGCGTCAGCCGTTCTTCAGACAAATCAAGGAAGCATCTATTATGCAATAGAATGCCCATGACTTGAAATCCCACATTCATTTTCGCCATTACGTTTTCACCAATCGATTCCCCATTGTTGTCGTCTGTGAACCGAAGCTACAAAAAGCCGTCCGGATCTCAGGCTATGAACCTCACGTGTCCTAGACTTGTAATGACATTAGCAAAGTGATCATCTACATACAGTGGGAACTGACTTAGGTTGTTCATCCAGTGCGGCCACATGACAGTAATCAGTATGTGTGTTTGACTATGAAAAAACAAAAACATGCGTTTACTTTAGTGGGCGCTTACCTTTCTCCATCAGGCCGTTTCGATAGGCAGAGGCTGAGTGATGCGACACCTGGTCCATGGATTGTTCTTGGGGACTTCAACGCGCATCACTTACTTTGGGGAAGCACGAAGATAAATTCCAAGGAAGGAACCTCGTGTCCTATGCTTGCGACCATGAACTTTCTTGTCTAAATGATGACACTCACAAGTTTCTGCGCGGCCGGACGTACAGTGGTTGTTTAGACTTAGCTTTTGTTTCGCGATGCCTCACTCACTGCGTCCATTGGTTCGCAGATATGGAAACCCGCGGAAACGACCATATTCCTACCTACCTGGAGATAAAGGTCCTCACAAAATCCGTTCCATCAAGTTTTAAACAAACAATACATTTACCTGTGTTTATATCACTTATGGAAGACGCATGCCACGAAGGCTTTTATTCCACACTAGAAATGGCGATCGCCAAGGCCATGCAGGATGCTAAGCATTCATTTCGGCCATTATAGAAATACACAGATTTTGATTCAGAAATACAGAGCCTACGTGCAATCCACCAGCGAGCGAAGCGAGGGTACGGACGGAATAAATCGTTCTACGACCTTAGAGAGGCCAGACGCATTCAAAAGAAAATTCAGAGTCGCCTTGCTACACTGCAAAATAAATGCTGGAAATCGTTTTGTGAGTCTCTAGACACATGTAAACATCCGTCGGTTGTCTGGAGAACAATCCGTGGGCTTCGAACAGCTCATCAAAAGCGTCGTCCATTAAAGCGTCTGGCCCTACATCAAGGACGACGAGAAGTCGAGGTAGCCGAAGATTACGGCGCAAGGATTGCGGGTCGGGCGCCCACATATTCACCTTACGCACCTATTCCCATTGTCCCCCCCTTGCTCCCGAGATTCTCGTATGGACGCTGCTTTGTTCGTCGAAGAACTGGAGGCCGCACTTGCTGGGTGCAGGTGATCTTCGTCACCAGGATACGATGGCATCACATACTCTGCGCTTGCAAACCTTGGTCAACAGGCCAGAGATGCCCTCCTTGGCCTATATAACGCATCATGGTTTGACGTCCTGGTCCCTACAACGTGGAAATGTACTCGGCTTGTTCCACTCCTCAAGGCTGGCAAATCCCCGTTGTAATTGTCATCTTACCGTCCAATGGCACTGGCCAGCTTTGTCGGCAAGCTAATGGAGAGAATTATCCTTACACGGTTAGAACGGTACTTGGAATTTTACAACGTCTATCCAGAGGTAATGACTGGTTTTCGACGCGGCCGCGCGTCAATAGATAGCGTTATCGATCTTGTAACATACGTACAACAGCAGAAACATCTGAATCGAATCACTGCGGCCCTATTTCTTGAAGTTAAAGGTGCGTACGACAATGTAGGCCATCATGCAATTCTGGCCGCCTTAGAAGCTGTAGGGATTGGTGGACAGACCTTTCGCTCGATAGGCAACTATTTGAATGGCAGATCTTTCTTTAGTTTGGCTGAAGACGGACCAACACCGCTTAGCTATATCAGTCGGGGTGTACCGCAAGGCGGGGTACTCAGCCCTATCCTGTTGAATCTGGTGCTGGTTGTTCTCGCTGATTCGTTACCGCAAACCATTCAGCTCTCCGTATATGCAGACGACATTTGGACATGGGCTTCAGGCGTGACACGTGTGCGAGTCCGCGCATGACTTCAGAAAGCCTCAACGGCTGTGTAAACATACCTAAGAAGACAAAGCCAGGAACTTTCCTCTGAGAAATGTGCACTCGTTGCTTTTACTCGCAAAGCGATGGCTCGGTGTGCTTTGCGGGTTAATGACCAAATTATATGATATAGGCGAACGCACCGATTTCTTGGCGCCATCATTGTTAGAGAATTGTCTTGGAGCCCTCACATCTCGTACATGACCAAGCATTTGGCCACCATTGTGGACCTTGTTGAGTTTTTCGGCGGGAAGTCCTGGGGCGCAACAGTACCGTCACTGTTACAACTATATAAAACACGGTTTTTTTGGCTTTCTGTAGTACAGCTTACCTGTACTAGGAAATACTTGCACAACGAATATCCGTAAACTCCAGAGTGTGCAAGCCCAAGCACTCAGGACTTGTCTAGGTCTCCCCAAAACTACGCGATCGATTGCGACAGTGGCGATAGCCAGAGACGCTTCTTTGACCGTCTACATTGATACAGATGTTCTGAGAGCACACATCCGACACCTGACTCGGATTCCCTCCCACCGTCTTGCTTGCTTGCCAGCTAAAAGGCCCCTTTCAACTTTTGCCAAAACTATTGTAAGACATCAGTCCTACTTGTCACCAGAATTTACGCCCGCTATACGATTAATAGATCCACTGTGGTGTCTGCACCGGCAGCAAGTGCAATTGGCAATTCCAGGAATCAGAAGCAAAGCTGGAGCGCCATTGCAAGCTTTGAAACAAGCAAGTTTGTAGCACATTCACAATGTGCACAGATTCCGGCAACATGTATACACAGATGGTTCAGTAAAACTCAGCAGCTCTGCTGCTGCAGTCACCATCCCGGCAAAATCTGAGGAAACCAAATTAAGAACTTCATGTGTGACCACATCGATGGATGCAGAACTCGCGGCGCTCCATGCTGCACTTGATTTCATTCAGCAGAAGTCACCGCAACAATGGACAATCTTTAGTGACTCCAAGGCAGACCTTCAGTGCATACAAAGCCCAATGCGCCACAGACCCAATGAACAACTGGCCTCAGAATTTCGGCACATATATTATCAAAGCCATCACAAGAGACGCAGCATAATCTTTCAGTTGCTTCCAGGACATTGTAACATCAGCGGGAATGTGCACGCCGACGAACTCACCCGATGTGCACATGAAAGTGGTCAGCGAGTCTTCATTCCGTTTTTGCGAACAGACGCTGCGGCTGGGCTGCGATTGATGTCCCGTGAGTGTACTTTGTCCCTGTGGGACTCAAATGTTTTCACTATGTGTCGATTTGTTCGTTGCCTCCGGTCATACAGATGCACCTCCCACCTGGGTTACCACGACGTGAACAGGCTATGGTCTACCATCTGTGGCTAGGCGATGCCTTTACGAACTCATATGCTTTCCTTATTGGAATGGCCAACAGCCCCACGTGCGACACATGCAACATTAACGAGTCACTCCCACATATCTGTTCGTGCCCACGATATAGTGCTGAGAGACAAGTGATATGCAGAGTACTGGGCCAGTTGGACAATCGTCTACTATCAGAAGTAAAAGCTTTAGGCCAATGCTCTGAAAGAACATCCGTTTTGAAACCCTTACTCCGTTATTAAAGTTCCTGCGGTCTACGGGGCTTCACGACAGACACTAAGAATGCCGCCCCCTACCATTCTGTAGTGTACGCGCTTTGTTCGTGCTTGTCTCTCTTTCTTTCTATCTCCCCCTTCTACTCTGCTTCTCTTTTTATCCCCCTTAATCCTTCCCCTGCACAGGGTAGCCAACCGGAACTACCTCAGGTTAACCTCGCTGCCTTTCTCTGCTATATTATTTCTCTCTTTGGGTTTGGACCCCAATTATTTACTTAGCGAGGCGCTTTTATGCCGCTATTACGGACCGTACCAGGTCATCCAACGCGCTGGCGCACTCGAATATGAGGTCGTGTCAGACGGCATTTCATTATCACAGCGCCGCCGCTCCCGACCTGAAATAGTCAAGGTTGTGCTACTTAAGCCATTCTACCAGCGCTAACAATCTTTGAGACTTCGCATAGCATAACTTTCAAATTCCCTCGGACTTTGTTTATTTGTTGTTTTGTTACGTTAACTTAGTAATTCTGCTTTTCTTTATTGATCTCATGTTTACAGCAACTGGGCGATTCCTTTTAAGAGGAGGGTATTGACACGTGTACTTGTTTATCGAATGACCACGTCTTTCGATAAACAAATGTTATCGCTCAGCGCAGGAGGCGCTTGATGCTCTGGAAGTTTCTGGAATGTTATGCGGGGTTGTATCCGCTGTCTGTTACCGCTGAAGCTTGGGTAATCTGATCGCATGCATGAACGACAGAATGGCGTAGAACATTCTGTAAGACATGCAGGAGCCAGCGATTACTCTGGAACGTTCGATGTCTCAGGTATAAAACTGTCGCACTTTATCCGCCGATGAGATTTCCGACGATCACCGACTGTGTTTGGCGCTAACGTTGTTCTTTGAGTGTAGCCTGCTTTTGAGGGCAGAGGTACACACGTCAATCACACTTACACTTTTGCCACTTACTTCACCGGCACTTCTACGACAGTATATATATATATATATATATATATATATATATATATATATGTGTGTGTGTGTGTGTGTGTGTGTGTGTGTGTGTCTGTGTGAGCAAATTTGTCGAAAGGCAGTTAAGAAAAGGAGCTGTTATTGCACGATGTTCCGCCACAATCTCTAATAAAGAAATGGAGTAAGCAAGCAAGGAATAAATATTAGCAGAATGAAGGAAGGAGAGAAGGAAGGAAGGCAAGAAAGCAAGAATGGGAGTACTTGACAATTAATTATTAGGCTGGCCCTAAGCTTTCGCACGATAACACGTGTGGGCACTATGTTAGCTGATTGGGCATGTTGCTGGTTCTTAATCGTAAGTGTGAAGACGGAACGTTCAAATTGGATCAACCATGGTCTCAAGCAGCTATAATAGCTGGCATTCGCAATGAACACATCGGTAAACGATTTTCGCGACGGCTCGCACTCTTTGCATAGGCCCCCTTGCATGGGCGGTGAGAGTGCGACATCTGATCAGCTGTTAAATGTCAAGTGCAAGCAGAGTTACAGAGAAACAAAGAGTTAAATGTCAAGCGGTCAACCAAGGACGTGCCTGGTTGGCTACCTTACAATTGCGGAGGGGGAAAGTGGAAGCATAGATAAGAAGAAAAGAGAAAAATAGTAGTCAGTCAATAATTGTCAGACACAGAGGAACCTCCATTTCACAAGTGTTCCTGCTGTAACGTGGTCTAAAGAACACAGTAGCAACACTGTGGAATACGAAACTAGCTTGTATTGGGCGAACCTGTGCCCACAAAAACAGGCTACACTTAAGGAACGGCGACTGCGAAGCACACAGTCGGCAGACGTCAAAATCTGATCAGCGGGTCAACCCCGTCGGCGTTATCGCTGAAACCCGCATGTCTTCCACAAATTCCTACACCATTCGCGTCACGCATACATGCAATCAGATTACACAAAGTTCAGTGACAGTGGTTGGAACCATCGATAACATTCCAGAAACTTCCTATACATGCAGGTGCGTCCTGCGCTGTGCGATAATATTTGTTAGGTGTTGAAACGTGGTCACCCGATGAAGATAAACATGTGCACAAGTCAATAGATTCTATAGTCTTACGTGAGAGGGAGAAGGGCCTTTGTGGCATTTTGTATGCAAGAATGCATAGGCCATGGTCCAAGCTACTTCCGAGAGTGCTCTATTCTCCAGCTTGTTTAGTTTAGATTGTAGTGTACGTCGTTGAGTGCAAAATAATTGGCAGTGAAACACAAAGTGCTTTATAACTTGGCGGCGTGCACTTGTTGCACGTCGCCCTGTTGGCCATCCCTATTAGGAATAAATATGCACTGCTAAATGCGACGCCCAACCACATGTTTCACAGTAAGCTTGTTTCGCGACGGGATGGTCCAGGTGGCAGGCGACCTTGCAGATAAGGGTAGCGAGAGTAGAAGCGTGAGTTAGTGAAGCGTGAGTTAGTGGAGCCCGGCGAATTCTATCCTAGAAGTGTGATGCAGCCAGCAAGTAACTGATGTTGCCGTGCAGCAATATTTCTCGAAATCTGAATGCGCAGCTTTAATATGCGCTGCCTTTGCCAATTATGGGATGTCTTGGCAACTATTGAAACACAATGTCGTGGTCTTTCTCGAACGCGTGGTGATGAGCTAGCTATATTTAGCAGACCAGCTGCGCGTTTAACTCATGCTGTAGGACAAACTGCACAACTTGTAGGGTTTTTATAACATGTAGTTTTGTGTAAAGTGAAGTGCCGCAAGTTCGGCTGCTGTAGACGTGGTATCGTGGGGCGTCCGACAGAGCCACTACTGCTCAGAGAGCGCTGTTGAAATTGTTTCTTCATCATGCCTTGAACGTAGTCATGTTGCTGTGTATATTCGCAAGCAGCTCACGTATGTTCACTTTTACACGAGATGTTGCCCGTGTAAACGTGCATGCGCTCAAAATGAGACTTGTTGAGGAGAAGCAGAAACAACTTATTTTGGGCTAGCGGTGACAGGCCTGACTCATGAGTAATTCCAGAAATTTGCTGGCATACCTGAATTTGCCGGCAGCACTTGAATGCTGATATTGTGCTTTTCACAGGCTTGCGGCCAGATGGTATCGATCCATGGTGTCTCTTCGCGATACCAGACAGTGTCGTCTGTGGTTTTCACACTGGAAAATAGGTTAAATGGTGGGATGACCACTGTGAAAGGTTTTGAATGTGCGTTCTTAGCGTCTCAGCGACGATACGATTGGTGATCGGGTGCACCCATGCAGTGACAATGGTTGCAGTGGTCGAATTACATTTCCGGAGGCCAGTCTTTCCCGAAGTGCTTGGGCATATGTGGGACTAAAATATGCTGGCATATCTTTACAAACATAAGGGCATGTTTTGGACACCTATATGTTGCGGAAAAAAACAGAACTGTATCGCTAAAATCCGAGAAATGTGCAGTGTATAGCTGCAACATGGATCTCATGGGTGGTCCCCACGGTTGTCCACCTACAAATTTAAATGTATTCGCAATACAAATGGGTGATACAAATGCATTAGTCATTGAGATTCCTGGTGAGATCACGAGCCACAACAACGCCTATGAACTTGCGAGATTTTTTGTACGTAGTTGACTGGCCTTCGATACACAACGGGTAGAAAGACATGAGTTTCCGTGTAAATGCCACTAATGCCCATTTTCTGTAGAAATCTGCAGACATTGCCAGACGTCCAGGTGCAAATGTCGTCAGCGTAGAGCGAGAAATTATCAGTGTGTGGTAGCATTTCGACACGCCCCACTAGAACGACATTGAAAAAAGAGCTGCTCAACACTCCGGATTGTGGAACATCACGACTGGAGATATATTTGTTGGCCATCTTCTCTAAGCAAAAGCACAGATAGCCGTCAGAGACAGCTACTAATCCACCTAGAGACGTGGCATCCGAGTTATGCAGCCTGAAGAGGCTGGAAAACGGCTTCACGGGTTACTTTGTCGTAGGCGCCATTTTCGTCTAAAGCGATTGCCACAGAGAGGGGCTTCGTAACTTTTGTTGCTGCACGGAGGTCACGAGGTCGATGACGCTGTCAATTGAAGGCCGTCCACGTCGAAAACCTGCCATAGCCTCAGGGTCAATGTTCTAGGTACCATTTCAAAAGTGTCGTCAACATCCTGTGCATAACTTTAGCGATACGACTCGCAAGTGCAACTGGACGGTACGATGTAAGCTACAGCGCATACTTCCCAGGCTTTAGTGGAGACACCGATTGTGTAGGCTTTCAACCGTCAGGGACAATGCTGCGACTCCACGATTGACTGCAGATAACCAGAAGACAGCACTGTGCTGCTGAACCTAGGTGCCTTAAGGCAGCGTAAGTTATCCCATCGGGAGCAGATGATTGAGACCACCTGTACACAGCCAAGGCTACTTGCCGTTCTTCCACAGCTTAATTCCCCCCGTGAAATGCGAAGGTTGTGGGTCCGGTTCTCACCTGCGGCAAGTTGTTTTTGCATCCACTTTAGTTTCCATTATTTATCGTTTCTTTATTTCATTTATTAAGCACATGTAATTTCCCCTATGTTGTCTTTGGTGTCAGTGTTTGTTGGCTTCTCATGTTATCACTAATAAAAATCGGGCCCCTCGGTTAACTCCCTCTCTTCTCGTCTTCTTCAGAGAAAGGCACTTTCATGCTTAGATGAAAGCATGGAAGCGCAGTTGACTTACTGCCGGAATGGTCGCAGTGGTTGTGGATGGCAAACCATCTTTTTACGGTAGACCAGCAAGTACTGGTTAAAGGGAATCCCGGACTTGCAATGCGCGTTTAGTGTATGGCGTTTGCATGTTATTGAGGAGTGCGCAGACCTCAGCGACCTGAGCATACAAACGACTTGGACTTCGTGTGCCGCTTCATTACCTGCCACAAAATTTCTCCCTGACCATATTCTTGACAATGGGTAGCATATATCACGAAAGCAATCTTGGCTTGTTAGCTTTTATTTAGGCGACCGTTAAACAGCACCTTAGGCGAGGACGTGCAAACCTGGTGGTTGTCGCTGCGATGTAAATACCCGCACGCCACCTCCGAGCAGAGGTGCTCCGTGTTGAAGGTCACGAAGTATTCCCGACGACCAGCTAACGGCGCCAGATATACAGCGAAGCTGTTGGACCCTAAATTGTCGGAATTTCTCGACGCGTCTTGCTCGGACCGAAACAGTGCGGCTACCTAGCGGCCACGGCCACGGCCACTCAGACACACCTCATGCGGAACCTGGAAAATGGTTTTGTGTTTGAGATTCCACGTAATAGAATTAGGTTTTCTCGTAAATTCGGATTGTAACCAGAAGCTATCATACCTGTGGCTTGTGTGTAAGTCGTACTTAACGAATTTTCTGACGCAGTTTACTTTTGAAAAGAAGTCTATCATTTAACCAAGGCACTTACGCTTGGCAGGACGCCTTTAAAGTGAGGATGTATGCGGCGTTTCTGCACGCATGCGTGCGCACGTGACATCTGGCCCTGGGGCGTCGGCGCAATGCCTGTTGCATCTGTCGCACAGCCTGTGCTGCGGCCCTAATCGTCAGCATGGCAAACTAGTGTCCAAAAAATAAAATTGGAGAACGCTTAAAGGGACACTAAAGCGAAACAATAAGTCAGTTTAGCCTAATGAAGAATTGTTTCTGAACCCTGCAGGCACTCATTAGTAAAAAGATAGTTTGATTATTAGATGAGAAAATGAAGGTCCAAGTACCAGTATTTAAATTTCGCGCCGAAACCCGAGCGCCGGTACGTAGGCGTGACGTCAGGGATTCCAAAGTAGTTTTTCGCATTTGGGCCACGTTATCTGAGTAAAGGTTCCCGAAACCTACCATGTTTAATATCTGGTTCCTTTAGAACACAATGTAGTCAATTTTTACCGCTATATATAATTAGTAGGCCCTAAAGATGCCATAAAAATCTATGACGTCACAGCCATCAGGTACGGGAAATAAGTAGGCGTCGCCACCCGTAATTCGTTCTTGCGCTTTTTCTGGCTTACCAAACGTCTTATCGTTGTAAGGGTGGTGTTTTGTTGTTGTAGAAAGGTAATTTACTGATGCAGAAGAAATCATTTTTCAATTTAGTGTCCCTTTAAGCTTCGCCTTCAAGAGCGGAACGCGATAGCGTTCCAGTCGACCCACCAAGGGGTATAAGACAATGCGCTACGGCGCAGCGATTCCTTACGAGGCGCCCCGCATTGGACTTTGCACCCACCAATCACGCGGTGAGCTTTGAGCAACGCAGCGTTCGGCGCGGCAACGAAAGGTGCGCCTGAGCCAGCGGAACGAACCAAAGAACTCGGTGTCTCGGTGGGAGAAACGATCTACGCGAGCCAAACGTCGTGATCGGCACGGATAGCCGGGCTGCGAAGTGCCCTGACGGCGGAGGGATCATGGGGCTGACGCCTCGATGGAATAGTCCTCTATCTCGCTTGGGAGCATCACGCAGGCGCATGACTCTTCGCCAGCAGCACGGCACATATCACAGGGGACGCTTTCCCGCCAGACGCGCTACGGCACAGCGGTCACGTGAGAGGCGTCCCGTATCGGACGCTGCAACTAGGAAGTCCGCTGTGAGTTGAAAGAGGAGCCGCGTCGCTAAAGAGGAGGGTTCGAGTGACGCACGCTGGAAGTTGGAAGGGGAGAGAGCGAGAAAGCTTATTAAACAAAAGGCTATTGGGGCATCCTCGCACCGGTCCCCGCACGGCCCCAATACGCTCAACCGAAACGAAGGGGAGAAGCGGGCGAGTGGCGTGCCACCTGTCTTCGGCAGCGCCGTACATTGCGAGGAGGGGGTCTTCTGTGTTTGCCGCAAGATGACTCTGCGTGTGCTCCAAGCGCAGAAGAAATGTAGCGGAAACCTACTTCGCGACTCGCTTAACTGCGACTTCTGTAATTTACATGCTCATAATTACTGATATACACCGCAGTAATACTTTCTACGGCACGTTTTTAAGGCAACACCGCATTCACTAGAGGCGCCTATGTCTCGTTTGAGCCATCGAACTCATGGCTGAGTGGTAGCGTTTCCGTCTCACCCTCCGGAGAGCCTCGTTCGATGCCCACCCAGCCCATCTTGCAAGTTGTTTTTATTTATCAATTGCCTTCCACCATTTTTCGCTCATGGCCAATGCCACCGAAGACACCGGTTTTTCTGTGACACGAGCTCTTTAAGGCTGTCGCGTTGAAACAGTACGATCCCTAGCTGCAGTGGTCACTCAGGCACACCTCAAACGAAAGCTGGAAGAGTCGGCTTATGGCCTGACACCACTCGACAGAGCCCACCTGCAGATGGAAGTGCTTGGACCGACGTCAATAGGCGCAAGCCAATGGCAGATGGGGGCAGCCTTTACAAGAAGTAGCCTCGCAATGGATTTCAGCGTCCTTGCGATTGCGCTATGTTTAGGCCACTAAACGTAGGTCTGCCGAAGAGCAACGTGAGTACGAATAACGACAAAGGAAAAAGAAATGGCAGTACGGACGGCCAGCATCGGCGTGTTGCCAAGGCTCGGGGAACTTTGGGGGCGAAGAACCGAAAGTCTAATGGTGTCTAACTTCCATCAGGGTCGTAGTACTATTGTAACTTCGGTGGTGTTTGTCTAACGTCGGCCACAGTTTCACTGTACGTCCACTTCACGGGTGGAATGAAAATGGATATTTTTTTTCAGTGCCGGTATAAAGAAGGTTACTTCTACGAGGTTTCCTTTGCAGCGCAAGTCTTAATTGGACCGTATTTTTTTTGCGCGGATGGTCTTCTATAGCCTAACTACCTAAAGAAAGCTTTTCATTTGTCCGAAATATTGTTACAGTTGGCGTATAGGGAAATGTCGCAAACGTTTTCCTGTGGCGAAAGCCGACAGTATTAGTCGCCTGTTAATCCCAGCCACGAATGGTCATTATCAAGTAACAGCCAGCAACAGAACCTGCGTGATGGCCTTGAATTTATACTGAAAGATACGTTGCATGTTGTCTGAAGGTAATATATGTTGCACGAAAGTTTTCTTTCGTAATGGTGGAATGCTGGTATTCTGTTATCAGCGTTGCGGAAGTTTAGAAAAATGCCCCAGCGGCCCTTCGGGTTTATGGAGCCTAGCTGTAGCACATTGGTTGGGCCATTGTTTGAATTAGATGTTTTATCCTTGAGCCACCATACAGGCGAGTGTATTGATTTGCTTACTCTCGGCCGCCAGCGAGGAGCTGTAATGTTAGCTGTGATGTATCATTTACATATGGTTTTCGCGCACAAACACTTTGCGCCGGAAAGCGTGCCTTCTCGCTTCCTTGTTGCTTCGATGGCATGATCACGTGCCTCCACTGCGCAAGTAAACACTCCACTGCGCGTTTTACTAAGTCACTTCAAGAATGCATGTACCAAAGCGATATGGATCGAGCTTATAATAATGTATGCAGAGGGCTTTTTCTAAGAAGGTGATGCGCCAACGGCACGTCGTCAGGTGGACTGGCCTTCGCAACAAATGTGTCAATTTTAGAAGACGTGACAAATCTTGATTCATTGCGGCTCAGAAATTACGAAATGTTCAGAGAAACACTACCACCATAAGTGACATGCTGTCATGTAAGAGACAAGTAATAAGCTAAGGCATTGACAACGGAACAGAAGCATCGCTGCGAAGGCGACATTAGGAAGTGAAATATTGAAAAAAATCTTAGAATGATGGTATATGACAATGTTCATCTGGGGAGGCATCCCAGTCCTAGTCAGGGATAGGTGTGAAGGCCTGTAGTCTGTCGCGCCGTTGCTATCGGCGTTACGAGAGAAAGAGAGTGCTCTGTCACCTGAATTGCTCCTGTACAAAAGTGGAAGTTATGTCGTCTGTAGAGGCATGGCGGGGTACATATACGTCATAGAATAATCCCCGTACTACTCAAGATGGGAATAATGTTTTTGGTTAATAGCTTTATTTTAGTATTGTAAGCCTCGATTATATTTTCTTTCAGGCATAGGGACACAAAATGGAGACGTTTGGAAAATGAATAAGACATTTTGCATGAGTATGCTGCATGACCTCGGTTTTGCGAAGACCCAGATGGAGGACCATATGATGGTAAGAAACTAGAAATTCAAAAATAGTTATATTAAATCGTATTAGGCAACATTTGTAGAGGTATTTTCTAATGACTGCGTGAACAATGAGCACCTAGTTGTTGTGAAAACTCTAAAAGCTAAGTAGCTATATGTTGTCATTGTTGCAACATTAAATTGTTTAGATCAATTCCTTTGAACTAACGTTCTAACATCAGTGTGGAAATGCTGAGGCATTGTGCACTGTCCTACTCATTGAAACAATTAGTGAACTGATCACGCCCACTTCGCATACTTTTTATATAATGCTCATTTGCAAAATTGTTCTGGCAAGAATGTCTCATATATTTGGTCTTATTTCTTCACTTCAAGCGCCAGTGGCTGCTACATTTCCTTACAGTTGCAGCATTCCTATCGCGTAATAGATTGAACATTTCATACAAATTTTATCATCCTCACTGGAACATTCTAGCCTACGTTAGGCTTTTCCCCGTTCAGTAATGGATTACTTTGTTCGTAAAAGTCTGAGCATAGTTTTCAACGACAAATGTTTAACATTTGTATGATGTAGGTACATGTCAGCACTTAAAGGCAGATTTTATACTCATACAGATAGTCCTTTTTACGTGGTCGATTCCCATTTAAGGTGGTCCTACTCTAATTTCTACTACACATGTCACTGACGTAACAAGAAATACCTGTCTGACAGAATTTGTTCTTGCTGAATACTTTCAGCACTTAGTATGGAATATAATTTGATGTCTCCTTATAATATTTCGGGCTTCCACAAAGTCTAAATATACGAATAGGATGTTTATCTTTGTATTTCAAATGTTGTAAATCGTGCTTCATTAGAAAAACTATTTTTTACGTTTGCATACGTATGTTATGAAATTTAGTACTCATTCCGTTTTTTACAGTCGGTAGAAAAAGGTCACGCGTGTGCAAACAAATTCATGTCTTTTTCTTGGTTAGTTAATACAGGCCTTCTTTTTCTTCCATAAATAAAGCATCTGGTCAATACAGATTTGCAACTGTCGCATATGAGGTTGTGTTCATTTACGCTAGTCACCGTCTTCAGTACCCAGGAAAAGTACCCCTTCAATGGCATTACTCTAACCGGACGAGAAAACGAGGACAAATGAAAGCAAGAAGAAAAACACCACAGGACAGGCGATCAGTTCGAAGCGTCTTTTTTGCCACTCGACGTGTCAAAAATTATGGAAACTCCGCCTCTAATATGACGGGCACACAGTGGCTATGCAGGATTAGTCCGATCAACAGAAAAAATTTCTTCTTCGACACTTTTTTCCATTGGCCCTACGCTATCGGTAAAATGTTTTTCGGCTGTTCCTACATCGCGTTTCTTTCACGCGGCGTCACCAAACCACGAAAACTCACCACGGAATACTGAAGTGTCCACATTAAAGTTGTATTATTATGCCTAATAAAACTGAACTTTTCATAATAGTTCTCAAAGAAATAGGAGACATGTGCCTACCGATCTCTCTGGCATTGGCATTGGCGGCGGCGGTGGCGGCGGCGGCTGCTGCTGCTTGCTGCTGCTGCTTGCTGCTGCTGCTTGCTGCTGCTTGCTGCTTGCTGCTGCTTGCTGCTTGCTGCTGCTTGCTGCTTGCTGCTGCTTGCTGCTTGCTGCTGCTTGCTGCTTGCTGCTGCTTGCTGCTTGCTGCTGCTTGCTGCTTGTGCTGCTTGCTGCTTGCTGCTGCTTGCTGCTTGCTGCTTGCTGCTGCTTGCTGCTTGCTGCTTGCTGCTGCTGCTGCTGCTGCTGCTGCTTGCTGCTGCTGCTGCTGCTTGCTGCTGCTGCTGCTTGCTGCTTGCTGCTGCTGCTGCTGCTGCTGCTGCTGCTGCTGCTGCTGCTGCTGCTGCTGGCGCTGCCACTGCCGCTGCTGCCGCTGCTGCCGCTGCTCCTGCTGCTGCCGCTGCTGCTGCTGCTGTTGCTGCTGCTTTCTGTACGTCTTCCGGTGTTACTTGTGGGATAATAAATTCCTCTAGATTATGCTCTCTTCCATTATCGTCGCGGGTATATCGAGCTCCTGAGCCACTTGAACTATCTCATCCATATTAGTAATGATAGTAGCGGCTTTGAATACTCCGCCAGGCGGTAAATACAGAGCTGAGGTTAATAGCGCGAACGTGCACGCGGGACAATAAAGAGGCGACAAGGACATGCTTGTCTTTGTCGCCTTTTAGTGTCCCATGTCTACTTTTGCGATAGTCGCTTCAGCTTGAAATACCAACTGGCCGGGTATCACACCCTGCTTAAATACCATGTGGCAACTTATGCTTTATTTCACTATTTTGTGGCTGTGAATTGAGCGTGAAAGTTTGAGCAGATCGTGATGGTCTGGGTGGTGGCGTAAAACGAAGGCATGCGAATGGGCACAGCTAGCCTAGGTATGAACTGCTGTCGCACTAAAAACAGTATTCACCATCTCGCATTCTTTCAGAGCGCACCACGCTCGCCTCCACTTTTTTAAACATGCGCCGATCCTGTTCGCTACTCCATCTACTCCCCTCCCCCGTTCCAAGCCCGAGTAACCTACTTACCTCAAATGTTACGACATCATGTCTCTGCCTTTTGAATGTGCTCTGCATCTCGGTGTGAAGAGATGCTTGGCAAGTGCCTCCTGGCAGGCGCTGCCACATAATGAATTCTCTCCGCCTACCGGTAAATATAATGTAGGGTAAATTGATTCTGAAATTTCACTGTCCTGCAAAATTTACGAGCAAAGCTGGAAAATTTATTTTGTGTAATTCAATGCAACGAAACGTCGGGAAAGAATACTAGGCATTCCATGTCATTATAGGAGTTTTAATGCGCTCAGCTATCTTTGCTGCAAAAGGTGCTGCGCCAGTTTTTTTTTCAAAAAGATTTTACGCGAAAACTTTTCGTAAGCACAGATGCCAGTGAAGCGTGATGCATGACATACTGTTGCATCGACGTGTAAAAAAATCATGACTCGCCGAAAGGGGAACAAAGACGACGACGTCAACATCAAGAACTCATGGCTGCCGTGCGACGTGCCATAACGATAAATTCGCAATATAATAATTGTTAAGAATATTCCAAATTTAACTGAATTCTTTGACGCGACCATTTACTTTTCCAGGTGTACACCTTAATAATAGTAATACCAGGTACTCTCACTTCTATTTCTTTATGCAATGTGGACTGCTACACTATTACACCACCTTAAATTATTTGTTATAGATTTCTTTTTCTTTAGCAGATTGTACGTTTTGTCCGTTTATTAGATTACCAACTGGTTTCCGGCTTACCCCCCCCCCCCCCCTCCAGAGCGCTATTGTCATTATACAAGGAATCATCAGCAGAAGCTATTGTGGAGGCATAGCAACAAACACTTCGCTTGCCACTCTTGAGATCATCACCGTGACACATATAAACGCTCACAGCACTAGTAATATTTACGACACTGAGGGCTCCCACAAAGGGAAACAGTGTCTTTCGAAAGAAGAGTTCAGAATTGAGCCCCAGAATTATTTGTGAAGGTGGCTGTAGCGTGAAACTCGTTCTCTACTAGGCGGCATTGTGAAAGCGACAATAACACAATTCACATGTTTGTGCGCAAAGCCAAAAATGCATCCTTCAGGTTGTCCGCCAATAATAACATTTACCATTGTCCGGAAATATTCGTGCGTTCATACTCATCAAATCTTACGTTACGGGACAAATAAATGCAACCTTCGGCAATATTTTGAGTCACGGTTGGGTTCCAAACACTTCTCTGTTTCTGCACCTTACCTACAAAGTCACCATGTCCGTCTACCTTTGCAGATGCGCTTCCGCCGCCTGGCCAAGCAGTTGGAAGAAACCCTTGGTGAATCATTGTCAGTACGTCGCCTTGTCATGAATTGTGCAGTCGGCAATGTTGCGCATTTTTTCTTCCCGTCGGGACTACCCGACGAGAATGCTGTGCAACAGCGCTTCACCAAACACCTCGAGATTTTGGGCTCCATAATGCTTACGGCCCCACTCTTCGAGAGCACGCCGCGGTGGCTGCGAAACCTGGTAGAGCGCGTCCCTTTTACCAGGGTAGGGAAAGCATGCCAAATAATGGATGATTACGAATCCTTTATAAGGTAAGTCCACTATGCAATATCTCTTTAAAAAGTTCATAATTTTATGTTGACATTAATGGAGCGCGTCAGACTGCAAACTAGTCAAAAGTAAAATTAGCATGGAGACCCGCAGCTTTATGTCTGTCGCGTAGAAGAGCGTGCATTACTGTGGTTCATTACTGTGATCTGAAACACCTGCATTTGTACAAAAGGCAGGCTTTATTTGTCGGCAGTGTAGAGTGTTTTATGTGCAGTAGCTAATTTCAACGGCACAGTTAATCTTTTGCTGAGAGCGAATTGGAAAAAAAAGACCGGACACAGAGAAAGGCAGTGAAAACATTGAATAAGAAATACATGAATGAAGAGAAAAAAATAAGACCGCACAGAAGTCCTGCCGTCAAAATATTCTTTTTTTCCCACTGAGCGCAGTGCTATCAGTGTCGTATCAACAATCGGAATAGTCAGCGGTGCTAAGTTATATGTATATTTATAATTTATCGGTAAAGGAATACATTCGCTTTCTTCTCATGACCGTGCCATTAATATTACTTACATAGTCACGAAATCCTTTATTTTATCATACTTTCGTGTTCGTTGACACCTGAATGATCAGGCAGAGATATCTTCACGGTTATTTAGAACCGTTCAGAGGCAGTCACTGGGCAGTGTCACCGACGTTTACGGCAGGCCACAAATTTCTAGATTCGCGATTACACAAACATCAATGCTTGGCTTTTCTTGTGACTTCCCTTGCTGCTCTAAGCTTAGCGTACCTTCAGAGACGTTTTGACATGTCATTATCGCCGCTAACGCCTTGCAGAAAAGGTTACGATGCGGCTCCTGTAAGTTGCGTAGTCCTTTGGCCGCAAATATGCTTTCGACGGAAGGTGCCGAAGGCAGGAACAGGGGCGTAGTGAAGTGAACAAAACAAGCATTTCTTAGATGCATGTGTGGCAACAAATGTGCTCAAAAAGATGTTACTGGAACAAGTTTGGTCGTATAAGGAACGACGAAATGCTTTCACGTGAATGCACCTTATGTTCAAGTTAGAATTGTCATTATATACGTTAAAGCAATGTTTACTTCCTTGCAAAAATTAAAACTACCATAATAATTCATTTCTGAACCGAAGTATGTTAAGCCTGAAGCTTCAGCTGCGGAGTGCCATGCGAACAGCGAAAGTAGAAGTACATAGGTTTGCACATGTATGAAATCAGGGAGAGTGATGCAGTTGAAGATGTATAGCTGCTTCATTAATAAATGAGGAGCTTATACAGCTTGTTGCCGAACATCATAATAAGAAAAACGCCAGCCCGCACTTCTGTACGTGCAGTGCTGATGCCTATAAGTACGCGCTTAGTGGAAATTCGGCCGCAAACCTCAGGAAAGACTGCTTTTCTGGTGAAAACAAAATAAGCTAATACTCCACTATACCTAAAGATATTTTTTTCCATATCATACTGATGCCTTAACTGGTAAATTTTCTGGAACGTAAATTTAGCTTGCACGTAAGGGGAACCTCCAAGGAAGCAGAATAAGCGTGCAGATAAATGAGCAGCCTAGAACAGGCAAGCCGCGGTAGATGTTGCTAACACTGCACGAACCATGATGGTTGTTAATTTCAGATTCGCAAACGTTCATTTGTGTTACTTCCGTTTGATTATATCGCCATTGATAAAGGAAGAGCAGAAAGTGAAAAAAATATTTGACAACTTGATGTGACGAACAGTCTTATCAGTGCGTAAGTTAGTCTCTGCTCACGCGCTCCGTCGTCGAAACGTGTTGTGGTCTGTCATATAAAATGTATAATGCTCCTAGGTTCTAAGAAATCCGCACAATAAAGCAAGGTAAATGCTTTCAAATGTTGTACCTTACGTAAAACAACGTAAAAGTTGCTTTTTAAAGTATGAAGACCTTGTTACCTTACGTATCGGCTCCTAACAATTTTGTTCATCGAATGTTCTTGCCACTCAAGTTGTAGATGAAATTAAATTGGATTACGATTTTTCACCGATCTCGTTAGCGTATCTTGTGGGATTATTGATTAGCCGAGGAAAGGAAGTAGTTGTGAGGTTGACGGGTGCACGAGAGTGGATATTTCATGGAATTTTTTTGAAATCTTGCAAACGTGTATTATATTTATTAATAGAACCTACGAGCATGCAGTCGTTTCTAGGATTCTACTACACGCACTTGCCTGGGAAGGTTATTTGGCACGTGCATCTTCTATTACCTTCTCAAAAATATGAGCAGTACCAATCTAGACCGGTTTGAGCACCAGGAATTTCCCCTTAAGAAAGTTAATTCTCCCAATTATGTCAATAATTGGCAACAGTGTTTCTTTAAACATGCTCATTGCACGTCTTTTTGTTTATTTGTACCATTACGGTATTTTGCCGAAAGCAATACCTTAGTTCCGAAAATCTTGAGCACTGCTTAACTTGACATTGGTTTCTCAGAGAATGTATACGAAAGTCATAGCCCTATACCATGGCAAACAGTACATTTCCGTTACGTGCAACACCACCACGAACAAAATTAATTTCTTAAACATAATTTTGGTTGCAAATCACAAAAAATCAGCACTCAGATATTTACAAGAACTTGGTGTCCATAATGACAGAAGTTGCAGACGTGACTGCTCCGTAATGTGGCTGTCAATGCACTTCTTAAGTTTAGTGTTGCTCAAGGTTCAAGGAGTATGTGTCATACACATAACCGGTTAGAATGGTGTTTATGGTGGCAAGCCGTACTTCACAGTTGATGTTTATTCTAAAGTTTTTTTTGCAAACAGCTGTGTGGGCTATAGTGCGCCTGATTCTAATGAAGCTTTTAACGAATGAGGCACAACTAAGGTGAAGACTCAAAAGACGCACTGACTGCCATTCATTGACATGTGAAAAAAACAGGCAGAGATGTCTTTACAGCTGTTTACAACCATTCAGAGGCAGTCAGCGGACGGTGTCACCGACGTTTATTGTAGGGCCCCCAATTTCTTGATGCGCGCTTACACGAACATCGATGCTTGCCTTTACTTGCGACTTCCTTTGCCGCTCTGCGCTTAGTGTACCTTCAGTGACGTTTTGCTATCTGATCATCGACTGTTCATGAAAGCATAAAAGTTATTGAACTAGAGTGAAATGCATCCGAGAGGCTGAACCTGACCTTGGCTTAGCCAACTATTACACCACAGCGTATTTTCATCTCTCAATCCCATCATGACGTTTTATTTTGATTCAAGGGAACAGATTAAAAAATACAAACCGCCGTCGACGGAGAACACCAAGCAAGATTTCATTGCTCAGTACACCAAGAAGATTGAGCAGGCCAAAGGCGAGCCCGATCCAGCGTTTCAATGTGAGTTGTGTTGTATGCCATACTTCAATTTAATTCGCCTTCTCCGTAGCTACCATTTATTCGTATTCAGCTTTTCTGGTCACGGGGGCTTAGTTCGCGTGAGTACCACCACGTGGCATACTGACCTGATACTTTTCAAACTTCTCACGGTGACGCGACGATGACGTCAAGAAAACAAAAAATGAAATAATTATCAACTATCCCAGCACATTGAACTTACCACAATGAGTATCCCGGCAGCGTTATCAGTGATCTTCATAAAACGTAGCCGCTGGTCGCCTGCAAAAGCTTATCCTAAAAGCATTTAATCGCGACCAGCGATTATTGATTCCGGGCTTTTGATATGGTTCTTTGTTGCTCTTTCTTTTCCTTTATTTTCTGTTTCATAGTATGGAGTGAACAGGCTACGGCAACCGTCAGAAGCACCCCGTAGCAGCCTTCCTACAGTCAGCACACATTCTTAACCTCCCAACATCGCACAGCGTCTACAAGAGACCCCACCGTGGATGACTTTTCCTTTTGACCTGTCGATTTCATTAATGTGTCCGCAATTATTTCCTTAGCGACTTTGCTATCCGGACTCATGGGCTGCCAAAGCAGCTGCAAATCGAGAGGCGCTTGCGTACTAGAATATATACATGGCTTTGTTGCTCTGGCACCTTTAGGCAAAAGTCATGACACAAGAATTGTGCAAACTGTCTCTGTGCCGTCGTCTGTTAGAATGCTTTGGTCGAAGCTGCTCGCAATAATGCATCAAATTTACTGGCCATCGAGCCAGGTACACGTTTGGGTATGCCATATATATTACTTGCAGTTAGTTCCCAGTGTAGTCTTCTGCCGCGGTTACCCACGTGTGCAAAGAAATACCGCTATTTAAAATTATTGTGCAGTAATATACGCGGGATTTGTCTGTTCTCCATACTGACTACCACGTAGCCATTCCACCTTTATAATATAGCCGTAGTATAGACTAGCAGGTATCCAACACCATAAAGGCTACTCACATACTCAAAGACATCGTGGACAATGCGCGACACTTACTTGTATTCAAAAGTTGTGCGACTGCCAAGGACATCCTTAACGAATGTTACCTAAAAAATTATAGGGTTTCATGGGCAAAAAACCTTGATCTCATTATGATACGCGGCATAGTGGGAGATTCCGCAATAATTTAGACCACTTAGGGTTCGTTAACATGAGCCTAACCTTAAGTACACTGGTGTTTTCGCGTTTCACAAGCACAGAATTACTGCTGCCGTGACTCGGATTCGATCCCGCCACCTCGGGATTAGCAGCCGTACCTAGTAGAAACTAAGCAACTACTGCGGGTAAGGAATGTTGGAAGTTCGAGGAAGGTGACAGTCGGCCCGTCAGATAATTTGTTCCATCCTCATTGCCCGAGAATCCGTACCAGCCGTAGAAGAATGACACCGTAGAGAGCACTGTAGTTAATGTGATGGAGTCCGCATCCAATATTACAGATCCGAATTATCCTGTAACGACTGAGGACCAGGCATCTAGCTCGTACGTACAATCGCCTAACAGCTGCCGGGCCCTAGCATCGACGGTATGACCTACGTACTTGACCTCTCTTCAACACTTGCCGACATTCTCGCCTTATTTCGCACCATCGGGTTTCAACTGAACTGCTCCATTAGCCAATTTGTTAGTGCCAAAATTTCGCCACCCTGTCACCATTATCGTCTTTTTTTGTATTCTTAAGGTCATCGTTCATTGTTAAGCTAATGGTGTCTTGAGATTTCCAGCGGTTTCACTTTTCCCAACATGCCCGCATTCTCGCGGCCTCTGTTCATATATTGGGGGATTTTTAATAGTCCTTGAAACCATAGCACGGCCCCCTGGGCACGCTGCTCAAATAGTCATTTTATTTTCCTGAGGTCTTCTGCAAGCTTCTGCCTTCTTGCCGTTCATCAACCTCCTGAATTTACTGTCATTTGTATCCCATTTCGACGACTACAATCCCACGGAAATTTACAATGGTGTAATGACCATTGTATTGCAGCGGTTTAAATCAATTCTATCGTGGACACGACAGCCGCTTTGGCTCAGCACGAATGAAAATATTGTAATAATGAGCGCCATTCTTAACCCTATCAATTCATAGTCTTAAATTATGCGGATCCCACGCACTATGCCAATCAATGTAAGTGAAGCTTTCTGTGTTATACGTTTTGATTGCCGTTAATTAGTGGTAACACTGACTGCAAATGCATAATTTCTTCAGCGTATAGTGCAATACGAGATTATTGACTTGATGGCAAATGTTACCATGTGCACACAACTGCTCTTAGTCTGCGTTTTACATAACCCACAGCAAGCCGTGTTTGCTTGAGGCGTTGTTTTGCGCGATTGTTTGTAACCTGTGAGAGGGTTGACAATTACCATTGCTTCATATGGCACATCACATCGTGGCAAACGTGTTGGCAGAATTATGGTTCTCTACGCGAAAACACTATCTGATTATGCGGCACGCCATAGGGGCTTGCACCGAATTAACTTTGGTACCCAGGTGTTCGTTAACGCGCTCCGAAATAAAATTGCACGACCGTTTTTGCGTTTCGGTCCCGTCGAAATCCTGCTCCCGCGGTGGCGATTGAACCAACGACCTCGAGCAATGCCGTAACCATCAAGCTACCACGGCGGGCGGAAAAGTTGTAATTTAACGTGCGACCACCTTCAGTAGTGTCACCTATATGTATCCTACGGTAATTAATTGTGGCTTTGTGTTTGCACGGCCTGCGTCAGTTGTCCACTTGAGAAATTTTGCATGGTGATTATTTATTAGAAATAACAGAAGCGTATATTACCGTGCTTTCAGTGCGCCCGCAACCGCCGTCATTTCTAAAGTAGTAGAGTTTTGTTATTTTCTCCCGTCGTCTTTTCCCGGTCCCGTCCTGTATGAGAACGGCGAGGGAAGAATGGGAGGGGTGTTATTCACTCGTTTCACGAATACCCCGGTTCTACCCAAGCTGTGCCTCTCCTCCCTGCCTCCACTCTACCATTCTATGTACCTTTATTCAGGATTTGCATTTAGGATAAGGCTGCGCGCTACAATTTCTACAATACTCGCTCCTGCTAGGCGCAAGACAAACCCGCAGCGACCTTAATGAACCATCCGTTACACGCTAGTCGACATACTGTCGATATACATTTCCGCTTGTCCCCGGGATAGGATCGTGGTCCTGTCTTTGGTGACATTACCGGTCTACAGCCTCGCTCAACGACACCGCTCTTTATTCATCACTCTTCTTTTGGTCGACGTTGGGTATCTCTCATTGCTCAATGGAGACCTTCACACGTTAGAACCACCGGAAATGAAGAGGCTGTTCGACTGGCTTCAGCTTGCGCTCAAACCGCTGTGTGTGTGTCCTGAAATTTTGTGAGAGCTTGATGACGTTGGTCTGCTGATCTTCGCCGCCTATTCAAGCAGCATCCAGATCAGCGCGTCGCAAATAGAACGTTTCCGCAACGCATTCGCTGTCGATGCTTGCCTCGTCACGCTAGAGCGCAACTACTCAAGCTGAGGTTTGGCTGCGCGGACGAGCGCGAACTTTAACATATACAAGGACGTGTGGCCAGTCCATCGTTTACGGCTTGCGGCTGCTGCGAGACACTTGCTTCAGACACTTGACATGCTGCAACGCATGTCGCTAGTGCGAGACTATCATCTCCTTGGCCTGCGGTGTACGACACTCAATGAATGTCTGTACCCCAGTGGTTATGCGTCTCGACGTAATCAGTGGCACTATAACGTGAAACTATTCCAATATCTTTTAGTTATTTCCTGACGTAAATTTACATAACCACCGACGCAAGTATCGGGCGGTGACCCACAGCGCTGCCTGAACAGCTCAATCAAACGCTAACGTCATTTATAGGGGGTCACTTTCGTTTGCTTTCGAAACGAATTTTATTGCCTGCATTGAGCGGTTTTATTATCCGAGTTAAAAATGCCGCCAAAAGGGATCCTCAGTGTAGCGTATCAGCCGGACGCCAGGGTGGAACAGACAACGTTTATTGATGCCATGCCCTTTTTATAGGGTGATGAACATGTTATCTGCCGACTGCTGCTTGCGTGGCCGATAAGCGATTATCATGAAAATGTAGTGTGACACGCGATATCAGTATACAACATTCCTTTCCCCTAAGATTCGTTACACAATTGCAAAATGTCTGGTTAGTCATCAATGCCATAACGTGCGATAGGCCGTCTAACGCGTGTTGATCTTCGCGTCTCGACCGGGTCTTGGGTAGCTTGTCCCGGTCTTGCCCCTGCGGCTGCTTCCGTGCTGACCGGCAGCTGTTGTGGTCGTCTGGCTGTAGGAGGCAGCCTGACGTGGTAGTCTGCACTTGAGACTGGATCGGCTTCGAGCCTCGTCCAGGCGCTCCTCAACTGGTTCCGGTGCCTGTGATGGCGTTCGCCGTTGTCCAGCTGGACGATGTACGACACCGGGCCTCGCACTGCCACAACCCTGGCCGCCTTCCACCTTGGACCTGGACAAAAGCTTTTAGCATAGACCGCGTCACCGACGTGGAACCTCTTAATCTCCGGTCGTTGCGGTTCCGGCATGTATTGCCGGTCCGGATGAAGTCTGTCCAAGGCTGTCCTCAGCCTTCGTCCGAACATCAATTCTGCCGGAGATTTCCCCGTGACCGAATGCGGCGTCGTGTGCTGTTTAAACAGGAACCGCGAAACCTTGCACTGCGTTGAACCTTCCTGTTGCTTCTTTAACGCTTCTTTAACTTCTCTTACCATTCTCTCCGCCCTACCATTACTGGCGGGATTGTAAGGAGCAGTGAAAATAGTACGCACACCATTGCACTTTAAAAACGTTTGCAACTCCGAGCTAGTGAATGCTGTGCCATTATCCGAAACGATAACGTCTGGCACACCGTGTGTCGCAAACATCTTCCTTAAGCTGGTGACGACAGCTGTAGCTTTCATGGATGACATGATTTCGACCTCAGCCCAGTTGCTGTACGCGTCTACCACGATTAAAAATACTTCTCCATTAACTGGTCCAGCGAAATCAATGTGTAGGCGACTCCAAGGTTGATCTGGCTTGATCCAAAAATGCACTGGAACCTTGGGATTGCTTTGCCGGTTACTCTGACATGGCTGACAGTGTCGTACAAACTCTTCAATTTCGTGGTCCATTTTCGGCCACCACATGAGCCCTCTAGCTGACGCTTTCATAGCACTCATCCCAGGGTGATTTGCATGTAGGAGTTGAAGCGCACTTTCTCTTGCTGCGTTAGGAATTACAACGCGATTCCCCCACAGTATGCAATCACGATGCAACGAGAACTCAGTCTTCCTCACCTCGTAAGGCGCGAACTTGCTGTCCAGTTGTGTTGACGGCCAGCCACTAAGGATCCATTCCTTTGCCATGGATAATACTTTGTCCTTGATCAGCGCAGCGATGTCTGCCGCCTGCAGCGGTGCGCATTCGACCGCTTCCAACAGGAGCACGTCCCCAGGTGGCTGTGGCTCGTCTACGTCTTCCGGAGCTGGCAGACGACTGAGTGCGTCGGCGTTGGAGTTTTCTTGGCCTCGCCTGTACTGAAGACTGTAGTTATACGCAGACAAACATAAAATCCAACGGAGCATTCTGGGCGACACAACTTCAGGCACCCTCTTGTCCGTGTTAAACAGACCCAGTAACGGCTTGTGGTCCGTTATGACCGTAAATTCTCGCCCAGCAAGGTACTGGTGGAACCGTTTCACGCCAAAGACAACAGCTAAGCCCTCTTTGTCAATCTGAGCAAAGTTACGTTCACTGGCTCCAAGCGTCCGGGAAGCATACGCTATGGGCTGTTCCTTCCCATCAGTCGTACGATGGGCTAGCACTGCCCCCACTCCCACAGGAGATGCGTCGCAGCACAAAATTAAAGGACGCTTGGTGTCATAGGGCACAAGTACAGAGTCGGAGCTAAGCAATTTTTTAGTCTCTCAAACGCACGTTGGTGCTCACCTGTCCACTTCCATTCGTGGTCATGGTCGAGCAGTCGATAGAGGGGTTCTGCCACTTCAGTCTTGCCCTTGAGAAAACTGCTGTAAAAATTTAGTAACCCCAAGAACGCTTGCAGCTCCTTTTTGCTTGTGGGTGCGGGCGCTTTATGGATGGCGTCAGTCTTGCTTCGGCTCGGATGTATTCCCGTGGCGTCAATCCTGTGACCCAAGAATTCAATGCTCGGCTTGTTGAATTCGCACTTGTCTTTGTTTACTCTTAACTGCGCATTCTGCAGACGCGATAGCACGGTTTCTAATCTCTCGGCGTGCTCTTCCGCGTTACGGCCAGAAATCAAGATATCATCAAGATAGGCTTTCACGCAGGGAATGCCTGCTGACAGCGTATCAATGACTCGTTGAAATACCCATGGCGCCACCGAAATTGCAAACGGCAGCCGTTTGACTTTGTACAGTCCCTTTATCGTGTTAACTGTGAGCACTTCAGCCGATTCGTCGTCTAGCGTTAGCTGTTGATAAGCTTGAGCTAGATCTAGCTTTGTAAAAAATTTGCTTGAGCCCAGAGCTGCGAGCATTTCAGCGGTAGTGGGCAAAGGATACCCGCTGCATTTAATAGCTTTGTTTACGGTGCTACGGTAGTCACCGCACAGGCGTAAAGTTCCGTCTTTTTTTCTTACCACTACCAGTGGCGTGGCCCAGTTGGAGTACGCGACGGGTTCCCATACCCCTTGTTGCACCAAGCGATCCACTTCCTTGCCCACGTCGTCCTTGAGGGCCAGTGGAACTGGTCGACTTTTGAGAAACACTGGTTGAACGTCGTCTTTCAGTTCGATGTGAATCGGTGGTCCGTTGAAGCCAGGAAGGTCCCTGCGAAACACCTCGGAAAATCGTGAGGGCACGTCTTCCTCGTTTACTTGCTCGATTCCCCGCAAGCGAATGCCTAACGGCCTAAACCAGTTTCGCCCAATCAGGCTGTTGCCTCGATTCTTTACTACCAACAATGGCAGCTTTGCCTTCCGGCCCTTGAATTCTACCAAGACGGTTGCTCGACCCAGCAGTGGTAACGCCTCCTTTGACCAGGTTACGAGAGTTGTTCCAGAATCTTGGAGTGGTATTTCACCCCGATTTCTCTCGATTACTCTAAATGTATCTTCACTCACAATTGAGCACGATGCTCCGGAATCAACCTCCATCGGGACTTCTTGTCCTTGTATCTGTACTTTAACCATAAACTTCTGTTCTTGCTCATTCACTTCGCAAAGTGAAAACAATGCACTCATTTCGTACACGCCCTTGCTCTTTTCAACTTTCCTCTTTTGCTCAGGCGTCTTCCGGGCCGCTCTACTTTCGTCATTTGAACGACAAGCCCTCGCAATATGTCCAACCCTTTTGCATTTGAAGCATGCCGCTTTTCTAAATCTGCAAAAATGCGGAGCGTGCTTACCGTTGCAACTGTAGCAACTAGATGCCTCTGCCGTGGCGTCTTGCTTCGCGCGGGTTGCTTGTATCATGCCCTGGCAGTCCTTCGCCTCGTCTCGGCCGTGCATCCGTATGTCTCGTTGTTGCTTGGCTGTCGCTTCTGCGGTCGCGGCCATGTCGTACGCAACGTTGAACGTAAGGTCGTGTTCTGCGAAAAGTCGCTGTTGAACTGCTTCGTTCTGGAGGCCGCATACGAAACGATCTCGCATCATGATGTCCAACAGGAGCTGCTCGTCGCCAAAACCGCAGTCTTCGGCTAGCTTCCGAAGCGCCGTGACGTAGTCCGCAACTGATTCCTCGACAGCCTGGTTTCTCTTGTAGAACAAAAACCTTGCGTATAGCTCTGAAGGCCTTGGATGCAGGTGCTTGCGAACCGCAGTCTTAATTTCCTCGTAGGTTGCTGTTGTCGGTCTTGCTGGCTTCACCAGAGTCACGATGAGCCCGTACGCTTCTTCGCCGCAACAACTCAACAGGACGGCTCTTTTCTGTTCTTCTTTCGCTATCTTGTTAGCTTCGCACAACATCTCTAGCTTCTCGACGTATTCGTCCCATGACGCGTTTGTGCCGAGATGATACTCGCCGATCCTGCCGACGGCCATCGCCGCCGCTTCCTCGTCGCCAACTGTAGCGTATCAGCCGGACGCCAGGGTGGAACAGACAACGTTTATTGATGCCATGCCCTTCTTATAGGGTGATGAACATGTGATCTGCCGACTGCTGCTTGCGTGGCCGATAAGCGATTATCATGAAAATGTAGTGTGACACGCGATATCAGTATACAACACTCAGAAAAGAAGGGTTGGCAGAGTGACGTTGTATACGTGCCGAAAGGGTTCGATAACGTCATGCGGCCAAGCAAAAAGTTTTCGTATACGCAAATAAACTAATGCTCTCCCGCATGTCCGAGTACCCAGTGCCCGACTGATCGGCGGCCAAAGGCTTCTATTAATTTCGGAATTGGGCAGTCTCCGGCTATTCAGACAAAAAAATTAAGTTTTGTTGGCATATTAATGCATCTTTAACGCGTACACGTCACATTGAGGCAATGAGTTCTCGTGGTTTTGTGACATCAAGTGACAGACAGGTGAAGCGGGTGCAGCCTAAAACATTATGACCAATAGAGAGAGCTAATGGCGAAAAGGCCTCCAATCAACTATGCTCTGTTGCTCTGTTAAAACTACTCTCGGTTAAAACGATGCTCTGTTGATAGTTATACTGTGTTTTGTATTCAAATAAAAAGTCCATTCACATGTGCGTATATGCAAGTGTTATCTGACTGCAATTTCATGGTTGATTACATCCTCGTTAAGCTCGGATGTTTCTAGGCAGAATAAATATTTTAAAATGAATTCGTTGAAGAATGGTTCACCTAATTATTGCTTATGATTTCAAATTCCACCAACTGCACATGTTCCATGCAAAACTACAGTACATTTTTAGCTTTTCCTAGCGCAACAAGCTGCGTGAAATTAAAGAAAATTGCAAAAATTAAAGTGAGTGTTACTGTTCGTTTATAGAGAAGCTCGCTTTGCTGCAGTGTGCTTCGCCGGTCTTGGATTGGCGTTGTCAGTGACAGTCTATCCGAGTACAAACCGCGCAGACGGAGGCCTGTCGGCAGTCGCGCTGCCAGAGCCGCATACAGCAATCGAACACACCGGCAATACACGCACGAATGAGTGGAGTTTCGCAGTTGTTTTCTTCTCATATGTAGGACGCCAGCCGCAGTTATTTATCACGCCTTGCTTGAACTGATGCGCCTTTCTACGATCAACTGCGAGAAGCACGTGAATGCACTGGCACTGAGAGTAGTTTAAGAGCGCTCGCCCGAAGAATACCCGTATACAGGTCAACAACTGGCTCATACCAAGAGTAATACGACGTTGATTGCACTAGCTCTCAGCCTTCTTCACAGGACAGCCCATCTGTCTCGGTGCTGCAGTGGAATAATTCCGTTGCCAAAGAGCTCCAGAGGAGTGTACCCATCCCAGAAATGAAGCTCTTGAAAATGAGCAGCATGGTCAACAAAAAAAAACAAAGAAACTACGGAGGCACTTAACGTCCATCAAAAAAGCCGATGCGACAAGTGACATATCACAAGGCAGCCATATTTACATACTAACTTCACTTGAGGAGCGATTCAAGGTAGGTGTGGGGCTACCTTGAGACTCTATAATGAAGCGCTGCAGCGTTTCTTTATTGAACGCACGTATGAAGCGGAGGGCGATTTATGAAGTGAAAAAACCACCCTGAAGGAGCCTTTTGAGTTGAGAGGTGAGTCGAGGTGCGTTTGTGAACACGGGGTTTAGTTTCTTTGTTAATTTGTTGTTGTTTCTTTGTTATTCTGTGTGGTTTCATTGTCGCTTTCGTGTTTGCAGCATCGGGTCGATGCTTCTTTATGATGTAGGTAATCGACATGGGTACTTGTTTATCCTTATCGAATGACGACGTTTAACCGTATAACAAACGGTATTGCTCCGCGCAGGACGCACCTGCATGCTTCGGAAGTTTCTCGAACGTTGTCGATGTTTCTATCCGCTCCGGTTGGTCACTTAACCTTGTGTAATCTGTTTGCAAATGTGCCGATGCGATTTACGTAGTTCTTTTTGGAAGGCACACGGGCACCAGCAATTGCTCTGGAACCTTCGATGACTCATGTAGTAAAGCCGATGTGCTAGAGCCCCTGATAAATTTTCGATGATGGCAACTGCGTTCGCCGCTATCGTAGTTCTTTGAGCCTAGCCTGTTTTAAGGGCACAGGTCGGTTCAATGAAGTGCTAGTTTCGTCAAATGCAGTTTTACTGCTTCTTCGCCTTCACTACTGAGTGGTTATAATTGTGTTTTAGCTGCAAGATGTATGTACAGTTCTTTTGTAGCTCTTACTTATCCTCAAGCAATGTTAATCAATCTACTGAAATACATTCTTCAGGAAACTACTTCCCGGTTGACCTCTAAGTCACGTTTTGACGATGTTCAGACCTGAATTAGAGAAGACCCTTTGGATAAAAGTATGTTAGATAGGTCACTGCTTGCACCAACATTGCAGCTTGTCATGTGGAAAAGTTTAGCTGAGTGGATTTGGTTTAGGTCAAGAAATAAATTTGAATTCGACAACCTATGCCACGGGTATGCATTACAGAACGGTGCCTTCCCATCAAAACACATGCTGTCCACAATTGAATCTTTGCCGCACGTTTGAACTCCTTTTGCTTAAAATATGGCACATGCTTTTTTATGGAGGGTAAAGGGCACTAATGTGTCCGTTTACTGTCTTACTGTCCTCATTCAAAGTAACCTTTCTGGAAAATTTAGTAATTTATTATATGAATATAATTTTTTACCATAAACAATAGTAAGTAAAAAGAATTTTAAGTAATATTGTGGCTTAAGCATTACAATGTTTATTTCAAAAATAGTTGAATACTCCCAATTACTTTCTTATTAACTAAGCGAATTAAAGGCGGTAGATTCATAAATTTACGCACACATAGGGTCACACAAAAGAACCACATCTGTAGAATAGGCCGAAATAAACTTTGTTCTTCAGTTTCACGATTGAATAAAAAATAAATCGACCCCAAAGCACTTTTGCTTCAGCGCATAAATTTTAGGGGGAGATAAGTTCAACACAAGCTTATAATTTCTCCACAGGAACTCTGCAGTGAAACCTCATTCGCAAAATAGCCAACTAGCCCACTTTTTCCAAGAGAATCGGCCATGGTTACATTTAGGGTCAAGAACGCTTTGCGTGGAATGACCCAAGTGTGGAATCAGATTACATGACTAACGAAGAAAAGAACCATGCCTTCATATTCATTTTGTTTTTCCTGTTTATTGACTGCAAAAATTACGACAGAACTCATCTCCCGATGACTGTCGACGCTAATGCGAACATCAGTCGAGAAATGTAGCGACAGACCGTATTTCACAAGCCACATTTATTTTATCCGTTCACTGGTAATTCTGAGACATTCGTTGCTTCGGTTATGTGTCACGCACTCCTCATCTGATTTTCCTATGGCACGGCCTTGCGAATGTCGCCTATGAGCATGGAAAAATGACGAGTACCTATGACGCCACTGCTGCAATGAAGATTTATTCATCAAGAATTGATATTGATGTTGTCGGTCGACGTTTCAACGACGACGATGCAGTGACGACGATGGCATGAGAGAAAGGGCACAATGGCATGACGATAAGTGTATAATAACAATTTTGGGACGATTGCTGTCGCAAACCCTGTATGATGACGATAGCATGGCTCAGACAGCATGATGAATGTGGGATGACAAAGCGCGAATGTCGATGATACCACCCACGACTGGATTAGGACGACGGTGTACAATGTATGCATTATAGCGACTGTCTGACCATAACGGCATGACAAGGGCGGCGTAGTCACAATTGAATGGCGACAGTGTGATATTAATACAACGTCGATGGAATGACGAAAGCGATACAACGACGATTGCATGACGACAATGGGGTAACGTTACTCAAGTGTTGGCAATGATAAAAGAACAGCGTGGCGACGAACACATAACGAGTACTGTAACGACGATGGGTTAATGACAACGATATGACGAGAGTCGGATAACAAAGCTTGACTAATGGCGAGGCAACGACCATGAAGGTCTTATGACGCCGAACACCCACACATAGTGGCCCAGGCTTAAAGACAACTTGGATTACGAGGTTGTAGAAGGCATGAAGACAACAGAATTTCGAGAGATGATGCGGTTCTGAACTGTAAGCTTTTAGTATATGGAGATTGTTCGAAGTGTTCAGGAACCTAACGTAAGGCTTCAAAGGTGAGCTGGATGATACGTTCATTGCCCTACAATCCCACATGGCCACTAATCCACACAGCCATCACCGGCGTTTGTAACCGATGCACTATGAGCGAGGTACGTGAGGTGGAATGGGTTCCCTGCAGATGGATGCGACAAGCCGTCCTGGAATCAGTAAATTTGAACGCAGCCTTGAAAACATTCAATAGTAGATGGTTTGGGTTTGCTAGCATACGATCAGTAGTAGGAAGCACTTCGTGCTGAGCTATAGCTGGGCACCATTTTCTATTCAGCACGTGCAAAATTTCTTTGATATATGGCGATTCTGAGAATGGCTGATACAAAATTAGAATACGAAGAATGTTTTACTCGTAAACTCTGAACAAAATAGTAAATTGTTATCTTGTGCTTGTGGATTCTGCTCGCAAACCAAATTGTGTTTATGGTGCTCCTGAAGTTGTGAAAATACACATTGGCGCCTCGCGAACAGTTGGGCTTATCCGCTTAGAATGTTTCTCTAAATGAGCCTCGATCATGATTTAGTGTTACATCCAACCACCTAGCAAAATCCACATCTGATTAAAAATCTCGGCTGCGAACATTTGGCGTTAGGTTCTAGATTGCTTCTTTAGGACAGGTTGTCACTTTCACTTTACAATTTCTTGCGCTAGAGGTTGCTTCTTTGCGGCTGCATTGGCGACAGTGTCATTGATGGGCTGACGTCTTTTACCGGTAACGATCTCTTTGCAATACATACCTGTAGCACGACAGCCAGAATTCTGCGCCCTGCGTCTGGTACGCCCTGTAATGTCGACTTCGTTACTCTTGCACATAAATCATTGCAATATATTAGGAGATAACTGTTGGTTTCAGTACAAGTAAGTCACTGTTAGATTGCTGCATCAGAAATACTCTCAGCTGCATGGCGTGCCAGCAAAATAAATTTCCGAGTAAAGCTCCTACTGGCAACCTCCAGCCTGTGCTGCCTCCAAGCTCCCCGTTTGAGGAAGTTGGAATTGATCTACTGGGCCCTCTATTGCAATCCTCCGCGGGTAACCACTGGATAATATCATGCGTCGACTACAATATCCGTTAGTGCGAGACGGCAGCCATCCGCTCCGTCACTGCTGCCGGGTCTCTCTTTTCTTGCTCCACTCCATAATCTTCTGGCATGGACCGCCTCAAGCAATTATTAACAGCCGTAGGTGCGAATTCAGCTTTCACCTAATGCACCAATTCACCTAATACAGTTTAGACAATTTGAGGATCAGTGAGAGGACAGAAACACACACGACTCGATGTAATTCCCGGCTTCCTAAAGGACATGAATATAAAGGCATCTGCCGAAAATACAGAACATCTTTTTTTGTTTACAGTGCGAAGAGCAGAGCAACGAGCAGCCTAGCAAACTCGGGAAATAGTCTTCCAGTAAATGGAAAACCTCACGATGGCACGATGCTCCTCTGTCAAGGTTCTCCAAGCACTCATTTGTTCAAGACGAGGCAGGAACGACTTAGGTCTTCGAAATAGTCAAGCATTGCCATCGCGTGCTTCACCTATTACGAAGTATTTCAACACTGAATTTAGGTCCCAAAAACTCGGATCCATGCAAATCGTTCAAGCCCTCATCACGTCACCTACAGAATCAATTACCCCAACACGGATCAAGACATCCACAAAAGATGAAAAGGTCGAAGGCATGTGGCCCACCACAGTTCTACGCATGCACAAAAATCGGTATGACTTGTAGATTCAGCACATTTCAAGCAGGCTAACATTATTCGCAAGAAAGCAAAACAGGCAGAACTGAAAGGTTTCGAATAACCTAATGAGGACGCGACAGAGTCTGGGCAAGCTTGGCTATCCGGGGAGCGCTCCTAGTTAGAAAACGGGAACAACGATCACTGACGGCAAATTTTCGCTGCGAAATGTACGAAAATAAAATATAGAAACAAAGGTGAGGAAGGCGAAAATGTCTAAACGCGCGCTCTGATGCAGAAATTGGGAAGAATTTGCTTCAGACAATTATGCGCAAGCTGTTACACAAGATTTAGTTCCAAGCGCATCTGGTACTATTTTATACCCTATTCAATTAGGACACGAAAGAATACTATAGTCACATGCAATTTTCGGCGAGTGAAGAAGACGATGCAGCTCTTTCATTGTGGAGTCGAGAGGTAGTAGAAACGGCAGTCATCTTAAATGTTAACGCGTGAGTCTCTCCAGCAAGTTTCAAGCATCCAATAGGCATAGCTTGGGACTTCATAGCGGGACGTTGAGGCACCGAAATTCCGCCGAAGCTACTGCTGGAATGCAGACCAGTTAGGCCAGACTTGCTCATAGCTGAGAGGCTGAGACACAAGGTGTTCGCAATATCTTTGTATTAGAAGGTGACGTTTAATAAGCATGTGTGCATCGTTCCATTAGTTAAACAAACTCAGTCATACCTGCCCACCCCGCTTCCGACATCCTCTCCATAGAGACCAGCGATCGTGTACGGGTCGCCTTGAAAAGCGCTGATGGTCCAAGAGCGAGCCCTGAGTTACGAACAGATTGTGAATGGGGAAGGTCCACAACGTTATTGGTTTAGTGTTGTAGAAAGGAGGGGTGAGTGGCGCCTCGAAGAATTTTATAGGGAAGATCAATGAGTAGAGGACTGCAATAAATTTCACGTGTAATAATTTATGTACATCGCTAGTTTAACGCTTTATTCGAGGGGGTCACGCACTGAAGAAGATGGCGGCAATGATTATGAGTGTATAAAAATGACGATGGAATGTGGATGCATTGTCCACAATGTAGGTTTAAGATAGATATCTTGATGTACATTTCATTTGAATGGTGTACTCTGAGAGGTGCTGTAGGGCTCGTTGTTCTGTACGCCTACAGTTCAAAGGAGTCCAAATGGAATATCGAAAAAAAGACACATCACAAAAAAGATAAGGAGACGAGAGAGCGACACGCACACAGCGCTGACTTACAGCATCCAGTCAGAGCTGCGTGCGTGTCGTTCTCTCGTGTCCCTGTGTTTGTTTTAGCTCTGTCCTTTTTCGAATGAATCACCAACAATTGCAAGCTTCCAAGCTGAGGCATATCGAATTTTGTGCCTCATCACACCATTGATGTAAAAATGCCTAGCTTGTGAAGATCCGGTATTTGCTTCATATGTACTTAAAACACAAAATCTGTAATGAAACTTTTTCGCCTATTATGAATACAAGAGTGAGCCATTCATTTGAATAATGGAATGTGTTTGACTTACAGACCGCTACCTGGTCGGAAACATTAAAGACATACTCATGGCGGGCTCGTTCAGCACAACTTCCACCATGTACTGGCTTTTTCTGAATTTCGCCGTGAACCAGGACACCATTCAGGCTCGTGTGCAGCAAGAAATCGACGAAGTGATTGGTCAGCACAGGGAGCCAACGTGGGAAGACAGGAACCGAATGCCGTACACCCAGGCTTGCCTGTGGGAGATGGCACGGTGGAAAACTGGATCACCCCTAGGAATGCCCAGAGAGTAAGCATTCAGTAAGCAATACTTTAAATGTGTTTTTATGCAATAACCAATAAGCTATCAGTTTCTCAGGTAATGACGAATTTCGCGGCATTGAAGAGAATCGAAAACCATTTGTTATACCACGTAATTGTAATTTAAATTCGCATTAAAATTTTTATTCTGTGGGACAACCAAGACAATACTTCAAGCTCAGCTCGCATAAACAAATTATGCCAGCGTCAGTCAGATTGGAATTTGTGGTACGATGCGAAGGTTTACTATATGAATACATTCAACAGAACGTAATTACAGGATAGGACGCGCTGTTGCTTCTGAGAAACAAATCCAAAAAAAAAACACACGAGAAATATGCAAAAAACAACCCGTGTAATGTTTTCAGGTGCATAATTGATAGATTTTCGCCATTTTATATAAATTCACTATTACAGTGGATACTCAAAAGCAGAGCTCACCTGTTTGCTGTTCGTCTATGCGTAATACGGGTAATGGGAGGAACGTCCATCCGAGCACTATGGGCATTTTGCGTCTATTGATTCGTGCATTGCCGAAGAAGTGCTAGAGCTATGCGCGTAATACTAGCATGAATCTGGTGAGTCAGCAAATGGTGCGGCGCTTTCATATTTTCTCCTTATACTACCCATACATCTTTGTTTCACTTTTCACCAGAGCAAGCGACGACATCGTGGAGGATGACATCTTTATACCCAAGGGCACCGTCATTATTTTCAATCTTTGGGCTGCACACAATGACCCCACGTACTGGAAAGAGCCCCGCCGGTTTGACCCAGGTAGATTTCTGAAAGAAGGATCAATCCTGCAGGAAAAACCTCGGCATCTGATGCCATTTTCAGTGGGTATGTTAACTTGTCCCTTTTAAAACCGGTATAATACGCTATGGGAGAAGATATAGATATTTATTTGCAAGGTATTATTGAATAAAACCATCGATCTGAGCTGAGAGACGCTGATACCTCGATGAGAGTAGCTATAGGGGCTTGTTGTTCGGCATATCTTATTTTGTTGCAGCGCAAGCTGAACAAGGACAACAGAAAAGCACATCTGACATACACAGCGCTAGCTTTCAACCACACATTTATTTCCCGTTCTCGTCGGTATATATACATCCTCAACATCTCATACAGAACGTGTAAAATTTCGGTAGAAATGAACAGAAAAGTAAACTGGGAACCACACGTAACCAGTTTTTTTACTCACATATTCACAGACATGTTACATGTTCAGTACGAACAAAGTGAGCTCATTGAGGATATACGAATGGAATTCTTAGTGACGGTTGCGTCACCAAATGATGATATATGTCTAGCTTCTATCATCAAGCGCGTTATCTCATACTTCTTCTAATCATCATGGCTGGTTTTATAATTTAGGTTTGCATTTGCATCTCTGGCAATGGATGGCAAGAAAGCCGTCAGCGGCGAAGTTGTTTACTTTGTTATTGTGTTCTCGTAGCCTGTCAGTTATGCATCTACCTGCTTGACCGATGTAGGATCGTCCACACCCGAGAGGAATGCGGTATACCACACCCGCGATGCAATCAATTATTTTTTTTTATCTTCTTTTTCGCATGCGGTACGTGCGATTCATTCTGTCCTTGTATTTCTACACAGGCTGGCCAATTTATTAGACGCTGAAAATACATTGTTGATTTCGCTCGTTCCCTTTAAAACATACTTGAACCATTTAACGCTGCGAGCCCGGTACTTCCCAGTTACGACTGGCATGCGCGTCATCAGCATGGCATAGCATTCCCGACAGGAAAGTAGCGGGGGAGGCGTTTTCAAGAAAGGAAACGCAAGCAAGGCAGATGAGATTTATTGTTCTGTGGCAGATATACACTACAATGGGTTTACCTTTGTCTGAGAGTGTTTCAGCAAGCTTTAATCTATGGGAGAGCCCGTGTGTGTAGGGGATGACAACAACCTTTCTTTTATGTCAGTGCGTGTACCATGCACCTGCTTCGAACTGCTTTCATGTGCCTTCTTAAGCAGTACTTCTGCGACTGACGCAAGCTCGTGGCTCGGGTAAGCAGCGCAGCTTAAACGTGAGGCTGGCCGTCAGAAGCTTTCGGGCGTTAGGTCCTGGCATGATTTCTTCAGTGATACGCTGAAACGCATCTTCGCAATTGCCCTCTTCACAAGTTTTTTATGCATGGAATAAAATGGTAAAAGTGGCCTACTTGCACTAGGTTCGTTACAACAGCAGGTTTTTTATCGGTGAGCACAGATTTAATGTCAAGCAATCTTATCCTCCCGTAATATGGCATTTCAAAGGTCCCTTCTAATGGGCTAAGGCAGTTACGAAAGCAGTCAAAGCAAGAACACATTGATTAGCAAAACAAGTGGATGTACGTTCAATAAGATCTAAGATGTCATCAACATATCTAAAACATTTTACAACCTTAGATTTGTGAAGATGCTCTAACACGTCTCTGTCCAGTTTTACTAAAAGCAGATTACTGAGCACAGGTTCTAGGCAATGATCTATGCACACTCCTTGTTTCTGCAGATACAAAGTACCGCTGTTTTCGATAAACGGAGAAGACAAATAAAACCTGAGCAATTCTAAAAATTTCTCAATGGATTTACGTGTTTCCGTACTAAAGTTAACGGCACCATGTGTATCGTTGCAACTGTCAGTACAGGTTAATAATTCCTATTGTGGCAGATAACAATAATTGTCTTTAACATCTGAGGAGAAGGCCTTTAAACCTTGATTTTCATGAGCTCTTACAAAATTTAAAACCTCCTCCGCACTTTTTGTCAGAAAGGGGCCATTGATGTCTAGGAAGTTAAGTCTTTCTGGTAGTTTTTCTTGTAGTTCCTTTAGTTTTTGTATCTCGTTTTGGCCACAATTTGTGACTCTCGTAACCCACTGGAAGGGACCTTTGAAATGCCATTTGACGGGAGGATTACATTCCTTGACATGAAGTTTGTGCTCACCGATAACAAAACCTGCGGGTGTTACGAACCCATGGCAAGGAAGCCACTTTTACCATTTAATTCCGCGCATACAAAGCTACTGAAGAGGAGAATCGCGAATATGTGTTTCAGTGAATCACTTAAGAAATCAGGCCAACACGTATTGCTCGAAGCTTCGGGCGGGAAGCCTCACGTTTAAGCTGCGCAGGTTACCCGAGCCACGTGCTTGTGTCAGTCGCAGAAGGACTGCTTAAGAAGGCACAGGAAAGCAGTTCGAAGCAGGTGCATTGTACAAGCACCATCATAAACAATAGAAAGGTTGCTGTCATCCCCTACATGCACGGTTTCGCCCATACATTAAAGAGAGATAGAGAAACTTTATTGCAGTTGTAAAGATTTGAAGGAGGGGTGGTCGGAGCCTCTCAGTCCAGGGCCCCACTGGCCTCTGCCGCCTGCCTGACCTGGCTAATTAAGGACTTTTTTCCTGCCAGGTTGGAGCGGGTGAGCTGTGCATCCCACTACTCCGTTGCCCTACTGGTATTTGGCCTTTGAGGGTGCTTAGTGCACTCCAGGTTATGTGCATTAGGGTAGGTATGCCACCGCACCAAGGACAGTTGGCCCTATAACGAGTGGGATACATGGCGTTTAGCAATTTTAAATGGGGGAACACCACGGTCTGTATTTTATGCCAATCGGCGGCCTCTTCCCCGTTAAGTTGTAAGTGAGGCGGTGGGTATTTTCTTCGGACTCCACGCTGATGAGCAAGGATGTCTTTGGCATTTAAATTGGTGGAATTTTGTGAGGGGCAGTGCGCGTGGTTGGGGTTAGAAGAGGACGCCGTCGCTCGCTTAGTGAACCCTCGAGCTAACGCGTTAGCCTTTTCGTTCCCCTGTACCCTCGGGTGACCCGGGCACCAGAGTAGGCGATGATGGTGGTTGAAAGATTTGGGGATTATCGCGAGGCTAGCCGCAGTCACGTGCCCCTTGAGAAACATGCGACATGTCTCCTGGGAGTCCGTGACCATGGCCGAGTCCCTTTGTGAACGCTCCGTGTGAGCGAGTGCGATCGCCACTGCTAATATTTCAGCCGAGATTGGGGATCCCGCCGTGGCCGACCCGGTAATATGCTGTTGCCTGATAGCGTTCACGACTCCCAGGGCGTACCTCCTTTGGTAGCGCTGCCCGGTCGCCTCCGCATGCAGAGCTGCGTCCGTGTAGTACGTGTTGTAAATATGGTTATTAAAGTAGGCTGATTGAATGTGTTGTGCGCGTGCTTTGCGCCTTTCTTTGATGTACTCGGGATGCATATTCTTTGGAATTGGGGCTACTGTAATTTTGGATCTCATCGAAGGAGGGATAGGTACGGCCTGCTCTGTGAGATAAATGGGGTATGCTGGGATATTGAGAATAGCCAATATTGCCTCACCAGTTTTTGTGAAGCTTAGGCGCTCCCTCTGTCGCATCAGGGTGGCTTGCCTCAGTTCGTCGAAAGTATTGTGCACTCCCAAAGCTAACATGCGCTCCGTTGAAGTACATTTAGGCAGGCCCAGAGCAGCTTTGAAAGCGGTTAGGATTATTGTGTTAGCCTGCTTTTTCTCCTCCCGGTTCAGGATTTGGTACGGTAAGCCATACGTTATTCGACTAACCACTAAGGCCTGTACGAGCCTTAAGGTATCGTCTTCTCGCATTCCCGCTTTTCGACACGTCACGCGACGTATCATTTGGGCTATGTTGTTGGCAGTGGATTTGAGGGTCTTGAGTGTCTGTACTGCTCTCCCGTCGCTCTGAAGCCACAAATCCAGGACTCGCATCATGAGTACCTCTCGGACTGATTGGCCCTCAACCACGATGTTAATCGATCCTCTGGATTTATAGCCTGTCGCGTGTATCCGGGTAACCTCAGATTTTTCGAGTGCGCACTTCAGGCCGCTCCATCTAGAAAATTTCTTCACCGCTAATACTCCACTTTGTAGCGTATATTCATTATCCCCTAGTGAACCTCTGCTCATCCACAGCGTGATGTCGTCTGCGTAGAGCGTGTAACCTAGGTCGGGTATCCGATCCCGATTGCGCGAGAGGCGACACATCGCCATGTTGAAGAGAAGAGGAGATAATATAGCTCCTTGAGGTGTTCCTTTGTTATTGTGTTCTCGTAGCCTGTCATTTATGCATCTGCCTGTTTAACCAATGTAGGAATGTCCACACCCGAGAGGAATGCGATATGCCACACCCACGATGCTATCAATGACTTTGTTCTTATGTTCCTTTTTACATGCGCTACGTGCGATTCTTTCTGGCCTTGTGTTTCTACGCAGGATGACCAATTTATTCCGCACGGAAAATACAACGTTGATGCCAATACTTCCAGCAATCTTCTTTAATGTATGTATTTATTTACCATGCCATACATTAAAGAAGATTGCTGGAAGAAGTGGCATCAACGTTGTATTTTCCGTGCCGAATAAATCAGTCATCCTGCGTAGAAAGACAAGGGCAGAAAGAATCGCACGTAGCGCATGCGAAAAGGAACATAAAAACAAAGTCATTGATAGCATCGCGGGTGTGGTATATCGCATTCCTCTCGGGTATGGACATTCCTACATTGGCCAAACAGGCAGATGCATAAATGACATGCAGGCTACGAGAACACAGTAACAAAGTAAACAGCTTCTCCGCTTACGGCTTTTCTTGCAATCCATTGCCAGAGAAGCAAATGCAAATCTTCATTTTAAGAAACAGTCATCGTGAGTAAAAGGAAGTGTGAGCTGACGCGTTTGATAATAGATGCTTGACACATATCAACATTCGGCGAATCATGCGTTAGTAAACCTTCCATCGGGTTATCGTCAAAAGAGCTCAATTATCTTTGTTCGCGCTGAACCTGAACATGTCTGTGAGTATGTAAGTAAAAAATGCTTACGTGTGCTTCCTAGTTTATTTACGTGTTCATTTTTACCTAAATTTTACACGCGCTGTATGACGTTTCGAGAGTGTATATATAGCGACAAGGACGGGAAATAAATCTCTTGTTGAAAGTTAGCGCTGTGTGTGTCAGATGTGCCTTTCTGTTGTCCTTGTGTAGGTTGCGCTGCAACCAAATAAGTTCATAGCTCGCGGAACAGACTTCCGTAGTCACTCTTGCTGAGAAAAAGTTGTTGCTTTAGGCGGCCTTGAACTGCTCAATCCAGCGATATGCCCCATTCTGTGACTGCGTGTTTTGTCTGCATATGACATGTTATAGACTAAGAAGGATTTCATTAGGCTAGTTGCTACGCTTTCATGGCAGCAGCCTGTCTGGCGTGAATATATAGACTATCCATGTTCTTATTAAAGCAGTCACAAGACTGAGCATTGGTCTGTATATGGAGCTCTACTTAGAAAGTCAATCTGCGCTCTTGAACTGTCGGAGAAGTAGAATCCCTGTTCTCTGCGACGGATGAAAATTTCACGTTTCCGTATAATGGCGCAAGCTAGCAGGTAGTGTGTACGTGTGTGTATAGTGTGTATAGTGTATAGGTAGTGTGTACGTGTGTGTGTAGTGTGTGTGGGTAGTGGTAGTGTGTACCTGTGTACGATCACCTTTAACTGAAGCTGGGATAGAGTGCCTATAATTTATCTCTGGTCTAAGCGAGGAAGCGGTATAGTAGTACACAAGTATTTGTGGTCTGAAGTGCGAACACTTATCGGAGATCCAGAAAAAAGAAATATTTGTGAACGATAATGTTATACAAAGAAATTACACAACACTAACTAACCCCGTTATTTATGTTATAAAGAAGAACCTCGTTCAGAACTGTAATCTTCAATTGATGAGAGAATGATATGAAAAATCACATGTATCCTTATTTCTAGACATTGTGGCTCTTTTTTTTCTTTTTGCATCGGAAGCATCGAACTAACCTTTGCCATTCAGTAAGCTGCTATGGTGATGGCCAACTTGGAATTAGCTGCACCTAAAGGCTAGCGCTTCTGAACAGGACATTAAAAAGCTAAGCTTGGAGCATTGCACAGAAATATGTAAAGAGATTTGCCTACGGGTACGTTGGTCCCATTCTGAGACTCCAATTAAAACAAAGATATATGAAGCTCTCAGTTACTAAACATTACAGAGTGTGCCTTTTATATACACATTAGTCTACTTCCTCTCAGTACTATCAGACCACTTATACAGCGGTTGTTAAACTGCATGAAATGCCCAATTTTGTGTGGCTCCTTTATTTCTGCAGTCGTCTCTAGTATTTCAGGTGTTTTAACTATCCTTTCTTCTATGAAACGCATTCGTAGAAGCTGTTACGCCTCGCGATAACACCGCGTATTTCCAAGCGATGGCTGTCAGGTTGGTTGCCATATTGTAGTTTGGAAAATCAAGAGTCCTGCTGAAAACACTCTATAGAGAGCACGCTCTTTATGGTGGCATATAACTAATCATGCTTATCGCGATCTGAACAGTGAATTGCCATAAATAGAAGTATGCAATCAATTGAGTGAATGTTGTAGTTTTGTTTTGTTTGCGTTATTAACTTTCGCATACATTCATAAGAGTCGTGCTTTTATTGCTTTCCAATAAATTTGAGGAAAAGCAAATCACTCATACAGCGCATATGCTAGCGTAAGGCATCTAAGTTGCCTCAAATTATGCCTCACTAGAGGTCTCACTGACTAGCTGCTCATCGATGATTAGGTGCAGCGGTCATAGCATGATCACCTGCGAAGCGCATCAAAGAATCGGTTCATGTAAATGCAAGTTTAGGTTCTGAGAAAGCAAATCTCTTGCTCCTTTTCTCGCAATTGAATATATGGAGAAAATTTATTGATATCTAGAAACATTTTCTATAATGGGAGAAGGCGTAATACTCTAGGTGTCGTAGGCGAAAAAAAAAACTTGTAAATGTTCAAGTTGGCTTATAAACAATTTGAAGCAGCTACTGAAGATGCTTCCAAATGCGACGGATATTCGCAAATAGCTGTTTAAAGGGAAGCTGAAGAGTCTGTCGAATTCAATAAGACGCTCGTATACGGATGCGGGAACCTTATAAACCATGTAGGCAATTTTTTTTTTCAATTAGGAGCGACGTAGTCGTTGGTTGAAACTGCGCTGTAGCTCCGCTCCCGTCGAATGCCGCGCGCAACTGCTGACGCTGACGATGCTAGCGGAGACCGGAAACCACGCTGCTGTGACGTCAACTGCAGTGTTTCGTTCCTTCGCAGCGTCCGCGACCATGCCTGACCGCGCTTGTTTCTGCGTGCCTGCCATCGTAATCTGCTTCGATCAACCCTGCATTCCTTTGTTGGTGCGTCAGCGTGTATGTAGAGTGGTAGTCAACGTGCGTGGAAGTCAACGTGAGTGGTAATCAACGTGAGTGGTAGTCAACGTCGTAGTCAACAGATGAAGGTCACTACACGTACTGCATGAACCGGGAAGCTTTTCACGCGTTTAAACCGTCTTTCTAGATTGCCGGCAGCTTTGGACAGCGCACAAATGCCTATGATCGCATCCCGCTTACGTTGCACGAGGAGGCATGCAGGAACAGAACACTACAGTTGTTTGACCGGAAACGAGCTCACTAGATCGGCGAAAGATCGGCGAGATCACAAGATTGCCTTGCAAAAAACATGCTCACCAAAGAGCATTTCCAACGCGAGGAGATCCCAAGACTTTGCTTTCGTTCGCGTCGAAAGCACTGCCCGCACCAGCATCGTTTGCTTCTTCGAGAGGCCGGCTCTTCGCAATCGGCTCGTACATGCAGGGAGTAACGCCGAACTCCTCAGAAAAGCGCAGTCTCTCTAAATTTTCTATTACCATTTCAGAAAAACAGCACCAAACTACCTGGCACCGCGTTTCATGTGTAGCAGCAGCATTCGCTTACTAAAGTTGACGTCATGAGGCGCCCGACCAATCACAGGCGGAAGCGAGACGCGCTAGCTGGGCGTGTCCGCTGCTGCACTTTTCGTCGAAAAAAAAATATATTTGCGCTTTCTTTCGCTCAATCTCGACACGATATTCGAATTCGGAAGGTTGAAAACAATTAAGTACAGATGTTCACTCATTGTTTCTGGAAAACATTTCAGCTTCGCTTTAAGTACGACCCGCTGTAGCAAATGCAGGTGACCCAAACATTATAGCGACCGTCCTATTAGTCAAGACAACTGGCCAATCTGACATACTGCTACAAGGGACGAGGTCTGAGAACCTATACTATGTTTTCTACTGCACGACATCCAGCTGGGCGCGCCTGTACATCTGCATTATAAACCGCGCCCACATCAAACACGGACAAAGTACACACTAAGAAAAAAAAGAGTACCTCTTACTCTTTTTGGAGAGTCTGGATTCGCCACGTATACGACACACTTTGTGGGAGACACCCGAACTCTCTTTCGACAGAGAGTCCCGAGACTATCTGTGCTCAATACAAGGTGTTTGCGTGACTCCGCACACAATAGTCATGCACACTCTGTTGTAATAGTCGCCTATACCCTCTCAAATGGGTTACAAGACTAGTGCTGAGGGAGTCCGTTAACAATTCTAAATGAGTCGAACGACTCAAGATAAAGGGTGACATGACCACTGCTGAAGGATTCGGGTAACTATTCTTGATGAGTCTGATGACTCCAGCAGTGTGTCAAGTTACCCTTTGTGCATGGTGCAGGACTCTTGTAAATGGAGTAAAATAACTAATCCATGTAAGTCGTTTGACTCTCGGATGGCAGTGTCGAGCCGCTTTTCAAAATGTGTCACCAACTTTTGCTGTAAGTACACACGACTACGGCTAGCTCTCAAGATGGCTACTGTGAAAAGACAACATATAAGAAAGAACCCATAGCAAACTTGCCAAAAAGGACGTGGCAGGTTAGCAACAAAATGTTAACATTTCATCACCCTTTGTTGTCTTGTGGAAAATTCAAATGTATTAGTGAGCACAGAATCACCATGAAAGCAAGACAGTTCTCATTACTATTAAACTGGAATCAATAGCCAACCAAGCAAAACAGTCTTAAATAAACATCCAATATGTAGCCTGCAGGTGCATATGCATGACACTGCAATGCAACTCAGAACCATAATGAGACCCCAAAATATTATGTAACTCATGTAGAAGTTCAATTCAGCACTGCACAGGTCTCTAATGTCAAAACATTTATAAGTTAAACCTATTTCACCGTTCTTCGAGACGTGTTTTTATTTAGAACTTACGATTTAACATTTTAAGCAAGTAAGCTACACATAACAAACAAAGAAGGCCGCACTTATGTACAAAGGAGATCCAGATAATCAAGTGCAATAAAAACAATATTCCAACTTAGATTACATAATGTATGCGTTATACTATGCTTGCTGAAAACAACTGGTTGGCAATTGATAATCCAATCTAACAGTAAGAACAGCTGTCTTACCTTATGGTACTCTTGTTGGCACTTTTCCCCCACAACTTGTGCGTGTTAGCGTCAGTTGAAAATTGATCTGAAAAATACCACATTAAAAAGTTGTGCATCAATTTTATTGTCATACAACATGCAACAGTGTATAAAACCTTCACAACAGATAATATTACAAAAATAAATAGAGCAAAATTTATACTAATTGTTTATTTATGTTGACAAACGTACTTTTCAAGACGAAGTATAACAGCTGACAGACAATTTCGCAGATTGCAATAACCACTAATACAAAACTTGCCATAATGCAAACACGCTGACAAAATATGTAGCACAGGTAGCTGTATTTTGTTACGGCAAAGATAGCACATGAGTAATGAGGACAAGGGAGGTAGCAGAACACATAAACTATACCCAGCTGCATGCATGCAGCTGTAACAATACACATGGTGCACCAAGGTCCAAAAGAAACAAAGAGGAAGATGTGAGGAAGGCTTCTTTTACTCATCACAAGCTATCCTGTAAGAGCAGACAGATTATGCACTGGCTGTAATGTACCCTCAGCACATACGTAAATAAGTTCCATTAGGTGCCACATTTACAAATCACTCATACAATGTTCATGTGATTGTCCTTATTCAGATTTTGAACTTGGAAAGCATGACTGAGTTATGTAATGCTTCCCTACGGCTTCGCACATATGCAGAAAGAAGTGTTTCTATAAACATGGGAGATCATGGAAGGATGACTGACACATACTTCTTTTAATTCTTTTGTCTTGGTCTTTATGATTATCTACCACAGTAGTCTTTTGTAGAGTGAAACACATTCAGATAATACACTGCGGGCAACAAAGTGTGAATACCTGTTCTTGATTTCTACCTTTCTCAAGTGTCCCGCTAAGGTAAGATTGGTGCAAAAAATTGTCTTCCCAATGTATGCGTTCCCACAAAACAGGAGCAGATGATAAGCCACATTAATGGTGCGTGAAATAAAACATCTGTTCTTAACTTACCACTGCCATTCCAATCTGGTGCGATTTTCTGCTTTGTTGTGTATTCTAGCACAGGTGCTACGCAGTTCACTTGGTGCTCAAAGCAACTCTCACACTATAGCAGGATGTCAATTTTGTTTTTCAAATTCTAAGCGAAACTCAGGTTATGGGGGACAATTGTAAACTTATAGTTTTGCTTTGTATCTTCATAATGTTGTAGAGCAGGGTAGAAAGCAAGAACAGATATTTATAATTTGGGTTCCTATTGTGCATTGCATGGATATGTTTCAATGAATGATAAAACTAGTTGGTAGATAAGAGAATTAACTTCGAAGTCTACCATATCAGTAACTGGAAATTTTATGTGTAATTGAAATTTTGTGATTCCCAGTGATGAAGAAACAGTTTTGACAAAATGTGCCAAGGCAACTAAGTCACTCATGCTCACAAAGGAAACAAAATAAAAAGAACCAAGATTGCAATAAGTTCCAACTTGCAACCTAAAGTGAGACACCTCACATGACTGACTTATGTATTTACTGAGCATAATTTACATCTAGCGCATAATCTGCTTGTACAAGATGACGAACAATTAGTTACTGTTGCTTTCTCTCTGGGGCATTTGGCTCTTCTGAACACATACATATTGTGTGGCAAAGCTGCGTGTATGTAGCTGGGCACAGCTGTTATTCAGCATCAGTCTGTTTTTATGTCCTGTACTATTATCATTGTAATTTATAATTAGCAAATAGCCTAACTATTGGGTTGATCAGCTCCATTTTAAACAAAACATACTGACAGATTTCCCTGTTTATCGCTAACAAAGTGATGGGTACATCATTTCAGATTTCAAGAAACAGCTGTGGAACAGAACAAATGCTGAAGACAGAAAATCTACAATGACCAGTACCTTCTTTATTAAATGCCATGTACTAGCTCTTTCTGCAATGAATACCATTATTACCAAAAATGGTAGCCTGAAAAAATAATTGGGAAATATTTACAAAAGTGACAGAGATTAGAACTGCATGTTAATTACAAATGTCTTCTTAAACAAGATCACAATAATTGAAGTTTCATTAATTTTAGCAAAACACTGACATCCCATTATTGAAGCTAGTCAGTGCTGAAGGTATTGTTAGTTTGTAGGAGTCCTCAGACTGGCAGCTCTAAAATATTTGTCACCATACTTGGTGGAACATGCTTTGCTCTTTCGGATATTACTTTGCCAAAAAGCCTTCTGTAAGCCTTGTAGGATGATCATTACTTTTTGGGTATATGTATATCAGAACTGGTGCTAGTCTGAGTTCTTACAAAGTAGACGTTATTGAGTACTGTAATTCTAATGCCTGCCACAGCTAAAATTTATGTTAGGGAAAATTGTCGCACTGTCATGAAGCAGTTATGTTCAATAATTAGAGGCAGTCACCGTTGAAACACTCAGTACAAAACACAAATATATGGAGTCAAAATTTAAATGTCCAACAAAGTCACGTCTCAAGTCTACATTTCACAGAACTGTCTTTTTTTCTGTTAGTGTGCCAATACCAATTGCACATTCACAAACATTTTAGTATTGCACTTCTGGTAAATGCAGGAAAATTCACCGTCTTTAACAGAAGCCCTTGGGAAGACAGCCCATATTCGCTTCGACAAGAGGACTTGCCTTAAGCTTTGCGTCGCTATGTTGTAGGTCACTGTAGCAAGGGGAACGTTTTGCTGATTGAATATTACTCGACATATTTTTATTATTTGTACTAGAGGTTTCAAAAGAGAGCCAATTGTAGAGTTCTTCATGCAGATTTCATATATTCCATTAGTTTTTGTTTAGCTGCTTCTTGAGTTATGTCCTATACAACGGCAAAATACATAGTGATATTTGCGGGCACTTTCTTGTGTATTAAATTTTCACAAAAAAGCAGTGTGCTGCAGCTAACTCAGCTCCCTGTAGACTGCAAGGTGCCGATATCTATTCAAACAGCACGTAAAGTTACTAGAAGTATGCAAGATTAGTAGGCAGGCAGGCAGGCCTGCTACTAAAATTATTGAGAATACTTCAATAATTTTTTCTCACAATAGCATGAGAATAACCTTGTGCTTTATAATTGTCCTATACAAATTAAATTTGGCATACATACTCTTCAAGATAAGCAGAATACCAGTATCTAATTGAAATTGCAATCTAAAAATTATTTAAAGTGGCCTAATATTTTTTGCATAATTCCAGTAATTGTACAAGCTGTTTGGATAGGTATCGCCACTTTGCGGTATACACCTAGCTAAATAAGATACAGCATGAAACCATTTGCGAAACTTTTATATACAAGTGCCCATAAAAATATATTGCCACTATGTAGGACATAACTAAACACCGGCTACACAAAAACCAATGACAATTCAAATCTACATAAAACTCCCTATGAATAGCAGTACATTCAAATTTCTAGTACAAATTAAAAAAGTTGTTTCGAGGAGCATTTCCTCTTAATAGGTGGGTGTCAGTGTTTCTACCAAAGGGTTACAAAATGCCTTGAGGCATACCATAGGGAGTTTTATAAATCGCACACGCATGCATCTGTCTAAAAAGTCCCATGCCCTGCTTGCATTCCTTAGACATTTTTCTGCATTCTGTTGTATGTCACCGTTTGCATCCCTTAACACTGAGGGCGCAAAACCGAAAACCAGCCTATTATACACTTAATTTTTAGCCTGTAAAGGGGTTGTATACGAATGGGGGCAGCCAACTCTAGCATGAGAATAAACAAATATTTGTTCTCGCTATAATGAAACCAGTCAAAATATAATCTCGCAAATCTGGAAATGAATGCACAAAGAACCTTGCTGATTGTTACATTAGTGTCCCGAACAAGATCTTCTGATGTTTATAATTCCTAGTTTTATTCACTTTCCTCTAGTAACTGGGCTTTGACCTGGAATACTCAGTGTAGGAGACTAACCCAGGCCTGGAAGCCAATATTTAAATCTGAAATAGACATTCATCCCCCGACCACATGGCACTGCTACGTCATCAGAAGAAACATGCATCCATGGACATATAGTCTGTAAAATTATTTTTACATGATCTGTAGCGTTACTCTTGCACTAACAAATTCTGAAAATTAGGAAATACATCTGCTATTTAAAGCACGGCTACAAACCCGTGTGTTTGAGAAATGCAATACTCAAAAGGTGTAATACAACCAATGTGTGCATGAAACCTATGCTGCCTTTGACATTCATCAGTGTGGCAAATAAGCACTGAGAAATGCCAAGGGTATCATAGCTTTCATGTCTCAAGCCTTGTATGCGAGTACCAGTATCTTTGCAGTGAAAGAAGTCACGTTATTACCAGACTTATGAGGGGAACCAATGTTTCTCTAGTTCAATAGTTTCTTTCTTGTGCTCCTATATCCTTGAGTTTTTAAAAAATAATGGGTGCTTCAAATAAGTACTCTATATTGCTCTTAAATTTATCCTACACCAGAGCCCGTGTTATGTTACATTTCTTGAACACATTGCAGTGCTGTAGATTATCACAGGAAGAAAAAATGCCGTAAGTTCGTATTTTAGCCTTCCATACAACAAGAATTATTAACCTATCAATTACATCCACAAGTACGAAAGAACTATGAGAAACGGGGCTTAAAGGCAGGTATACATTAGAATAGCAGGGGCTGATGGTGAGAATTCTAAGAGAAAGGAACTATTAAAAACTAGATACTAAAGACACATATGAATTATAACAGAAATATTTACAAAGAATTTGAAGAGACAAATAGAATGTCTGTTCAAATCACTCCACCCCAACATTCATCCATGGTTCGATAAGTGATCACAGCCGGTGATGCTGTTTGGATAGATGGTAGGTGAGGCACAGCTGTGAAATAGGTAGCACATGTAGAGGGGTCACCAAAGGTTGCACAGCAGGTTGCCTTGATCTCCGGACTCCCTCGACCCTGATGCGTTGAGCCTGGTTATACGTCGTTCGCAAGAGGCCTGGCCCGAGTGTGCGGCATGGCTTGGGTAAAATTTCGAGGCAACCTGAAAAACACAGATTCATATATTTAGCACCAAAATATTCTGTACCATAGGGCAAATCTGAAGTTTACCATCTGCACATAGCAGATGATGAAAACAGACACAAGTCACCAGACTCAAGGTATATAAATGTGCAAAAGTGGAAATGAATGTGAAGAGCTGCAGGATGGAATCCATCAATTTGTCTTTTGTGGATCAATAATAGTATCTTAACATAAAGTCAAGTGTACATGACCCTCCCTATTTGTGTAAGTAGGCTATTCCATACCAGCTGTTCCAACCTGGCACACAACTTGGAATTTCTTGAAAACTGAGGGTTTTTCAATATAAAACAAATCTCAATTTCACGCAATACTTAAAGCAAAAAAAATTTTTACTGCCATAAACATTATGTCAAATTTCGTGTAATGCACCAAAGTATGCATCATAAAATGGCAGCCAAAAATTTGGTTCTTTCATTAAGAGGGCCAAATTTTTAACAACGAAGAGAGGCCTTACACCAAAAACTTGACTGCTTATTATCCACTGCTCAGTTTATTATTGCTGATTAAAAATGGACAAAATGGCTTATTAACTTTATTTTCACAGAAGTGACCTACAGCAAAAGCTGCAAATTTATGCAATCCATGTGTTTAGGACTTGTGCTGTGTGCAAGAATGGTATCAGAAAGATACATTAAGCAGCAGTGCACAGAGGAGGATGAACTTGGAAAAGAAGACAGTTTTGGTGTACGTTTATCGGCCTACTTACCACTGAGGCAGCCCTAGTAAATTTATGCCAAATACCATGTATGAGAGTACATTGTATTCTTTTTAAATTGGTAAAGCTTTATCAAAGTAGTTTTTGTGTTAAGCAAAAAAAATTGTGCAAGTGGTCTCTTGCAGTTTGAAAATTTGCATCGCATTTCGTCTAATACACATAGCCTCTTGGCGGCTAAGACAAAATGCATGGACTTGAGCATCCCTGCACAGATAGCAGAGAGTCTAATCTGCTTCGAAATTACGTCTTTCATTGCTGAGTGACTACAAGCCATTTCACTCAAAAAGACGTCGCTTAATTACAGGTATTTACCTGAATCTTTCTGTCGGCTGTCAGCCTGCTGGCGTCATCACTAAGGCTGCCAACTCCCTAGTGGACATAGTCGGGACATGGTGGCGGCAGGATGCAGTGGAAGAAGCCGCCAAAGGCTCCCAACTACCTAGTGGACGTAGTCAGGACAGGGTGGTGGGAGGACACAGGGGTAGGAGCCGCCAGAGTGTACCTGCAACAAATTTACACAAATGTTCTTAGTCCTACCATGACATGATTTACAATAAAACTGAGCTGTCTGTGTAACATGGCTGCCAATATAAATAAAGGTAAACAGTTAGGTCCTACGACACAACTAGAAGCCCGACAAAAAAGAAACGGTACTTATGTTTATGAAAATCCAAACAATGAAACAAAAAATGTGTAACCAATTTGTGCATGGAAGCTCGGTTGAAACCTGAGCTCATACCATCAAGTGATCTGCTAGACAACTGCAAGCCTGCCACCTAAATATGTCATTGTAAATTATTTTTACATGCGTTATGTTAAGCTGCATTATTACAAGCTCAAAATCTCTTAATATAAGTAAATCACCAAGCTAATTCAATTAACAAATTCCAGTGGTCGTTAATGCAACAAAGTGCAAGCTCGGAATAAAGCTGGCTAAACTGGGCAATGAAAAATAACAATGTGGTTCTCTACATCTTGTTTTCCTGGCTTTCGCTTTAGCACTGGAATATACAAGAATTTTGACATTCCTCATATTTCACCCTGCTAATTTTTATGCCATAATGCATAATACTTCAGCAAGAGGAATAATGCTTTCTTTCAACCGTAAATAGTGATAGAACAAGAAAATTCATTGGAGCCAACGTTTTGAGAAGAAAAATCTTCTCTTTGTCGAAATATTGGCTCCAGCGGTCCTTGTTCTATGGCTCTTCATCAGTTCAAGTCTCTTGTCTTCCAGTGTACCTCTGTACTTTCAATGTTATGTCAATGAAACTGTAATAACGGATCATTAGTAAATGTAGCTGATGAGGAACTTGGGTTTGTTGGTAGATAATGACAGAGTAACTGCGCAACATAGATACGGAGAAAGGAGGCTTGTGTGTGTTGTCTCCTCCAGCCATGTCTCCCCTTTGGGTGATTACTCTGTCTCAATGTAAAACTGTTAGCCTTTGCACAATAATAGTACAGTGCATAAAGACAGGAAAGTGGACACAAAAATTACAACAAATAGCATCATATGCTAATGAGATATGCAAAAGTGCCTGCTACGATTTGTCTCACCCATAACGTGCTGGTAAGATGGTGACTTCTGGCTGTTGCCATTTCTTGAATACCTAAAATAAAATACATTTCAAAATTATAAAAATACACAGGACAACAGCAGTAGCCGAGGACATAATGCATTGTTTAGTACAAAAAGGTAAACTAATCTCCGATACACGGCAGACGAAATTTCCTTTATTATGTTAGTAGAAAAATACAACACTTCATTTCATTCAATACTGTCAGCGTTTCTTGCTACAAGAAAAAAGGTATTTCTGCATGGAAGCAGCAAAATAATAAATGGCCTTCTACTTTTACAAAATATGTTGCAGCGACTAAGCCAACTACAGCTGTATATACTTAAAATTGTTGTATGCACATTACAATAGCCAAGACAGGATAAACTTGGGTTCATATGCAGCTCACTGGAAGGTACAACTTTGCAATCAACTCATTTCTGCTGGGCAAATATACGAACTAACATGAAACTACACATAAAAGGACCTTTTTTTTTCATAAACCACCGGACTCAATATAAAAAATCCAGTAGCAATAGTACAATTTCACCACATAACACAGCCAGGTTTTGTAAGCGTAGTAGGATTAGTAGGATATAAATGTTGCAGCATATTCATGCTTTTAAATTTTTACAACCGTGAAAATAAAGATTACGTAAAAATAATACATTATATATAGGCTTAGATTGTGAGCTAATGTGTTTTCTACTTACAGCCAAATGCACAAAAAATTTGTTCTCTTTCAGCGCTTTGAAAGCGCTGTCTGTTCGCTTGTGCATGCAGCCGCTTAACCGCTCTTAAAATATCTCTGCTGCCACATCGCCTGACACTACCATACAGCGTTGTAGCGCTTTTATTATTCGCGGCAATATACCTAAAGCACTAGTAAATCTTCAGAATGCACAAGCTGCCCTTTCGATTACCTGTCTTCGCCATGCGAAAGTAACACTGGTGCTAGTATTGTATCTACACTTCAAGTTACGCAGTACTTGATATTCTACGGATTTTTCGATGCGACAGGCCACTCGTCACTAGAGTCGTTAAGAACGGTGTTTCTCCTGAGGCTTCCGTCTGCCAGTAGTATTTCCGCCCACATGCGCACGCATGCCTAAGAAACGTCTGTGAACTGCCAAGAGAAACATGGCGCAAAATGTAGCCGTACCGGAAGGGCCGAGTACGCGCCGTTTGTACACTCGGAACAAAAGCTGATATGCTTACCTGAGACGTTAAGAGAAATATGGCACAGGTCACCCCCCGCTGGTAGTCGGTCGTATGCATCTGGTCGTCTCTGTCCGTTGCGATCTCCCATATCACAATGAAAGATGCAGTGCAAACCGCAGCACTTCGGGCGCTTGTGACGGTCCGGCGATGTCGGCAAAGACGAAATCGGCGATACGCTGCTGCTCGCGGCGGTCCCCTCGTCGCAATCGCACAGCACGGAAAGAAGCTCCCACCGTAACTTGCCACAACGCTTGGTTGCAGTCGCCCTTAACGCAGCGATTTCAGTACCACTCAACGACAACGTACTCGCGCGTGATGAAGCACAAGTTCAAAATGGCGTCATGCTATTGACGGCTTCGGCTTTGGATCATTTTGTATCTGCACAACTGGGCAAAACAGTTGCGCTAGTTTCGGTTTTGTTTCCTTGCGTTGAAATAAAAACTGTTTTGCTCACTGATAATTTTATGTCACTTAAGTAATGTTTACGAATGAAACAGCCATGAATTTAACACGCGTCTTGAAATACCCGCTACATTCACTTGGCAGAAGCAAAATTTTCTCGTCCGAGTGTGGTTGTGTTTTAAATATCTATCACTGGGCTGTCGGAGCGTGCTCGAAGTGTGAAGACGCGGCGTAATTGTCCTTAATTTGCTTAGCTATAACGATCCAGCTGCCCTTGATTTCTGTCGAGTGCAGTTTGCTCTGATGTAAGGTAGAACTACAAAGCTGCCCATGTTACTGAATGATCTAGTGCACCTGAAGCTACCAGAACTCCGGTATTTCCTCCACAAGTTCTTGCGACTGTGTGCCGCTGTCACCAAATGCGCGCGTATAGTCATTTGGCGGAGATTTAGCAACACATTTTCTAGAACTATCGTTCACCGCTCTATCACGACATGGCGAAGCAGCGTGGTTCGTCCTTAGTAAAATTTTCTATGTATTGCGAATTTTGCGATAGCAATTATATGGACACAACCGCCGAAATATATATGTCGGTGTTGCCGTGAGCAGTGGCGTAGCTAGGTGGTCTTGCACCCGGGGCCCATAGGTCTACTGTCACCCCCCCCCCCCCCCCGGGTGTAGTCGAGGAAGGCGAGGATGTCGACAATTTCCGGGTTTCAGCACCACCACAGCCACCTTGGATACCACGCACGTCCCCCGGGTCCCCCACTCCTTCGCTTTCTTTCCCAGAGATCGCGAATGCAGCAGGTATACGCGCTGTTTCTTCTGCGCCAAATAACACACGGTGCTGCACTGATTACCTGCGATAAGCGCATGTGCACATCTTCTGTTAAACAAACTGTAAGGCTTGGCAGCCAATGCAAATGCGGCATCATGGAAAATGTGGCTCACGTCTCAGGCAATAAAAACATCTTTATAAAGTTTTAATTACCAATTTTAGCGGCAATATTGCATTTGCAAAATTGAAGCCCGACATTCGTATGTTGCCCTGCAACAACTTCACAAAAATCGTCATAGGTACTATGGCGCGCAGTATTTTGGCTGTGGGCAGCCCTGAACGAAAACGAAAATTAAATTGTGTGTCAGTGACGCTGATCCCCCACCCTATCAGAAAATGCCACCCGCCTCCCTGCGGCGCGGGCGCCAATGCTATGACAATTGCGAGTTCTCTTTATTCTGATCAATAAAGCCTTGTTTTTATTTGCTGCTATACGGACAAACGTGATTATCCGAGCTGCGGTACCACCACAAGATTGGGAGCAGAATAGACCACGCTTCGCGTCGATTCTTGGCGTCACCATAAAAAAAAAAAAAAAAAGAGGCCGTGATGAAGCCCATGCCAGCGAAAGCTTGCACTACTGTTGGTCCGCACTCGCAATGGAGATGATTGAGGGATCAACGTCACTGGTCCACTATTTAATATTTCTGTCGCTGCTGCCATACTGGGCGCCGCCCACAGTGCCAAAGTACTGTAGGCTGTAGCACCAAAAATTATTTTGTTTAAGAAGTTTTTCTTGAGTTAATACTATGACTTTTAGTCCTCGATTCTCGAATTGAAGTGCTTCCTCTATAAGTACTAATTAAAGGATTAATCAGGATATGGTTATAACTTATCTGCCATATTTTTCACGCTACCGAGTTCCTAGTAATCACAAAGACACGTAACGTCAAAGAATATCGCGAAATATTATTACAAAATTATTCTTTTTTTTATACAATTCCATGTAGCTGACAAGACACTGTACTTGTGACATGAAGTCACACAACAAAATGATAAAGAAAAGGTTAGCTAGGGTTAGGAGAAATATCTTTTATTGAACACCGCGAAACTGATAGAGAACGAATGCAACGATTCAAGATTGATAAATAGAACATAGTATACATATTGCTGATGCACAAACCATGGTGGGACATCGAGCCTTTTGCACTAAACTAATGACCGGTAAGGACACATTTCCTTCAGAAGTTCTTTTTCCGACACTTCGCTTCTGCAAACACATTACAGTAGTAAAGATTATATATTTTTTACGTGTTCTTTTTCTATGGTCAGTATCGCCAGGTTTGATAGAATTTCATCACTCATGGTGGAGCGCAGAGACGTCTTGATCAGCTTTAACTTGGACCAGTTCCTTTCGCATGATGCAACTGACACGCAGATCGTGAGGAACAAGCGAAAGATAACAGTAAGTAAGAAGTTGCATTTGGCGATAAATTCCAGGAACTCCAAGCACCGAGTCTGACGACGATCCTGAGAATCCCATTCGCGACTTTTCACGGCCGCACTTATGCAATGTCGCTCTCAACGAACGCTTCGCCGTAAACGAGAGCGCCGGGCGCGCTCGTTGAACGCCCTCTCGCTGCTGTCTTTGTTCGTCTTCGCTGCGCGTTCGGGACGGAAGAAGGACCCAAGAGCCTCAACGCCTTATAACACCTGACTGTATGTTTAGCGACGCCTGCTCCCAGCATGAACGCATGGCACGAGCGCACCCCACATGAAACGTCGCGCTAAGGCGAGTAGTTCAGCGACCATTTGGCGAAGTAAATTTTTTAGCCCGCACATTCGTGCAATTATTTCGTGGAGTGTTGATAGAGCTGCAACCGAAAATACTGCGGCGCAACCCATCGGGTACATGAGCTCGGGCTACTGGATACGGGAGCATTCTTTGCTATTTGCGCCCAGTCAAGCCGGCGGAAAGAGGGGTGTCTTCAGGCGTATATGACATCCCCCCCCCCCTCCGGCCCCTTGCACCCGGGGCCCACGGCCCCCCGGCCCCCCCTGTTGCTACGCCACTGGCCGTGAGCTTACGTATAAAGTGCGATAAGATCCTATCCTGCTCCGTTAGCTGTGCGCATTAAAGGGAGTGTACGAGGGCGATCCGAGATGTATAGTGCCTGGATGGGTGCCCCAAGTATCTATAGGTGGTCACGTGATAAAACGCGCGCAAGCCGGGGAAAGGAGGCGCTGGTTTAGCACGCTTCTCCTCTGGCCGTTGCTCTAGCCCGGTCTGGCGCCACTCTCTCTCTCTGTCTTGGAGATAATTTCCGATGGGGCAAAGCGGGGAGGGGGGGGAGAGGGGAAAGGCGCTTCTATATCGCCATTGCAAGTTTCGGAGACGCTTTGAAGGACGAGGCAGCAGAAGCGTTCTGTCCGCTCTGTTCGCGCCCTTCATCACGCCGACGCTGCGGCAGCGAGTGTTCGCGGTCATTGAGTGAAATCTGTTTATGTTTGCACGTGCGCGCGTGACCCCGTGCTTGCTAATTTACGGAGTAAGCGATTGTTTACTGCAGTTTATTCAGGCGATGAAGCTACGAACCTTGGTTCGTGCAGTGGTTCATGCAGCATTGGGGGGAAACTGCTATATTTTTGTTTTTAAATTTCTGGGGGGTTCAAAAGCAGTGCTGCGTACGCTAATGTTTGTTTCTGGTCGCGGAACGCAACGCACTGCGGTAGCCCAGTGGCTTTGGTGTTGCGCTGCTGAGCTCGAGGTCACGGGTCCAATCACAACCGCGGCAGTCGCATTCCAATGGGGGCAGAATGCGAAAACGCGCGTATATTTTGCATTCCGTGCACGTTAAATAACCCGAGCTGCTGAAAATAAATCTGCAGTTCTCCATTACCGTGCGCCTTACAACAAGATCTTGATTTTGGAACCTAAATCCTCAAAATTTAACTTTACGTAGCGCAATTACATTTACAATCGACACTGTTGAGTGCGCCTACTGAACTTGTTATCTCGTTACTGTGCTCTCTTTAGTAGCCAATGCTATATTTTTTAGATTTACTTATGGTCAGAATCCATTGTGACAAATCCGGGTCTTCCTTAGCATAGGAAGCCAGCTATCGCTTAAGCGTGTCAGATATTAACAAACATGTTCAAGGAAAATCGATATTTAGAGTTCGATGTAATTGCAGAACATGACAAGCTTGACGAAAGAATGATACACCGCATGTCCGTAACATGTCGGTAACATCATTTCAGCATCAAACAAAACAATCGGTTTTCTAAAACGACACCATCGTCTTGCCCCACCACATGCTAAATTGCTCGCGTATAAATCACTTATTAGAATTAGAATATGCATCCCCCATCTGGAGCCCACATCAAGCATATCTAATCACCGCATTGGAAGCTGTGCAGAATCGTGCTGCCCGATTTATTCATTCCTCATACTCATATGACGTCAGTGTTTCATCCTTGAAAGCTACATCCGGACTGTCACCCCTCTCCTTTCGTCGTCGCATTGCTAGCCTCACCTTTTATCACAAATTCTTTTATTCTCCTCTCGATCAAGCACCGTATATCGCCGCCGCATCACGCATATCTCACCGCACCAGTCATCCCCTTCAAGTTGCCCGCCCACTATCACGTACTACTACGTTTTCAGCTTCGTTATTTCTTCGAGCAGCCATGGACTGGAACGGCCTACCCCATGACATCGTCGCCATCGCTTCAACACCTGCTTTTCAAGAACGCGTTACAGATCACCTTCAATGTTAAATCACCATCGCTGTTTGTTTTCCTCACTACAAATGTAATCCCACCCCTTATGCAACTCCCCCTAAAATGGGGGCCTTTAAGGAATAAAACTGAACTGAACTGATTACAACCAGGACTACGAACCCGAGGGCCTGCCTAAAACAGAAGACGTTATCTGGTATTTCTTCTCCTGCATTTTAATCTTTCTCTCGCCAGACTCATCTCGAATATCAGAGGAGTCGCAATCTTGCACGACGACTCTTCGCGTCCTATTAAGAGTCAAACGACCCACACACAAATGTTGACTCTTGTTTTGTGACTCTACCCGCGCGAAAATGGGTCTTCGCAAGAAAAAAGAGAGTCAAGTTGCTGTGACTCACTTTTTACTCTCTTTTTTCTTAGAGTGTAGAGAGATGTACCATGAGCGCTGACTACGAACAGAAATTCTGGTAGTTAAAACAGTCATATGAGTAGAAAAACTCGCACAAACGTGCACCTGCGTCCCACAGATTCCCTGTACTAAAATCGGAACAAGAGAGAAGAGCGGCAAAAACAGATAGTGAGATAGTTTGATTGTTCGATGCTTCTAAAAACATTTTTCCTTGTTGTGTAGCGCGAGTGATGCCTGGCGCACTCACTGTCACGACATATATTGATTGTATTTTGGTGGGACAATGCATTACATTCACAAAATCCTTATTTGCATTGGTGCAAGAGTGGCCCCCGGTCTTAGTAACATAAGTTTAGTTTTATGGAACGAAAAATTCAGGAGAATCTGTGCTTTATCCATGAACATTTTTCGTTTTATGGATGACTATTTAGTTGTGAGTGGGTAATTGTGCATTTAGCAAGCATAGGTCAATATACGCACGATTGTTCGCAGAAGTAGAATGGGACTGAAGCCTACCACTGAATTTCCACAAGGTAATGCTTGATCTGTATTTAGCCAAGTGTATGTCAATATACTCAAGATTGTTCGGAAAAGTGGAATCGAACTGAAGTACACAATTGAATTACCACAAGATACTATGCTACAGTTTTTCGATCTGAGGCTTTAGTGAAGCTTTTAGTAAAATTATTTTTTCTGGATATATATTCCCCCTTCTGTGAAACCTTTGCTGATGTACAATTTGCGACACAGCGAATTGGTAAAAGCAGTATCGCTCTGTGTTTTTTCCGTTCCGCCATAACACAGTCATGTTAACACGGCTCCCTGGAAAGGGCTAAGGATCAAGTCAGGAGGCTAATCCTGGCTAGTTTACCCGAGCACAGAATCAGGACGACTGCCAAAAAGATGGCGAAATGGTTAAAACGCAAAGAGCAAATGATTGGAATCATACTAGTGATTGCAAAAGGCCCTCAATTGTTTTTTTACGTCCATTGTCTGGGCCATAGCTTCAAAAAATGTCGTGAACCATATGGTGTTAGAGTGTTTTTTGTCATCCGAAGAAATATTCCAGTCTGTGCCAGGCTGTGCAATAGCGCACACAAATGTCAGATTCTGTTGCACACAATTCGTGCAATTTGAAAAATATCCCAACATTCGTTGTGTGCTGCAGGATGTTGCGCAAGACATTCCCCTGCCGTGCGGGTCTGTTACGTAGGCCAAACGGGCAGGTCTGTAAACGAGAAGTTGCAGGAACATTTCTCGAGAATAAAGAACGCTGGTCTATCACATTTGACAACCTATTGCGCAGCTTGCAGTTTCCCCCCCATTTTTGAACGCACACACGTAATCTGAACGAATGAAAATGGAAAGGCCCGCCTCGTTTCAGCGGCCAACGTATGTAATACATTTGTGGCAGCTGCGTAAGCCAGGCGTCACTCACACCACAAGAAAAATTGTTTATTAGAAGTATCTGCCCATTAAAATATCCCACTTGCTTGTTTCATCGCTCTTCTGCCTTGTTTTGCTTTTGGGTGAGGAAATGTGTGGTGCACCGGCGTACGCATGTGTGAGTTTTTCTATTCATATGGCTGCTTGTAAGGGATAAACTTTCATTCGTGAGTCACTGGCTTTGTAACGCCTCTTTCCTTTGTCCGTGCTAGATGTCCGCGCTGTAATATTGTTTTCTTCAGTTTGCAGTTGTGAAACGGCAGCTACCGCCGGGTACAGTTTAGTTGCTCCTTAAAACTTTTTGCCTTGCAAATATCGCTATAGGAATCATAAAGCTTTGCAGCCTGTAATGGACATGTAAAAAACCAGCAGCAACTGTAATGTTAGAAGTCTGAGCATCATAAACTGTAAGTATATAACATGTGAATTTTCTGCTCCCAAGAAACGCGGCTCTCCCTCACATTTTACAAACGTTCATCCGTCAAACCATACTGATGTAAGGCTATGCAGGTTATCTTTCGCAGAGTGATGCCTAGGGCGTATTTCTTGCCCTAGGTATAGCAAAAAGGTATTTCAAATAATTTGCGGATGTACATCAAAGCACTGAAAGTTAGCGTTACACTAAACTTCCCAGGTGCTCTTTGGTTTGCTTCGCCAGCCGCTATTTTATTTGATTGATAAAATTCAGATTTGACAGCGTCAACTCACCGAAGTAGCGGCACTACTTCATTTGATTACAATTAGGGCGTCATTTATCCCGTGAACTGCACCAGGTACTTTAACTGTATCCAACTATATTAAGGTTCCTGCCTATGAAGTCATATTTGTACTCTCATGATGTGTTTAGAAATTTTCTTCGGGCCCACGTGTGCAAACATCCTCACATCGTTGCGCACATACCTGAATGTGAGACGTTAGCTTAATAAAATGGCAGTGAACTGTCATTCTAACTTTTGCTTTCGCTATTGCATTATTTCATTTTGACTATTGCTCACTTTATATTTTCAGGGCGCAGGTCGTGTCCCGGAAATACTTTCGCCTCAATGGAATTGTTTTTACTGTTGACATTTGTGCTTCAAAAATTCCACATAGCCCTAGAACAACCACTGCAGCAAGACATAAATGATCCCGCTCTGACATTATCTGATTTGAAGCACTTGAAGTTTCGGTTCTTACCGCGTCGCTAAACCGACACCAGAATATTTCTACTTGGCCGCTTGCAAGCTCTTCGCACATATCCTTCTGTATGAGCATGAATTTTTTGCAAGACATCGACGTCGCATGGAAACCACCAGCCCATACAAATAAGTAAAATTCAACGATTGATTGATTGATTGAAAACTTTATTGTTCCACCGAGCTGGGGTGCCCGCCTCTTAACCTACACGTAGGTAGGGGAGGAGGACGAAGCAGTCCCGGTGCGTTGAGGATGGTGAGTCTTCACGGCCTCAACGGCCAGGCGGATTGCTCGACGCTGGTCGTCTTCAGCCTCGCTCTGGAGCAAGGCCTCCCAGGCTTCTCTACTGACAATGTTTTCCTTGGCCCCTGGGGAGCCAGCACACTCCCATATTATATGGTCTAGCGTACCTTTTTGCTTACAAATATTGCAGAGGGCGTCGTTATAGTCCCTCGTCTGTGATAAGTAGATCCAATGTGGTTATGTATAATTGTTTCCCTGGAGGCGTCGCCAAATGCGAGCGTCCTCCAGAGAGAGAGAGAGAGAGAGAGTAGTGATTGTAGTGATCGACAATTTCCCTGTACGTGATCATGCCATCTTTTATCCCTGGAACTGGCTGCTCTAGAGTTACCCGGTGGTAGAGTGCTCGGGCGAGCTTAATTAATATAATTAGCGCTCTTTTAAAACCCCAGCGCGATATAAGCAAAAGTACCAGGTAGCAATTTGACCTGCAGGTTTTAACATTAGTTTACAAATGTATCATATATTTGTTGTTCCATTAAATGATCATCACGGCGATAGCTTACGAAAGAGACGCAGAAATCCATGTCTAAAGCAAAATTTTGTGTTTTTCACTAGGAACACTTTTGTAAAAACTTTCAAATTTTCCGGTCATCACGTCACAAAAGAATTCCAATATTTCCAAGCGGATACCATTTGTACGAAGAACTTAAGAACAAATTTAACTAAATAAACCAAATACCACATTAAACGTCTTAGTTACAAATTTTCTGGCAGACGTTCTGTTAAAATTGAATAAGTTTTTCATAAGACTCCAGTTCCATTTTCCAGCATTTCAATACGGCCAAGTAAGTCGAAACAACTGACTTGGAATTATTTGTTGCATTTACGTGGTTAAGCACGCAGTACTAAGAAGCACGGCTCGCAGTGCAACCCTAGCTTGACGCAAAAAGATTGCGCAAAGAAAGGTTGCCATTGCGCTTCCCTCTTTCCGCTCTGTTATTCCGATTGGCGCTGTGCGAAACTTTTGAGTGGATGCATAGTCGTTTTAGCAGCAGGGGCGAGAAGGATCACTTCATCGCGCCGCGATGTACACTGTCGTCCTTTACGAAAGGGAACACACGAGCGCGTGGCCAGTGCTCTGTGGCAGCTACCTCCAACCAGCATCTAAAGAAAGCACGTCCGCTTTTGGCGTGATCTATTGGCAAACAAAATAACGAGTTATGGCCGGTAGGCAAGCGCTGCTAGATGACGCTCCCTAAAGCGCCTAGAGCGCGCCTAAAGCGCGCCTAAAGCGCGCCTAAAGCGCGCCTAAAGCGCGCCTAAAGCGCGCCTAAAGCGCGTTGTCTGCTGCCAACGAATCGAGCGTGGCGCGCGAACACGGTTAAAACGTGGAATCTGTCTCTCGGCTTACGGCAGTGACGCTTCACCTAAACTTTAACTATATAGGTGAGAGCGATGCACTCAGGGGAAGGTTTGGTTGTGGTTTATGTGTAACTGATAGAGTCTCTGTACCATTCAGTGATACTCTGAATCATGCAAGCTCCATGGCTTCGTCATGGAACTCGTATTTCCTTAAGCCACCGGTGAATACATTTCCGAGAACACAATATGCAGCATTATAGTTCTCCAGCAAATAAACGTGTGAATGTTCATGTACACATGCTTAGCCTCAGCCGTATTGTCCTTACGTCACGAACGAAAGTAGAAATGCCAGTTAAGACTTGGTCGAGGATAAATTTCAAACCGACCTTGCATGGCACTGACCCCCGAATTCAAGCCTCTACGTCCGCCGAGGACCTGCGTGGACTTCAATAAGACGGCGGTAGCGATTCCCCTCGGCTAAATGGTCACTATGTGTGTGCGACAATCGGCAGCAGTCCATCAAAACCGCTGCATGGTTTTCAGCCGAGTGGCGGCGCTATGATCAGTTCGGTCAGTGGACGAAGTTCAAGTCTAGGATCATTTAAGAATGTCGGTGTAAAGATAGTAGTGATAACGCTCTAGATCATACGTTTAACATATTGGCTCTAAAATACTACGAAAGGGAAACGTAGGATGCTGAACGCCTTGCGTACTGGTTTGATAAGAAGTGGTAGGGGCATGTGTTGTTTAATTCCTTTCTTGTGGACCAGGAGCCATAAGGCCATCAAAATAGCTCGTGATCCAATCGAGGAAGGCGAAAAAATTATTGGGTTTAGTAGTGCTGGCTACAACCAGCGCTATATTGTACAACTACAAGGAGGCCACTAAAAACAGTAAACAGGAGCGTTCAGGCTTTCAAGAAGGAGCGCTGTGTGGAGGACTCTCCGCACAGGCACAGACCTCAGGCAACAATTCAAGACGAAGACCGTTCGATTGTGGCTGCAGCAGCAATGAGGCCCGAGATAACAGTCCCTGAAGTACAGAAGGAACTTGGCATTCATGCGTGCGAGACCACTGTGAAGCGCCGCCTCGCAGAAGCTGGTCTCAAAAAGAAGGTTGCTTGCAGTAAACCACTGTTCGAGAAACCAACAAAGCCAAATGCCTGCAGTTTGCGAAAGACCACGCAGATTGGACTAGCTCCGAGTGGGAAAGTGTTGTATTCACCGACGAGAGTTCATTCACGACCCGGTGGAACCAGAGGCAAGGAATGTGGCGCCCAGACAACAGCGGGTAGGTGACGCTTGATGCTTAAAGGCAATTTTATCACTGCAAAAAATGGTAAAAAAACTCTATTGGATGTGTACCCTTTTTTATACATATACTAAACGACAGAGAACTTTCCCTGTCTACAAACCAGTACTTTTCGGGTAAGTGGGATTCTGCCTCGAAGGAAAATTTCTGTGGCGTTCAGTGATACTTTCAAAACACAAACCACAACCAAACCTTCCCCTGAGTGCATCGCTCTCGCCTATATAGCTTTACCTTAGGCGAAGCGCAACTGGTGTGACCCGAGAGACAGAGCTTCTACGTTTCGGCCATGCTCGCGCGCCACGCTCGATTTGTTGGCAGCAGACGACGCGCTGCAGGCGTCACCCGTTGCGCGAGCGGAGAGGGAGCGTAATCTAGCAGCACTTGTCCGCCGGCCACGACTCGTTATTTTGTTTGCCAGTAGATGACGCCAAAAGCGGACGTGTTTTCTTTAGCTGTCGGTTGATGGCACTGTAGGCAGCCGCCGCAGAGCGCAGGTCACGCACTCGCGTGTTCATAAGGGACGACAGTGTACGGCTACATTTTTTCGCTGCCAACTGCGTCAAAGGAGGGTTACACTGTGAACCACGCTTTGAAGTGCAGCGTGCGCGATTATGTACTATCAGCGTCAAATGAAACGTGAACACCGGAGCGCGTGGTGCAAGCCTTAAGTGAAGGTATAGCGCCCGCCGTCCAGTCATCATCAGTGACGGACGCGCACACACGGTTTGGCCGCACGGGGCTCGTTTAGGAGTCAGGCTGCCAGTGACACCGCGCTGCGCAAGTTTGCCGATTGAAAGAATCATGTGGCGCACAAGCGGCAAACCACATGAGCGAATCTATATTGATGGCGGTGCAAACTACTGCACGCGCACCGCTGTTCGTGTCAGCGAACCTTGCGACAATATTCGCCGTACACATCAAAATTTAGCTTCTGTTGTCTTTTATTCTTGTTTTCCACCTTTCGAATGTAAGAACCGCATCATAAGCGAGCATATTTCACAATTGGGGGATCGCGCGCTGCGGCCAAATCGGCAAATGCGGGCCTGTCAATCGTGATGGCTGGACGGCGCGCACTATACAAACACTTATGCTTGGGCCACACTCTCCGTTGTTCACGGTTGATATCACACTGATGGTACACTGAGCAAATAATTCGAAGCAGGTATTTCGACTAACCTGACTGTTTTGAAATGTTGAAACTGAGAATAAACAGGGATTGGGTGCCTCAGCAAGGCTGGCCAACGTCTAGGTAGGGGGATTTGTGATCACCGTTGACAAAGATAGGTCCTCTTATCGAAACTTTGGTCAGTCTTTCAGGGGCATCTTATCCCTGTTTGTAACTTTGCTACGACAGTGCGCTATAGTCCGTCTATGCTACCCCCCCCCCCCTTTTCTTTATACTGAAACCCAGAACTAGAATTTTGTGACATTCTTTTTCAACTTTTCAATGTAAAGCGAATGCCCCAAAATTTCTAAGACCCCATTATTGAAAATAGCTTCTTTGTTGAATCAATTGCTTTGACCTGTGTTGCAAAAGGTTTCTGCCAAGGTGAAGAATTATTCTGTAGTAACGTGGTTCGAGTACTTTGTGGCGACTTTTTTTTAATCTGTTAAGTGAAACAACAAAAAAACCTTTTTCACGGTGCGCTTTGCTGATGCCTCTTTTAAAATTCCTTCGAAATTCTTTGTGTTTACTATCAATATTCGTGAAAAAGAAATTTACTTGGGCTACGTGGACACCAGTAAAAGTATTCAATAACTTTTAAGTATTCCAGCATTATTATTCAGCTCTGTTAGTGTTTCCGAAACCTAAGCTTAAATTTTATGTGTGAAGTAAATATTATTTTGGGTGGCCTAATTATGAGTTGCAAAAAAGCTTTCTGATGTGAGTGCTACTTACTGCACGTCGTACATAGCTATGGAAGTGGAAGAATATAGTTTGAAGAATTTAGAATATTTAGTAATATTACTTGCTTCGCTCATTATACATAAATGTTTATGGCAGTAGCTATGACAATAAAAATTAGACCCTTGAATTATGCATAAAGTAAAATACGCCATTTTAAGTACACAAATAAAGTGCGCTGTAAATCTTAGAGAACAATTCTTCTAGACATGTGTTTCGCTTCATCGCTCGATGAACTACGCCGCATATCTAATTATGTTTAATTGCTGCAATTTATGTTATAATATGTAACATTACATTGCTCGTAGTTTAGCGGTTTCTTAAGGCTAACCCTTTTCATTACCAACTATACGTGTATTTGTCCCTTTGTCGTGCCAGCGATGACTGGTGGATGTGCTTATATTTGCAAATATTTTGGGACCAATCAGTCACAGTTAGTTATTCTAAGACCACGCACTGGGTATGAGCCTTAAATAAATTAATATATTTGGATCTCTATTGAAGCTTGAATAAATGAAGGTGAAATGCCATTGACCTGAATAAAAAGTGCTGTATCCCACCAAGTGTATTATTTTTTTTCCATTCAGAGAACGATCATATCTATCACCCGACTCCGTATCTTTCCTTACAATTTCTGATATTGTAACGTGGTTAAGGTAAAGAAAAAAATTAAATTGCGGGGTTTAACGTGCCAAAACCAGTTTCTGATTACGAGGCACTCTGATCACGAGGCCGGGATTCGATCCCAAGACCTCGTGCTCAGCAGCTCAACACCGTAGCCACTGAGCAACCACGGCGGGTCAGGTAAGAACAAGAAATTTGTGCAACTTTCTGCTACAAAAGAATGTTTAGTCGGCGAACGTGTGCCTAAGAAAGCAAATAACGCTCAAGCAGACCGGTGATGGCGAGCCCAGTCGCCGAAATGTCATCTGCGGGATAGCGACGTCTGCTATCCTTGTTTGACTTATCGTGCATTCCAGTGTGATGGCTGGTGCTCGCGCACGTTCTAGAGTGCGCACCATTATTTGCATGACGCAAGCCATCTCTTTGCAGACAAGCTTCTATAGAATCTCGTCTATGGAATTTTGTCTTTCATAGAGATGTCTATAGAATCGGCAGCAACGACCAACAAAGTTCTAATGCACGAAGTGGCGTCTTCCACTTAACGATGACATTGTAACGGTGAATAGCCGGTGAAAAGTGGTCACCGGGAAAAGAACAATATACCCTTGTCAAGCATCATGCCGATGCTGCAAACAGAACGCCAACTGAAAAGGCGGATATGAAATTGCAATAAAGTAAAATGGGTAGGAATGAATGTTTTCAGTTTGGTAGGGCGCGTAGAGCGGCTTAATACGCGCTACGTGTACAACATCAGGGCTTGCACGGCGCCGTTTTGATTTTCGCGACAACTTCAAGCACGGCCTAAAAGCACTCTACACCAAGATGTAAGAGTATCTTTTACTTTCTGAAATGACGTCGCGCATGTTTCTTCTAGTGAACACGGCAGCGTTTTGCAGACCCAAACATAGTCACCCGCCTACTATGCCACTATAGCTCAAATTTGCTTTGTTTGCAAGATCAAGATAAAGGGTGCCATTACGATTATGTTCTTCGATGACAATCGGTTACGTGACGTCAAGCGTGGCCACGGGGTGCTTCCTGTGAACCAGCTTCAATGGCATCGTCTGAGTTGCTTCCTGCACTGCCATGTTGCGCGCAAAGTTTATGCGCAGAAAAACGGAATCTCCTGCTTACTGCTCTATGTTAAATTACATAGATGACATGTCGCAAGGGCCTCGTTTAGGATTTCTGTAAAACCAATCATTTCTCTGTAGTATTCCGTGATTCTCCTCTAACTTTCTGTATCAATTTCAGTATCGTTTGCACTAGTTTCACTGTAAACGCAGTTGCTTTGCCAGTGATGAGAATTTGTATGGCACCATGTCGTAGCCTAATGTTGTCAACCTAAAATTTTGCCACTTTGGTCACTGTACATTAGGGATGGCACTTCGCTTTGGCCAAGCGGGCCTGAAATGTGCAGCCACGACGATTCACTTATATCGAAACGTTGACGTTAGAAAAGGCTGAACAAATTTAATCACAACTAGCTCTAAATGTCGGCAAGAAGGTTCAATAGGCTGTAGGAATCCTGCTTGACTTCGTTGTGGTGTCTTGCTCGGTGAGAGTCTCGGTATGTCTTCAGGTAACTGGCAGTATCGACTGTGAGGTGAGGTCTGTAACACTTATCTTGTATCCTCGCTAATGTATCGGAATAACGCTAATAATGGAACAACGCTCTCCCGTGATACCGTCATGGAAGGTTTACAGGTTGCCTGGGCGAAGCGTTACCGGAACATCAAGACAGTAGCTTGAGTAGACTGACTAAAAATTCCGAACTATTACATTGTTCTGCAGTGAAAAAGAAGACACTCTACGTATAAGTATCAGAACGGCAAGTTGGGACAGTTGGTTGGGATTCCTAGTAAGGTTTGTTATAGCGCAACTAAAGGCAAGGATAATAGACGGAATAAAACGACGACACAGCGCCGTATCGTCGTTTTACACCTCCTGTTGTCCTTGTCTTGGGTTGCGCTATAACAAACCTTACTACGTATAAGTACATGAGGACCGGGTCGCTGTAGCTCACTGCCCTACGATCCGAGTCTGTTCACTGCCCTTCGGCGAGGGCACCTGAGCCTATTTTGCCGAACAAAATGTCGTAATCCTGTTCTTCTTGCGGCGATGGGTTAATGGGGTGCGGAACAGGCACACTCTGGTATAACCATGCATTCTTTCCAACTTGTACACTGCGGTGATGGCGAAAGGCTGGACTCTGAGACTACGTCATCCGATGAGCCCTGATTGGTCATTTAGGTTTGGCAGCCAACTCATGGCTTGGTGGTCGATTACGACTTCGACGGGTCTGCTATATAGGGAAAGGCAAACTTTCGCCGAGACCAAGATGGTATTTTTTGTACGTTTCTTTTTTCCGTGGTAGAATAGTTGCCTTCTACATTAGAAAGCGACCGGTAACCATAAGCTATGGCCCTAGAAAATCTGCTTATCTTTTGCGCACACATGGCGCCGAGGACTTCGCTACTTGCGTTGGTGCGGATATTGGTACTACCATCTTCGTCAAAGTGTGGAAGCACCAGTAGTGAGTACAGGTACGGTTCATGTTCTTGAAATTGTTTTCCCTGCGGTGCTTCTAACCTAAACTCGGCTACCAATTTCGTAAGTATAATATGAAGTGCAGCGAAGACAGAAAGATTCTTGACAAATTGCATATAGAAGCACGTACACACAAAAAAAAACGTGACCCACTGTCTTCTTCTCGACAATGTGCTAGCAATTTGCGACGGCGGCTTTCTTCTGCCAGTCAAGACGGACTCCACATTTTTAGAGCGAAGCTGTCAATGGCTAGCCAATTCGTCCCTCCGCACCTCTGTCGCCTGTATGCCGAAAAGTCCTCCGGTGCGACCCCATGCGGATGCGGAAAAAAAACAGACAAATGAGCCCGGGCGATGGGCTGCGCCAGTTGTGACGTCATTGCTCTTCGTCGCAGCCGCGTTCGCGCGCAGCAATTTCTCTGCGGCTCGGAAATGTGTGAGCCACGCGTCTTACGTGCTCCTGAGGAGTCGCGGAAGATTTTAATAAGCAACCCTGTGAGCAGAAGTGTGAACCACCTCGTCTACGTCGTGGCGATGCTGCAGCCTGGGCACCAGAACAGGCTCGTGCAGCCGAGTGCAACCAGAAACTGCGTACCGAGGATCCGGCAGCCCACCAAGCTGACGTGTGATGACCCTTCAGTATTACCCCCTGGTAGACACCGGAGCCTCACGTGTCAGCTTCCCTGCTTAACCGTCAGTATCGAGTGCTTGGGCGGTAATGTTTTATGACGTAGCCCAGGAACAGGAGCTATTCGTACGCGAAGCGCCACATTTCCAGCTTTAGAGTGAGCCCAAACGAGTTGGTTGCCTCTCATAGTGTTCGATGTGGCTTGGACGGATCGCCAAATTTTGTGACGAAGACGACGACCTGCGCCAACTACACGTGAGAGGGTTTACGCTTCAAGCCTGCGAGCACCGGGATCACCAAGATCTGATACTTTGCAGGTGCGGAGCAATCACCGAATGACATGACCTTGAATTCTGCGAGGTCATGTAGCGTGACCAACGTGGTCATTTTTGCGATCACGCTCATCGACTCACTCATCTCCCACTCGCTCCAATCACACTCAACAGTATTAAGTCTTGAACGAAAATTCTCGGCATACGGAACTGGTCCTACCTATCGCCTGTACGTGGGAGAGGATATTGGTCCGCATACATAGCTTTGTTCAGATGACGACAAATTACGCAAAACCGCAGGGTTACGTCCTCCTTTACTATGGCTAGCACTCCCAGGGTTCTACTATGACACACAAATACCCAAGAAAGTGAATGGGAAAACGGTGCCGCGGTAGCTCGACTGGTAGAGCATCGCACGCGAAATGCGAAGGTTGTGGATTCGGTTCCCACCTGCGGCAAGTTGTTTTTTCATCCACTTTATTTTCCGTTAATTTATAGTTTCGTCATTTCATTTATTAAGCACAAGTAATTTGCCCTATATTGTCTTTGGTGTCAGTGTTCGTTGGCTTCTTATGATTTACTATGGCTAGAGAAGACGACCACAGACTCCTCTGCGGCTGGCGATTTCATCCCGAAGAATTTCTATGACTTGTTGCTTTACGGCTTATGGTTGTCTTCTCCAGACTCGGTGAGAACGCTTAAGCAGTGGTCAAGCGCAGTGTTCGATTAATATGTGATATCTAGCATTTGGCGCTTGTCGAATACACATTGATTACAAAGAGCAGTCCTTGTATACATCGAGGAATATTTTGACTTCTTCTTCTTTGGAATACAAAGACTAACACGAAAGCACGTTCAGGAAGTTGGACCGTCGAAGTGGGTGGGTAGAGTCCGAAAAGACGAATGCATTGCTGAATGTAGTATCTTTCTGCATAAATGTGATCTTGCGGTCTTGTTGGACTCTTGGCTAGATTTGACCACCATTACGTGCATTTTGTAAGCAGCAGCAACTGTTGGCAATTCTCGACCGGGGCTTCCATATTTCAGGCAGCTTCTGCGCCGGAGGAAATTATGATGCCGGCATGAAGCGGAATTCTGCCTTAATCTTCAAGTACGCATAGGGCTCGGTGACAGTGTTACATTCCGTTATATTGATTGGTCTACGGACATCTTTATCAACGTGAACATTGGTGGATGACACTGCCATGTTGCCTCATGAATTTCATACCGCAAAGTGCCTCCCGGGAGCATTGTTTCTTGTTAATGAAGGTCGCAGGATGAATCTGGTAAGATAACGCCAGCCACAGGTTGGGCCAGTGCATGGTTGGTCCTAAAGCAAAAGATGGCCGATGAGTCTGAGCGAGAAGCGCTTCGGAGTCTGGACTTAGGTGCTGCCAGGTAGTCGGCATTTTAACGTGGTCTTTCGCCCTGGTGTGGACGCTGTGCGTTGGTGGAAAAACGTCGTAGCAAGATTTCGCTGCATGCGCAGCGACAGCAGACGCAACCCGCTTCTCTGCAGTGTTAGCGAAGTGGTCGGAAGTGCGTCATACATCCGTTTTCATCAAGGTGCCACTGTGGCCAACCGGCGGGCGGGCTTGCGCTCTCTATAGCTACTGGTCAAGGAATTGTGGCGCTGCGGGGCGCTAATATGCGGGCGGGGGCGGGGGGGGGTGTAACGGCAAGTGGCACTGGCCAAGCTTATCAAATCAGGCTGAGGGTGTAGTGGTAAAGGAGCCTCTCGCGAGCGTAGGATTTTCTGACAATGTGAGAGATCGAAACCACTTGGAGCGGCGACCCAGGGAGACTGTTACGTAGTTCTAGCAAAATAGCCTCATTGTCTGTCGGTGCTCGTAGGAGCCTAGCGCTGATTCATTGCCCTTTAACATGAGCACTTGGCAGTAACTTTGATTAGTGCGAACTTCCGGCGTCTTTCCTAAGGCTGTTGTGAATTATTCTGCCTTAGAAGTATTGTTTCACACCCGTCATCAAGAACCTAACATGTCTTTTGATATATAGGGGTTCGCGTATGAAAACAGGCGAATCATTCCCTCCCTGAAGCACACTGAGTTTTAGCATATATTGTACGCTTTCTTTGTGCATGATGATCGTGAACGTGTCGAGAAAGGTGCTGCCACATATACACCACGTTGTAAGGGTGGACTCTCGGATGTCCAAAGAAGTCGCGGAGGCGTCTTATACAAGCCGCTGCTTGCCGTTGGTGTTCCAGTCATTAAACGTAGCAACCCTCTCGTGTGTTTTCCACCAGGTTTCTGACTCTCCAAATGATTACAGTGAAAGCTCGTTAATTCGAACTTCAATAATTCGAATTTATGGATAATTCGAACTGTACGATTTCGTCCGGCCAAGCTCCACAGAAGTCTATGTATGAAGAAGTCCGTTAATTCGAACACGAGAAGGTTTCCTCACGGATAATTCGAAATACGCTCGCCTGGCACACGGCCAGAGAAACGCGCCTACTGCCTACACACAAGGCTGTATTGCCTCCGAAACGGAGAGAACGGCGAGAGAAGGCAAAATCGGAAAAAAATCCAACCGACGCGGGATCAGCCAGAAGGCAGCGGCGGCTGCCACCTCTCCGTTCTACGTAACCTCCGAGAGTTCTTGCCCGCTGCGAATCTCGGAGGCTTCGCAAATCTTGTACAGCTGCTAATGCTGTGCGGAGATGGCACGCCAAGCGCCAAAACACAGCGAATCAAGTACGTCACAGCTGCGCTTGCAATCAAGAACCAACGAATTACGGCCTTCGCCACCTTCACATGTTCAGCGTCTTTGTCTCGGCAGTCTTCATCGGTTGTGCACCTCTGTTTTCAGCTTAGGAGGCATAGGCCGTCGCGATTCATTGTGATGGTGTTAAGCCTCGGCTAACATTCGTTTCATTAGACATCGGTGGTGTGGCACAGTCGGACCCAGAGCTTCGACTCGAAGATGGCGTGTGCCCGCGGCACACGCCATCACTTTTTGACTCGCCAAATTTCTGACATGCCCTACTGCTTCCATATCGCAGTGTACTGTTGCTCTCCTTCACTTTCGTTAGTTCGAACTTTCTTTAATTCGAACTGAAGCGGCTTCCCCTTGCGGTTCGAATTAACGAGCTTTTACTGTATATGTGCAAGATCGCTGCGTTCTTGCAGAACACGTGACATTGAGGTTGTCAGCGTGACCGCTGATTTGGCCACAATCTTCCGTGACTTCCCGGGTGGGATTCCGCACTTCAGTCGTGATTCTTGTAGCCAGTGGTCACCTCGCAGGTCCATCTATATGCTGCCGTTGCCTTCAGCAGTTCGACTTTCGTTTGTAGTGAATATTTGGTGCACAGTGAAGTAACACCTCCAAATATCATGTTCAAATGATACGGTAGAACCACACAAACCGCTCTCCCCTCCTCCGGGCACAAATATCTCACAAAACAAACACCTTATTCGGCGAAGTTGACTCAGAAAAGGAAGTAATACTCAATCACCAGAATCGTACAAAGAACCGTCGTCGTTTGTAGAAGTCTTATCTGTGGGTCAGGAGAACTGGCTCATTCACCATGTCAGCATAGTCCCTTCTGATCGCGTAAATTCGAAAGTGTAGACTGTCCTCCATGCCATCTGAAAACAGAAAAGAGACTTTCAAGTTAAAATGGGCGACAACATAAGAGTAAAATCGCATGTAAGGAGGTGCGCCTTGTGCCTAGTGATGACATTCTAACGGTGGTTATAGAGGGAAGAATGGTTACAGCAAAGGCATTAGGTTACAGGGGTGACCCTTGCCCACTACCGGAAGGTAGGAAATGAAGTTCGAAGCACAAACGTTGCGCGTCTCTCTTATCCACTTCTGATATTACCGTCCCAGCCTAGACGTGCATTCCCTATTAGCATATTGTCGCAACAAATACAACAGCAATATATTACTTTTTAAAGTCACACATCTATTATTTCGGTACGTTAAAGTTGGAAAATTCATCTGCTAAAAGCGTCTCTGTCCTCATGCATCCTTTGATACGTCCAAAAGAATATTATTCATCAGCAATGTACCAAACTTAAGTAAATTATACTTTTTTCCAACAGCGAAATCATCACCCCTAAAACGTAATGAGATATAGTACGACAAGAGAGGGCGAAAATCCAACAAGGTGGCGACACTTTGGTGAACCCTATACACGACCCTAAAGAATTTGAAAGCGTCCATTTTCGTTTAGGTTATCATTTAAAATATCGGCAGATATACTTAGGGCTGCTTACATGTGCACTGCGAAATGATTAGAGTCACTTTGATGAAATGGTTTCGATTGACTTCTGCTGCAAGCATTAAAATTATTTCTGCTCCTTCGATATGTGTTTGCGTATGCCCGGTGATCCTTATTTAAATCGTATGGAAATGTGAGAAATAGCTCTTTGTAGGTACCATAATTCTAGCTCTTCTGCTGGATTATGCAGAGATCTTGATATTGCTGGCATGAAAAATGAAAACGTATAATAACTAATTAGGAAAAAGCCACTAATTATCATCTGAAATAATTAATTTACGGCGCATATTGCAATCTACGAATTGTAGGCGGTGAGTTTATATGACGCAGACACTTCTAATGATTTTTCAGAATGATGCCACTTTGGAGTTATACGCCACAAAACTCACCGTAAGTATGCGCTGCTGTATCGCTTACTTTTTTTTAAAAAGCTCTTTTATGCATTGTAACTCAAATATAACTGAAATATCCGTGTAGTTCATCCCACACTTCGGGAAATAATGTTGCGAAATGAATGTCATCGTGGAAATTAACTTCAAGTAGCAAGGTCACCAGCTTCAATTCGTGAAGTGCAACATGTGCCCTAAAGTAAATATGAAGCAAATATCCCACTTTGCTTAATTAGTGGAATATGGGTTTCAATTTCTCATGCTAGTGATGTCCACCTCTCGAATAGTCTAGCTTGCAGACCAGAATTATGGTATCGGCCATATGTGATTATTAAAATTACGTAAAACTAAACAATTATCACACTTGGCGTTGGCCACAGACCGGCTCAATTTACACATTTATGACGCTGCCGTCGAGAGTTCATCGCAGTAGACACAGGGCCGATGAAATACGAAGAGGAAGTTACGCGCGGGACTCCGGGCGCTCACTTTATACACTAAATACATAGCGTCACTTCCTCCCCATTGGCTGCGCAACCAGGTCTCCAATGATCTACGCACTAGACCACAGTTTTGGTCATCCAGATGGCTCCGAGGTGACGTTTGCAATGACGCGTGCATTAGACACGCCTTCACTCAGCCAGAACTGCCAAGATCGAGAAGAATGACAGCCGCACTTGTATCCACTTTTGCATAGGTGTTTGCTTTTTTTTAAATTTTTGTTCAAATGGAAGAAGTTGATTTGAGCGACGTTTTTTTGTGCATACACTTCTAATTGAACTGTGATTGCTGATGATCACCTACTGCTCATATTATTCTAAATAGCACCTGTTCATACATAATTTCGTTCATTGTAACACAAAAAAAAACGTGTTGAGAAAGAAGAGCCACCATGCCATTTGGTATGAGTGTTCGTCTCACACCCCAAAAGGCGGGGGATGATTCCCACCCACACTCACACGCACCAGATTTTGTTTTCAAATCCATCCTTTACTTTGTTCACTGGAACTTACTGAGTACTTTGACGTCCATTTAACAAATCTGACATGCTTTCGCTCTATACGACATCGACCATTTTGGTACCATCGATTGCTCACACCGCGGACAGCAAAGGATTTTCGCGTAATTGCTCTCGCGTTAGAAACAAACTGGTTGCTTTCAGCAGGAACAAATTCTTATTGTTGCAAACGTTCATTATAGGTAAAAATAGACGCATTACGTTGAATTTTGTGATTCACTTTGATATATTGGTCCTGCAGTTTAAACGCAGCACCAAAATCTATCTTAGTATTCATTAATCATCTAGTGAGCTATAGATTCGCAAAATGAGCAAATAGTTGCTTTCAACGAAAACGGTACCAGTGTAAACCGCCTGAAAATGTTATTTTTTTGGCAGTGCGACGACTTTTTGCAAACGTCCCCTGGTTTGAGTGCAGCTGTTTATTTATTAGGCTACTACGTCCTGTATCCGAGTATGTAATTGGGGGGGGGGGGATAGGATGCATGCTCACAGTGCATGCCTTGTCATGTATTTTATGTCATGACATAAACGGTATGTACATGATGCCTTCGTAGTGATTGCTTTAACCTCACACAAATGAATGACATACATGCGTGACATGTCATGAATCACGTTTGCGCCAATACATGGATTTCATTACATTTTTGGAATCAGTGAGATCACAGCTTTTCATGGCATTATATATTGATATAGAGGGTGTGCCAGCTAACTTTAGGCTGAGTTTAACATAGGAAAATGCCATGTAGCGGGACAGAACAATGGTAATGTTGTTTGCCGTCGCCTGGAGTTACTCAGACTATTTGTTCCCAACTAATTAGACAAAGGAATAAGTCTCAATTATTTCATCAACATCTCAAATATAATAATTACATAGAATGTGTCAAAGTGAAAATTGCAGCGAGACATGAAAAACTCCTGATATAGCTTTCTGTTGCTCAATACGTGTTACAGAAATGCATTTTTCCGAGTCCCTCGAGCGGCCACTCACACGGAAATTTTACGTGCATTTGCGGTCTTCTTTCGCGGTCGGCAAAACATTTTAGCGTAGGATGTATTGAACAACAGAAAGCTGTATCAGGAGTTTTTCATGTCGTTGTACAATTTTCTCATTGATAATTTTCATCTAATTATAATATTTGAGTAGTTGATCATTTTTAAGAATAATGATCTGATTAGGCGGAACAAAAAATATAGTGCAAGTATCTCCAAGTGACGAAAAACAACATTGTTACCTTTCTTCGATCCAGCTATGCGGCATTTGCATAGCATTACACTCTGGCTAAAGTTAGCGCGGACACTTTATATAAATGGTACGCGTAACATGACATCCGTGCATATCTCATATGAACGACATCTCATAAAAGTCATCACATGAATGACGTGCGTGTCTTAACATAAATGATTTCAGTTGCATGACTATACATATTAAATTGTCAACACATTTGCAGTATACACATTCTGTAAAAAATGACGACGCCATCACATCCGCTAAGATATTTCAGTCATGAATATCATGTAGTTACATTCATGTCACATCATTTATGTGGTACATGTCTTGTCATCCATTCACGTCATGGACTTTCGATACATAATTTATTAAAAGTAATCTTACATGAATGTCATAAATGGGATGACAATAACTCGATTGAATGACATGCACTTCTTCAGACTTATTCAGAATAGCCATTTCATGACATGCATGTGTGGCAACACTGGCATGCCATGCCACGCATAGCATAAATTAATTGGTATGAATCCTATGACTGCATATCATGACCTGCCTGTATGCCAAGCCATGACACGAGAGAGAGAGAGAGATAATTTAATTGAAAGAACGCAGAGAGGTCGGCCTGAACGATTTTCATGAAGGGCACGAGATGCCTGAATGCATGGCATGTCATTATTACAATAAGAACCTATGCCAACCAAGTGAGCAATTGTCTGTACTAACTTGGGCCGATAGCTGAATGCTCGTAATCGTGAAGCCGTTATGGTCGTGGCGTCGTCATTACAGCTTCGTAATCCAACTTTCACATCTGATTCTTGCGTGCTACCTGCGATTAAGCCAGGGACACGCCCTAAGTAGGTTCAGGCATTTCAGCAACAAAACATCGGGTATGGTTGGATCCGTTAAACCAGCGATTGAAACGCAAGTTTCTCACGAATGCGCATCCTTAAGTGCCAAACTGCCACCTTCTTGGTCATTTGGAGCTGAGAGAGAACTTGCGTTACCAGGCCGTTTATTGAAGCAAGGCCTTCTCCTTGCTTGCGCCCATAGTGTCCCAGTACGAAAACACTGCATCGAATTCCACGATGGAAGCGTCAACAAAGCTCGGTTGGTAGCGTCTTCCCGACCTATGTCCTCAGTGTAATTCAAACACTTTATTTACAGGCAGGCGCCAAAGTCGTGAAATTATGCGGATGGTGGTGGATCAGGAAGGACCCCGAGGTTAGGAATTAGGCAAAGGAATTACTCCAAAATTTTGACCGCGAGTTTCCGCGCTCACCGGCCGCGCTGTGTTCATCTCGCTCGATGCATTGGCTGCGCATCTCCCTCGACGAGCGAGACCTGTACGCGCCTGACACCATGCTGGCTAATTTATTTAAAACACGTTGACGGGCTCGTTGGTTTAAATCCATGATAGAATGTGTATGGGTGACTGAACCAGTACGTAGAGAGAAGCAGACACACAAAGAAAGCGCTTTGTGTGTCGGCTTCTTTCTACGTCCTCGTTGAGTCACTGACTACACATTCTATCATTGTTAGTTTAGTTAGTAAGCGAATGTTTACAAGTTTATACGGCCGATAAAACTACTACTACTACTGCTACTTCTACTACACTGTCTGTCCTCGACTATGCTTTTGTCCTAAGGCAACCAGCTCGAGCCGCAAGTAGCACGCCACTTCCCTTTGTGTTAACGTACATATTTTTCTTCCGAACTGATTTTTTGTCACTCTTGTAAATCCCCATGGTTTT